>NW_018397257.1:9264881-9340640 GCF_002168275.2 Theobroma umbraticum
TATATATAAATTTATCTTTATCATAGATTAATGAGTTTAATCCAAAATGACTCACTTCTCTATACTTCATTTTAGACACTCAGCTGAGACATGATTCACCAGGCAAATTTAAGTACCTTCCTTTTACTACCTAGGCTATAAAATTGTGACAAAAAGTTTGAACAGTGATAATACTCTTCTCTACAATACATGATGGACTCTAGCATATACTGACGTTACCCTGAAATGAAATTCAAAAAGCAATTGACCAGCTTCATGGGAAAAGTTAAAATGTTTCTGACCAAAATGGTGGATGAACTAATCAGCAGACTGGGCTGCTTATTCAAGGCACATTCACAAAAGGAAGTGAACAAAGAACCTACTTTCACTACAGGTCCTACACACTATAAAGATTAAAGAACTCTTATGTCTCTCTGACATGCAATCCTAGGAATTAGCAAAAAGAATGAAATTTATGAGTATATCCAAAGTCCATTTAATCTACTTGAGATAGAGATCTATCCTTACAGAAAGTCCATGGAACTGAATTTAACATAGATAGGTAATGACAATCCTATTGACATTTGAATGGTTTCAAAAACAGGCATTTCCCTTAACTAGCCTAAATTTCAATGAACTCTTTGTTAGAAATCTATATTTGCAATATGAGTTGATGACAACATTTATAATGCAACCAAACATGCTTAACTATGACAGATACGCAAGCCAACAGAACCAAACAAGGTGTACCTTGAAATCACCTGAAAAGGGAAATCAAACCAAGCGGCAAAGAACCATAACCAACTGTCAGACATGTTTTGCAGCAATTTACAGCTGGCAAACTTCTGAACCAAGGCAGAAGCAAATTATCCTTCCAGAGAACAATAGTGAAAAGAGAGGAAATTTGCTTACCTTCAGTAGAGGTAAATTTAAATAAATGTTGATCTTCTATGAATTTTTTCATCTCTTTTTCTCTTGGATACTCTGTCTTTCCACCAAGTGAACTCCAGAAACTATCTGGTTCGCTTCCTTCCCTCACCGATATGGGTTGCCATGTCGGCTGTAAATAGCATCAAAGAAATAAAATCAATGATGATTAAATTAAGGATCAGAAAACAACAATGAGAAATTCACAACATAAATTTGTAGCAATGGCTTTCTCAGCCATTGAGAGAAAATTTATTGCTAAAAATAGAAACTAATTAAAATATCTAATATTACAGCCCATTTGAATAATATAATTACATACATTAATCAGTTCAAGCATTCTATCAAGAAGATCATGGTCTCTGCTCAAGGTGAGATTCCCAATCCAAGTAAAGACAGATGTTCCATTTTGCAGGATGTAGCAGTAGGATGAATTCAGGGAGCTTGAAACCTGAAAAAATTTTAGTTTAACAAGTCAGTCATACATGGAGGAGCATATGTACTGAAGAAGGATAAAGGAAAAAAATAAAGAGTAGCAATGTCTCATATCACAGGAAACAACATTTGCACTCAATATTTCTAAATTATCATAAAATAGCAAAATTATTCCAACCAGCTAAATAACTTGAGAAAGCCTAAACAAAAAAAATAATTCTGCTTGAAAGTTCAAAGCTTTCTCAAGATGAAAACTAATCAACCTTTGAACGTGACTTAACCATTTAATGACTTAATTGATATCAAGTGTTACTCTTTTCACAATGTAAGCATAGTAATCATGTTTGCAAGCAACAAAAGGTGCAAAAGTAAACTGGAGATTCAATTTTTTAACTGATTTTCCTATAAAAAATGAAATGCAAGACCACTAACTCATTTATATTTGGCATATCATATTCATGGCAATGGTAGGTTGCTCTCAACAAGTACCACAAGTTGTATAAATATATAGGATATATTTTGGAACATGGAAGTGTATTTCTCTTGTAAAGAAAAAGTAATTCTTATACTGACAACAGGTTATTAATGTTTGTTGCAAAGGCTCTTATTGGCATCCAACAGAAATATGAGGTTTGAATGGTTATCGGCAAAAAGAATATGTATTAAGGCATGTGAACGCCTGTGGGTGTAAGTCTGGTTGTGTGTGTGTGTGTGTGTGAGAGAGAGAGAGAGAGAGAGAGAGAGAACAAGGGTACTGTTTTAGGATGAATGTTAGATCTCGGACTTACATGATCAACCTGGATAGCTTGCATGTTTTCTGGACTCGTCCCTTGAACTCGAAAAAGAGCTGTTTTTTTTTCATCGTAAGTATCATCATCAATACCACTTTCAGCAATAAACTTCTTGTACCCTGCACTGATACCTCCCTTTATTTTATAAAAACAAAAAGGCAAGATATAGTATTAGAAGATTGCCTATTTTGTCGGTAGATTAATACAAAAATTAATTAATACTCGAAAGGAATTAAGGGCCAGCAAATCTTGTGAAGAACTAACCTTATAAACAATTAATGTCTGGAAAATAAGGAAAAACTGAACTGGCTCTCTATTTTCAGTAACCTGAGCCTGAAAATAAAACATGAGATTTAACCTAGTGAACATCATTTGTTGAGATTCAAAAAATGTTGGTGTTATACATATATCCCTTAGTAGTTAATCCTCGCAAATTCATGAAGAATAGCAAAATAGATCATACTCCTTTAGAATCAGAAAAGCAAAGGACCATTGCGATGGTCAACAAAGAGAAAAATAAGAATTTGCCTGTATGACATAGCCTGTCATTTTCAGTACCATGAATGAGTAAAACCATTGGCTTTCTCTCACAAAGCAAAATATCATTACATAAAGACAAACTACATAAGATAGACTTAAAATGGCTTACAGCTACTTGATTAATTCTTGAACATCCTAAGTTAACTTGTAGCATCAGGCTACAAATATTATAATACGTGTTGGAGAATGAAAAATAGAACTTGCCATTACTGGATCCCCTCTGGTTGAATCAACAATTGCACTCATATGGAATATGGCATCAGCTCTATCTTCCTGCAGGAAGGAACAGAGAATGAGAAAAGGAGACAAATGAAATCGTCAGAAAGCTGATCTAGTGCTCGTACGTAAAAACTAAAATGTTACAGCAAAATATAGCTGAAGATACTAAAATTGCATAAGTAACAGTATTGTATGAAATTAAGAGCCAAGGTTTTAGTCTAAACAAGAAAATGCAACTTACAAGCACAGAATGAAATAAGTAGTCATATTGTTTTTGATTCGATATGATCATATCTAATTAGAGATTTTCATTGATATTGTTTCTTTTCTCTTCCTCTAATGCCTTTGGCACTGAAAAATACTTAGAGCCTTTGGTCATGATAGCACTTCAACAATCACTACAAGTTAAACTTAGCTTCTTAAGAAAAAAGTTCATATTATAGTTGAATAACTACAAACTTTCAACATTTAAGCAAGGTATCACCTATAAAATCTGTAACATTACACTCTTCTAATAGTTCATTATAGAATTTTGATTGATAAAAAATCCTGATTAAACATATATAGAAATAAACATACAGGATCTCTATTATAAAGGATAAATGTTCTTGCGTGCCCTACGCATTATTCTAAAGGTATTTTTTTTATAAAGTTTGCATGTCTAAGATTCCGATTGCTTGCTGTAGGATTGGGATGGATCCTAATGCCCAATCTCAAGCATCTCCTTGTTTACCAGACAAAAGCTCAAGATTTAAATCAAAGAAGGTTATCATGTATTAATGAACCATGCTTACCAGTACACTTCTGTGACCAAGCCATGCATAAAATAAACTCTCATCCCTTTCAATTCCAGGATATGTATACTGCACAATATAGCAATCCCCACTGTAGAGCTTTGTCTGTTCTGAAACTGGAATAAGGGACAGTTCATGACCATTTACCTGCCAAACCTGACATGCCACCATTGCAAAAACACAAAATATGAGACAGTAAATGCTTAAGCCATAACTCAGAAAAAAGAAGAATCATTTTCTTGAAATTGAAGCTACTTTCAGTGTGCCTCTGCAATTTATATAAGACTGCAAGTCTTCTTCAGGAAGCTCCTTCACTTCATAACCCTGTTGCTTGAATATTGCTGAAAAAGAAAATGAAGTTAAATTCATAAGTGCATCATATATATAGCCTACATCCCTTCCACCTCTTTCTTTCCAACAATTTTGCTGCAATAGGCGCAAACCTGCCACTTTTTCTCGCCCTTCATCGTACAGCTTGGTCTGTGCAGTTTGAGGCCAACTATTGAAGTAGGATTTAAACATTGAAGTTTCTAGACCCTCAGTTAAAAATGTTAAGTGAGTCCTACTTGACATGTCATGCTTTCTGAGGAAATCCTGTAAAAGAGTAGCCAGCAATCTAGTCAGAAAGAATGCCTTAAACTCCTGCGAGCAAGCACAAGTAGAGGCAGTAACACTTGCAACAAATTCTTCAATCTACATATCACAAATGCTCCTTACATTCACCAGACTATCTCATACAATGAATGCCTTTTGGGCACTTTCTACATTGGGGGATAAAATCCTGTAAAACCATAGACTGTAAATCTGGAAAAGATAGAAACCTATGAAGGTGGACTCCAGTAGATCAAAGTTTCACTTAAAGACAGAACCTGATATCCATGGATGTCCATCTTCTTTAAGGGAATAATAAAATCATTTGTTGCCAGAAATTTTCTCGCTTGTAGTTTATACCTAGCCTGAGGGAACCATAAAGTGAAATAGGGGGCCACCTTGTTTAATCAAGGCTGGTATGCCGGAATAAGGAACCAATGTAAGTAACCTCATACTTAAAACAAGTAATTTAATTAGAGATTATTCATCTACAGCTCAAGCAGAGCACTGCCTCTCATTCTCCATGCTAACTTTTGATATAAATAGATATACCAAAAAAAGAAAAGCACAAAAAAGCTTAATAGACTGCATTCTGACTTGATAATTCTATAAATAGCTTAAATGATTGAGGAACATTACAGCATTTGAAGAAAAGGAACAAGACAGCTTATCATATTAACTCAATGTCGTAATTAATAAGATTCTTGCCAGTCTTCTCCAAAGAAGCCAGAGCATCTTGTACAAAAATTATATCAGCTCAAATGGCTGTTATGATTTCAGGATAAGAAGTGGGAGAGTAAGGAGAGGTAAAGGGAGGAAAGGGATGATGACAGTTTATCTATAGATGCAGGCCTGGCGTTTCTAAATGCATCCAACATATCCCCCTAATGATGCACTCAATCCAACGTTTTGTTTTATTTCTACATGTGTGAGTAGAAAGAGTGGGATGGAAGGGAGAGGGCAAGAAGTAGAAGAAAATAACTCTTACCTCTGCAGCTGAAATAGATGTCTTTCGTTCAGTTATTGAAGTATTTCTTCCCATCCAAACAAAAACTTCAGCACCACAGTCTAGCATATAGCACTTGTTTTTCTCAAGCATATCTTTATCCAATGAATCACTTCCAATTTGAGATAGTTTTCCCTGAAGATTTATCCTGAAAGATCTTAAAGAGTCAATCGAGAAAGGTATGCTATTTCATTTAAAGGAAGAGAAAAAAAAAATTCTTGGAAAACAGAAAGAAAGAAAAGAAGAAGAGTAACACGACTTGGAATCACCCAGAAACTAACAGGACGAATTCATTCAATCAACGACATCTTACACCAGTTCAAAAGTTAGAAAAGAGCAGCTATTTATAAAAATATTGGAGGTAATAGCCAAAAGGTATACAGTATGATTTGACGTTTACAAATGCACAATAGAATTGTTTCTGACTACTCATATACAACCTTGCAAATATTTAGGAACTAAGTTTGTTCAAGTTGACAAAGACATTGGCAAAATTCAAAGCCAAACTCACCAAAACAATATTACAGGACTGTCAACTTGTTGCTGACCAGCCAAAGCTGAGTCCCGGGGAATTGGTGCATAACCACCAAATAAACTCCAAAATTCACCAACGTCAGAATCACCAACCAATTTTCCATCCTCTGCAGCAAGAGAACCATTTAATGATTGCAATATCTTTTATTGGAAAAAAAGGTTGCAAGAAAGTTTCCAACCTATAATTGCCACTTCACAGTTTCCAGCGTGTCTATTCTCTTTGATATACTGAACAACCTCCAAAGCTTTAGCCCTTTCTTGGATACTAGAGTTGCACCCGCTAAAGAGGAAAATTTTTGATGCAGTTTCAAGAATGAATACATCATTGTGATTCAAGGATGATCGAGAAAAAGGCACCTGGTCAGCAAGCATGACATATGAAGAATCATAGTTAATGTTAAGCAAAGGTATTGAGAACAACAAAACTCCTTTGTGTATTGATTAACATAGTACCAGTCAATAACAGAACCATTTAATTATAAAGATTGATAATGAGTTCATGGCTTATTATTGAATAGACTCCTTGTATTGACTTGTTGGCATGAATTATAAATATAGCCTCTAATTACCAAAATATGCCTACTATAGAACAATCAATCCCTAAACAAGTGTTTTATTGGATCACTAGATTTTGTCTTGTAAAATAGACCACAAGAGCAACTTGGCTCTTTCAAGGTTTAATTTCTCAACTTGAATTTTCATCACTGCCCTCCAGAGTTATTTTCGTAATTATGTTATAAAACATGCATCTATAGTTTTTTTTTTTTTTGTGGTTTCTTATGTTGAAATGTTAACTCCAATAATTAAATTCATCTCAATTCCTTTCACAAACTTCAAATACAACTTACTTCTTTGACATGAACTACATGATCTCCCTTGCATGTTAACAAGGTGACTTGGTTTGTTTCACCATTTGAGTTCCCTGGCTGTGAAGAATATACTCCTTCAACAGGAATGACACAAGGTTTAAAATATGACAAGAATTTCTCTGTCTCTTGGCCTTGAACTTCTCGATACTGCACAGTGCAAGACCCTAGCGCTGCATCTAGTTCCAGCGCTCTGTCCGATGCCAAGGCTGAGTCTACCTGCCAATACAGCAACCATTCTCAAAATACGCAGTAGTAAGACTGCATTATGTAAATATTAATGGGTTAATACTTGATAATTTTGGGTTTCAGGAGGCAAACCTTTTTTGAAAAAAAAAAAGTGAAAGTATTTAATACTATTAATAAATACTAAAACATTTCAATAATTTTTCTAACAAAAAAGTTTCAATCGTATTTCAATCAAGCGGAGTGATATTTAGACCTAACAACTTGCTTTATTTGGACATATGGTCAAACACATTTGGCAGGTTCCATCCATTTTCTTGTCTGTATCATCACTCTTCCTGATGTTGAAGAAACTACCAAATTTAACATTCAATAAAAATCTTGAAACATAATCTTGTCCATGAATAGAAAGACAAGAACGTGAAAAAAAAAAAAAAACAATCAATAACCTCGTTTGCATCATTTCCCATCCAATAATGTATGTCGTGCTGCGGAGGCCCATTTTTTAGCACGCTTGTCTGTCTCAAACAACAACCAAAAATCCAGACATATAAGTCTTTCAAATTCTAAATGTAATAATCATAACTCCATTTTACTAGACCAAAAAGTTAAAACGCTAGAACTTACACTTAAAACGACATATGCACTTCCAGAGTAGAATTTTCCATGAGAGTATTTTGGAACTGGAACCAACCGCAAATCCTCAATGCACCAGATTTCTAATCCACTAGATATAAACAAAAACAAGATTAAAACAGAGAAACACAAGGGAAAAAGAACTACGGTTAAGAGTAAAGAATATACGGTTTTGCCCCTGCGCCATGGAATGCTGAATCAACGTCTTTGCTGTAAAAAGCCATTATCTCTCATCACTTAGACTTAAAGAACGCAATCTGCAATCGAGGCATTGAATGTTAGATCTGAAAGCCTGATCAAAACCAAATGAAGAAGAAACAA
The DNA here is from genome assembly GCF_002168275.2 of Theobroma umbraticum. Classification (NCBI taxonomy): domain Eukaryota; kingdom Viridiplantae; phylum Streptophyta; class Magnoliopsida; order Malvales; family Malvaceae; genus Theobroma; species Theobroma umbraticum. The sequence continues at coordinate 9,272,707 of NW_018397257.1, forward strand.
TTTGAGGGGAAAACGAAGAGGAAAAACCAAACCTGGAACTGACCAGACAGAAAGTTGAAAAGAAAAATGTTAAGTAAAATATTCTGATCAGTGTTTAAGATTGCAGATTGACAGAGCAATAAAAAAGGTTCGGGACAGCCGAAAGGAGGAAGGAGAAATGAGACGCTTGGCTTTATCGTCCAGCTAACTGGGGACCCACAGCCCAAAGTGAAAGCTTTTCTGATCTGTTGAAAACGAAAGAAAGTGGAAAATCATAGAAAAGGAGCGAGTGGCAGAGTGGGGTCTGGCTGTTGTTGGTTCCCGCTCCCGCCCGCTCTGGATTTCAATTTTTGCAATCAAAACGACGTCGATGAATGCCTAATCTTGTATTTTAAACGGATTGGGACGTTAAGTTGGGATCATGAGCCGGTGGTTGGCCGGTCGTGCCGCCTAGCCTAAGCGTCAAACATCAATCGATGGTTCTAAAATTTTTTATTACAGAGAAAATTCTAATTTGGACACGTGTTTGCGTTTGAATGAACATATATTTTATTTAATATTTTATTCAAGAAAGAAGAGAGAAATTGTACTTTAATAACTGAAGTGAAATGTCAGGTGCGTCTTGAAGATAATTTTAAAAAAATAAAAGGTCTTAATTTGATGGACATGTCACAATCTTTTAAATCAAAGTACGATGAAAAACTAATTACTTCTCATAATTAAGTGAATTAATTAATAATAATAATTTATTTATAAATTTTTAAAAAAAATTATAATTGAAATTAATAAATTATTATCTTAATTACTGGATTACGTATGTAATATGTTAGTTTGAATACATAAATAGATATTTTAAAATAAAAATAACATTATTTCAGTTATATATATATAAAAGAAAATATACATACAATGTACATTTATGATGGTTGGTAAGAGTTTCAGAGTAAAATAAAATGGTCTTAATGGCATAGGCCATGAACCATGTCAATTATGGGAGAGTTATTAAACTTTTTCCAATTTATGAACTTGACAACTCATTAAGTAGAAAGAAAGTAACATTAATCAAAGAGGCATTAATATTGGAAACAAAATTAGGTTAATATGTAAGGAATTAGGTAGTCAAAGTGGGTGGGGAATCTAAGGAAGAAACATTTGTGTAAGTGGTACCATCAAATGGGATCTTACAAAATGTTCATGTTAAATGCTTGAATTTAACATGCATTTCAAAGTCCAAATATGAGTTTAAATTAAATATTTATGAAATATTATTTTTTGTAATTAATAATTGGAATATAAAGCAGGTCAAGTAATCCTAAACCCTTACTTACATTTATATAAACATGCATCCAATTCCCAATTAGAATCCTATTATTAATTAACAATAAGTGGAACCCTTAGATTTATGGACTATTGGGCCAGATTCTTAATACTTATCGGCCTCAGAACTTGGGCCGTCATAACCAGGGCCCGAGCCAAGGAAATTTAAAAATTAATGAATTTTCTTTGTAAAGGGTTTTACTGAAATTTGGGGATTCAAAATTTAGGGTTTTTCGCTGAAAAATAGGGGGAAGAACTGAAAGGTTTAGCAGAATCCGATGAATCCATTAACGTTAGTAAAGCGATTGCAGAACATAAACGCAAAAGAAGCAGATCTGGGAATATCGGAGGAAGCATCATGGCACGCCAAGTACAAAGATTCGGCTTACGTTTATGTAGGCGGCCTCCCCTTTGATCTCACAGAAGGCGATCTCCTCGCTGTTTTTGCCCAGTACATTTTCCTTTTTCCGCTTTAAATTTTGTTGGGATTCGTCATTGGTGTGAATTTACTTCCTGCATCCGACTTGAATGTTTATTAATTTTTCTCAGATATGGAGAAATTGTAGATGTTAATCTTGTTAGAGATAAGGGTACTGGGAAGTCGAGAGGCTTTGCTTTTCTTGCCTATGAGGACCAAAGAAGTACAATTCTTGCTGTAGGTTAGGATTTCACTCTCTTAACGTTCAAATTTAAGCATCTTTTTTTTTCAATGACGAAGAAAGTGATATAATAGAGTTTTTTTTTTTTTTTGGTATTGAAGATAATCTTAACGGGACACAGATTTTGGGTCGAATTATAAGGGTTGATCATGTTGAAAAGTATAAGAAGAAAGAGGAAGAAGATGAAGAGGAAGAACAGAAGAAGAGGGAGGCCCGAGGGGTTTGTCGTGCTTTCCAGAGAGGTGAATGTACTCGTGGTGCTGGATGTAAATTTTCCCATGATGAGCAAGTAAGTTTCATTTCCTTTTCATACATGGTTAATTTGGGTGGCCCTTCATGATCACCATTTCTATGTTCTTAAGTCATTGTAAGGAGTCCAGATGAATTTAAAGCATAAATGGCTTACACTAGCTACTAATTATGTGGACCTCCTTGGGATGTTTGTTTAATAATTTATTTATGTGAAAAGAAAATGATTAATATGTGCTACTTGCAAAAAAGCATGTACTATTTGCAATGTTAATTTCGAGTTGAATGGAGAAATCTAATTATTCTTTTATTTCATGGAACTCATTATCTAGATCATAAAACTGGCATGGTTATTGACTACCACACTTTGTTACCTTATGTGGATTCTTTATTGTCAGAATGCAACAATGTTTTTGTCCAATTGATTTTGTGAACTATGATGGCTTGAGAGGAGTGTGCTTTATTAATTTTGTAGTTACTTTTTGAAAAAAAAAAACCTTGTTTTCCCTCCATTATTTATGATTCGTGGTTTTTTTTCTCCATCTTGCAAGGACTGGTGTTTTAAACATATCAAGTGGAGAATGTAGTTTGCCATATATCGTTAGCTATGCCAAAGTCCTTTATGTTTATATTATTTATAGTGTTGCCTATTTATATCTTGTTCCATTTTCTACCCAGAGAGCTGCAAACACTGGTTGGGGTCCTCAGGATCAAAGTTCAAGATGGGGACATGAAAAATTTGAGGGTTCGAAAAAGAATGAGAAAAGTTTTGGCATGCAAGGGCATGCAGTTCAAGAAGGTTCTAAACCAGCAAGGGGTAATGAGAAGGCCTTAGAGAAAAGTGATGGGAGGGAAGGAAAGAGATCTAGAAGGTACGATGATAAAGATGTTGGACCAACATCAAGAGAAGATTATGATCATAGAGAGGAAAAGAGATCAACACGGCACAATGACAATGAATTTGAGCCTAATTCGAGAGATGATCGGTATAGAAGGGAAGAAAAAAGATCTAGAAGGCACAATGATAGTGACTTTGAGCCAAGGTCAGGAGAAGATCGTTATAGGAGGGATGAAAAGAGGTCAATAAGGCATGGTGATGATGCATATGGGGCAAGGTTAAGTGAAGATCGTTATAGGAAGGGCGAAAAGAGATCAAAGAGGGATGTTGATGACAAGTATGAGCCAAGATCTAATGGAGATCATGACAGGAGAGAAGAAAAAAAATTAGCAAGGAATGAATCAGAATCTCATTTAAGAGAAAATTATGATAAGAGAGGTGGGGAGAAATGGTCAGCCTATAACAGGGATTCTTCCTCCCGTCACCGTGGAGAAAAGGATGATCGTGGGCATTAAGTCAGATAGATAAAATTTTTATATATGCAGAGAGGAGCTCTGTGGTTGATGTTTACTTGTAGCATCACTCATATTTAAAAACCATGGTCTACTTAATTTGGCCTAGCTGTATCCTGAGCTTTGTTTGAAGTTTCTGTATTCATCATAAATATGGGGAGTTGTTCAGGGGTAATACACAAATTTTTTCTTATGAAGATGATCTGTCTACTGTTTAATTGTTAATGCAATTCTCGATGATGTTTTAGAGCAGTTTTTACATGTATAGCCTAAGATCAGGTTCATCATGGTTGACTTAATGTCTTACGTTTCTTCCCTTTCCTGCTTTTGTGCAACATGGTTTGTGGGCGCTTAGTTCTGCATCCATGAGTTATATTCGGGAAGAGGTTTCTTGTCTCGTTGATTGGGGCATCCAAGGAGACTGAAGCAAAACAGCACACCATAAGACATTGCACGTAATTCACGTTCAAAGCAAATGGGTTGGAATTAAGAAGTAGCTCTAGGCATGTTGTGGTCTTCAGCTGCAATTCTTATGGAATTGTCAGGAATGATAGGTTCCTCTAACTCATTGGAAGTGATTTCTACTCAGCAGCTGCCACTTTTAGTGGTAGTAACGCGGGTACTAGGACAGGACCTTCTCACAACCCAACGTCTCTTCATCAATCTTTTGGTTTTCGTTTGATAAGGTTCTAGTAGTTCTTTGGAGTTTGGATGGTTTGTCTTCTGCATAGCCAATGTTTTTAGATTCAGATAGCCTGACACTCTTCAAATTAGTTAAAATTTTGCCTCTTAGACAAGTCAGTAGGCACACGCACATCCTAATCAGAGTTCACAAATTTGCATCATATTTTCACAATTTTAAATCTTTTTCAACGTTTTGCGGAGTCTTCAAGAGTCTCTTTCTTACCATTTCAACCATCCATTAGTGCCCATCTGACCATGTTAGCGGTATGGCGCTCGAAGGATCCCACGTAGACCAAGAATAGAATCATTGCCACCAAGAGAAATTGTTCACCGAATGAGAACTCCTTTCATTTGCAGCTGAAATTTCACATGAACAGTCTTTTTACTGCTCCAAATTACAGAGATAGCCACGAATCGACACCGGCTAGTCAGAATGAAGTATAAGAATTTGGTCTTTATATAAGGTGACAATTTGTTTCTTTCATTTTCTCTTATGCACTTTTCCTTTTTCCTCTATCAAGACTTGAAAATTTCTTTTCCGACATCAATTACCAGGTTAACATTGGAAAAATAAACAGGGCAGATGCATGATCAAGTGTTGGTACAAAGATAAAATATGAACAATAAGTAGGTACCTCAACCTTAAACTGTAAATTAATGCAAGAAACAGGAACATGTGAATTCTAAACTTGAAATTCCTGGGAATCTATATATGGCAGAAATTAGTTAGCACTTAGCAGTGATGAAACTAACAAGTCAGGTTAGAGTTTGATGAGAAATTTCTAGTAAATGTCGTTTTTCATGACATTCACCAATAATCCTTACATGAACAATGTCCTCCACTAAAGTGATGGAATCGATACCGATCTCTTAGTATTAACTCTCTATTATAAAGCCTGGATACAAGCTTAGCAGCTGAGTGACAGTCCCCACAAACACGAAGATTTTTTATGATTCGGATCGGCTGAGATGCTTCCATGTAAAGTAATCCGAAGGCAATTGCTAACTTCTCACTATGAAGGTTAAGGGCATGTTCCTGCAGGTCGTCCTCTTCAATAAGTTGCAGAAGGTGGGACTTTTTGGGTACATAACCATCTGATTTTAATCTCACCAAAATCTCATCCAATTTTGAGTAAATTTCCTTGGAAAGTGGATGGCGATTATCTCCCGCCAGAAACTCATGTACAACTCCATTGACCTCAATTGTGCTACAACCTTGTTCTTTCTTTAGTCCAGTTACTCTCATGTGCTTCCTTAATCTAGAAACACTATCCCATTTCCCAGTTTTGGCATACACATTAGATAAAAGAACATATGCTCCATGGTTTCCAGGATCCAACTCAAGCAAACGGCTGCAAGCCTTTTCAGCAAGCTCAACATTTCCATGAATTTGACAAGCTCCAAGAACAGCCCCCCAGACAGAATCACTGGGAACTATCGGCATTTTCTCAATAAATTCAATGGCTTCTTCCAAAAGCCCGGCACGACCTAGTATATCAACCATGCAAGAATAATGCTGGACCTCAGGTGGAATCCCATAAACTGGTTCCATCTGATTTAGGAAGGTTTTTCCCTCCTTCACCAACCCTGCATGGCTACAAGCACATAACACATTGGTAAAAGTCACAGAATTGGGCTTGATCGTGGTTTCTTGCATTCTAGAGAACAAATCTATTGCATCTCTCCCGTGTCCATGCATCGCCAAACCAGCAATCATGGCACTCCAAACAAATACATCCCTCCTCTCCACAGAATAAAATGCCTCGAGTGCCTTATTTACATCTCCACATTTGGAATACATATCAATGAGTGAGGTTGTAAGATGACAATTTAACTGAATCCCCTGCTCTTTTATGTAGGCATGGATACCCCTACCTATATCCATTGCTCCTAATTGAGCACAAGCTGATAGAGTGCTAACAAGAGTGATCTCATCAGGTTTAGCAATCTTGCTCAGTTTCAACTCATGATATATGGCCAGAGCCTCCTTTGGCTTCCCATTCTGTTCATAGCCAGAAATAAGGGCATTCCATGCAGCAATATCTTGCCGTGGCATGGTATCAAGAACTTGCCTTGCTGCCTCATACTCTCCTAATTTAGCATAACCAGCAAGCATAGTTGTCCACGTGACAATATCCTTCTCCTCCATCATATCAAACAATCTTTTTGCATCTTCAAGACTCCCACATTTTGTATACATATCAAGCATCGCATTACTCAAAGTCAAGTTCACACTTATCCCATTCCTTTCAATATACAAACACACCCATCTCCCAAACTCCAAGTCCAACTTCTTTGTGCAAGCCGATAAAACACCCACCATTGTCACATCATTCGGCTTCACACTCTCTGCATCCATTCTTCTAAACAGCTCCAAAGCCATTTCAGCACAACCCTTTTGTGCCAAACCAGTGATCATCGAATTCCAAGATACAACATCTTTTTCACCAATCATCATAAACACCCTATAAGCCGAATCCAAATCCCCACATGACAAATACAAATGTATCAAGGAATTCGAAATAAACACATCGGCTCCAAGCGAGGCCTTAATCACCATCCCATGAAGAGCTTGCCCAACGCATACACTAAGAATCTCTGCAGCAGCCTTGATTACGAAAGGAAAAGTGAATTTATTGGGGTAATAAGCACTCTCATCAACCATTCTTAGAAAGATCAAAATTCCTTGGAGGGGTTCAGGGCTCGAAGCATAAATACGAATGAGGGTATTCCAGGTGTAGAGATTCGGCTCGGGAATTTGATCGAACACTTTACGAGCATAGTCCAAGCTCGAAAAAGGCGACAGAGCAGATGCTGCAAAGAGTTTGCTAGCGGAGTATGGGTTAAAGACAAGGCCTGTACGGAGCATTTGGGCATGGATCTGCTTGAGTTGGTTTAAATTGGTGCATTGGTTGATACGTGAAAAAACTGGGTCGTCATGGTCGTTATTGAGCGTTATGGAAGTTGGATGACGTGGACGAGAGAGGAGAGGGGTGCCTAGAGTTTCCATGCTTCATTTGTGGGGATCTTCATCGGCTAGGCTTATCTACTTAAAAATAGGCCTGTTTGTTTATGAGGAGGCTTGGAGAAGACGGGCCGAAGCCCATTTAGATACTCTAGGTAGTTCTCCAAACGAAGATTACCCTTTTTGAAAAAAGGAAAATGGGAAGGAAATGCGCAAGATACGCAGTACAAACTCTTTGATTCGATAAGAAAATTTGTCAAGACATCATTACCTGAAAGGGAGCTGGATGATCAAGTTCTTGCTGCTAACAAAATGTTGGAGTTGCGCCAAGTAGGAGAATTAGTAATCAGGAGAGCCTGCTTGCTGTTGGAACAATGAGAGTTCTCTGTTCAATTGAATCTCCAAGTGAGAGAATGGGGTTGAAAGATGTTGTAGCAGTGAGGAATTATCTTGGTAATGACGCATCTGACATGATTAGGCTCCCCAATCTAAACAAAAATTAGCTAATTGTCCAAATATTATCATGTATTATTAATTAAAAGTAAATAAGGTGTCTTCCTTTTTCTTTCTTTTTCTAGTTGATTAATTGTCTTCATATACGCATAGTGTTTTGGCTCTCTTTTGTGAATCTGAACCGGATTGCTATAACACTATCTGTGATGACGGTTTTTTACAAGAGGAATGTGGCACTCAACAACAGCAGAGATGTAGTAGGCTCCGGAGGATGGAAAGAGGTTCTACTTTGATGGAGGTCAATGAGTTTGATTCCATCAGGTTGCGATTCATTGAGTGATATGGTGTATGCATTGACAGTAGAAGTGAAGGGCAATTCCATCCAGGTGCTGGAATCAATATAACCTCTGCTGTCTCAAATGTCAGCTTTCTTCCTGGATGGACCAAAATGACAACACACATACCTCAGCATATGGATGTTACATCAAAACTATAACAAAGAAGGTTGGTGACTCGAAAAAGACAAAAAGAAAAGGAAAATGATCTGACAACACGTAATTGATTTGCCTAGCTCTGTGTGTTGTCATTTGATGAATTTCTGGCAATTATTTAAGCAGTGGTTGAAACGTTGCAGTATCTTACCTAACCCTGGTTTGATACCCCTATTCCAAATAAAAAAAAATCAAACTTGTTATTAAATGTAATACTGATCTATGGCGATAATATCTCTTTGCCTATTTCGCCTAAAGATATTGATACCAACGGATTTAGGGCATTTTCTGTTGACTCTAATTCTTGCATGTGCCCAGTGGGATGAATGCCACAGGTCTATCCACTTGGATACCATGCATCTTGGTGCATGTTTAAACACATTTGAAATAGCTCAACGTGGTGCACTGCATGCTTATTATGTGATCTGGTTTTACACCTGTATTAGCTTCTGGAACAAGTGTTTTAATCCTAAAAATGTTGTTCATAATGTATAAATTCAATTATTACGAAGGGAATAGTATGGTTGTCACCATAATCACCACAAGCCTCTGTTCTTGCCTGTTTGCCATACCCAAAACAGAGGCCGCATTACAACAGCCATATGCCTACTTTTCTGCATTATTCCTGGTTTCAATAAAATTTTGAAGGTATTGATTCTTTGGTGCCATATGAAAGTGGTTGTCTTGATGAGCTATAAACCATAAAGGTTAATTGTAATGAATGAAAATAACAATATTAGTGCTAAACAAATTCAGTTGGCACATGCTTTTATATCTTTTTTGAGCAATCTCTCCTTGGTAAAAACCAAACAATGCTTAGAAACTTAATTGTTTAACGTAATGAAATGAAAGAAGCATTATAAAAAGGCATAGGGATCAGATAATTGAAAAGTAGTTCGTACTTAAATCAACAAGCATAAGCAGATTAGCAGGAATGGCTACAGATGCTCATTGGGATTCAAAACAAAATGAGTTATAAAGAGGAGAATAGTAAGTTTTAAGCCCTCTTTTCTTAAACAATAGAGAACAAACTGCTATACCAGTAGAACCATAAGTGGCCAAAATGTCAGTCGCTGCCTATCATATCCTCTATCAATCTTCCAATTGAAATGAAAGAGGATCCACCTTTCATAACGGCCTTTCTAGCCATCTCTGCCGTTTCTTTCACTTTCTTTCTCACCTCACTATCACCATCCATAACCAGCTGAATAGCTTTCTCTATCTCATCTGCCATCACAAGATCACTTGTACCTCTCCTATAATCCAACCTCATCACTACTGCTAATCCGAGTTCCTTCATCAGATACGCATTGAGCTGTTGTTCAGCATACATTGGCCATGTTACAATTGGCACACCAAACCACAAGCTTTCCAGGATTGAGTTCCAACCACAATGAGATACAAACCCTCCTATTGCCTTACTGGCAAGAACCTCCACCTGCGGCGCCCACTGACATATCATCCCTCTCCCTTGGATCCTTTCCAGGAATCCTTCTGGTAACATTTCCTCGGGATTCTTGTAAATTAATGTGGCATCATTTTGTGTTGGTGGTGGCATACGCAAGGACCATAAGAATCTGTACCCACTCTGTTCTAGCCCAAGTGCTATTTCTTTGGCTTGGGGTGCTCTGAAGCTCCCCATGCTTCCAAAACAAAGAAATATCACTGATGAATGAGGTTGATCATCAAGCCATGTCATGACCTTGTTGCGTTTATCCAGGTCCAACTCAGGGTGAGGTAGAGGATTGAGGTCAACTACCGGTCCAACTGGATAAATTGGAGGGTTTGGGCCATTGAGAAAATAGTTAAGAGCACAAGGCTCAATCGCTTCAAACGTATTTACCATGATACCTTTGGCATCCTTAAACCTTTCAGCAACCTTGACGTATGCGCTGTAACCTCCATACTTGTTAAACACAGCTGAGGGCAGAACACAAAGGGGAACAGGATTGACAAATCCTGGGATCAACTGTTCAGAATCCGTGATTTCAAATTCTGAGCTGTTCTGGCTATGCCGGGTTGGTAGGTACAGCATGAGACCCAGGAACGCCGTATTTGTTGTTAAGTATATATAAGAAGGAAGACCCAATTCAGTTGCAATATCAATCATGGGCGCGCAAAAGAAATCAAGAACTAATCCTGCAACTCGGCCCGAATCCGAGCTAGATCTCAGTGACACAATATTTCTGACAGCATCTCTAACAGGAGGGATGTACCTCTCAATGAACGCAAGATGTAGTTTTCTGTCGACTTCCGAAGATCTAAGGAAGGAGGATCTACTTGAGGGAGGTCAATGAGTTGGATTCGATCAGGTCGCGAAGCATCAAGCGATTTGGTGTATGCATCCACGAAAGCACGTGAAGACCACGTCATCGAAAGAACAGTAATCCAAATTCGATCATCGTGATGGATCAGGCGCTTCGCAAATTCAATAGTTGAGGCCAAGTGGCCGATTCCCGGTGTTGGAATGAATATGAGCTCTACTTTCTTCATCTATCAGCTCGTTTGATCTTCCTTTCTCGGCCTGCAGTCCTATTGAATCTGTCTTTATGTTGTATTGTACCCTGGAAGGGACCAGACCAACCATAGCAGTGCTTCAAGCACAAATCCAACTCGCTTGTGAGACTACTATGACTGCACTTTAAGGATAAGGATAGCAGAACCAACTCGCTGTGCAGCTTGGTAAAGATCTTTGCTTTATTTTGTGACGATTATTGTATTATAAGCGTCTTATCTTAGCTGTAGTGGAAACTTTTAAGTATTTCCCACGTAGGTAACCGGTTTCTGATGTCGTCAATTTTTTTCTTGGTGAGTGGAGGATTATGATCCTTTTGTATGCATTCCTTGCTTTTTCTCTTACTGTACATGTCCACCCTCTGAGTGGCTAATAAGAAAAATAATATTCCTAAAGAAATAGAATATATATATATATATATATATATATCTCAACAAATACTAGAAAAATACGAGAATAAGTTTCCTTAAGTCTGCGTGATGTCATTTAAGGAAAGCATACATAGGAAAAGTAAGGTTTGAATCAGATATGTAGGCATTGATATTTTAGCAGAGATGTCATTTTCATCATCTACCTGCCTTTCAACTGAGGTTGAAATAACTCCCATAGATATTAATATCTGTAGACGTATTTTTAAAATAAAAAAATTATATATCTTTACATGTAAAGTTGTAAATGAAAAATTGCGTTTTTCATATACAAAGTTGTTGTTATTGAAAAGTTTTTTCAATTGAAAGGTTATGTTAAATATTATAATTATTAAATTGTAATTGATTTTTTAAATAAAAAGTTATGTCTCATAATAAAGTGACATGTTAAAAAATATTTTTAAATTCAAAAATTACTAGATAATTAAAAAATATCAATATTTAAAATTTTATATATAAAAAATTATCTTTTTATATTATAACTCAAAAATTATATCATACTAATGATTATCTTTTTATAAAATAATTATTTGAATTATATATTTGTCTAAAATTTATGTCTTGTAAAAGTGTTTAAATAGAAGTGTCTTAATGAAATGATTGTACTCTTAAATAAAAGACACTCAAAACTCTATATAGAGGACTTAAAGTCTTCCCCTTTGTCCTAGAGCTAGAGCAGAGTTAGGACAGTAGGAATTGAGGGATGGCCACCGGGCAATGGTTTAGTTTGGATTGGACATAGCCAATCATTTTAACACACCAAACATACAAGATAAGAGTAAACGAAATATTATGTTTTGAGTAAAATTTAAAAAATAAATACATTTCCCATTATTTTTTCAAAAGAATGTTAAATAACTTTACAACTTTTAAGTGTGTCTAACAGTCTATTTTTATAAATACAAAATAAAATTAAATATTGATTTCATTATATCTTAAAATTATCGTATAATTCTGGTTAACATAACGAGTGGTGAAGATAAAATATGCCTTAAAGGATAATGCTTATTATAAATCATACCTTAAAATTAATTTTATTGATTCTTTTTTAATTTCAACAAAACCCCATTTACATCAACATTTTTATCTCAAAAACATGTTAGAAGTTTAGGGGAGTGATTGGCCTTTGCTGACATATAAAAAGGCGGGGCAGTACTTCTAGATTTCGTAGTCTTGGGACTGTTCAATCTCAATCAAGACAAGCTTCTAACAATACTAAATTAGGTGAACTAATCAAGTTATCATAAAAAACATGGGGTAATAGAAATTCATGTTTGAGCAGTGGCACAGTGTTCACATCAGTATAATTAGTAATGGCAGGACGGTTATTATGCACCAGCGAATATTAGAGTGTGTAAATACTCGATTTTGATTATTAATGTATTAATCTTTTTAATTAATATATTTAGATGTCTATTAAAATAAATTTGTAAAAAATTTGCCCGACCTTGTAAATCATTGGATTTTGTGTGTGTTTGTGTTGATATCAGACAAGTCTAAAAATGTTTATTTTAAAAATGAAAAATGAAAAATCAATCATTATTTAAAATAAAAACATAAAAAAGTAGAAAAGTCAAAATTATTTAAAATCAATCACTAATTTTAGTATATGAGTTTGTATTTAAGATACTGTTAATATATGGTACTTATATATTTATCAAGTAAATAGTAATAAATAAATTTAAACGTTGAAACTTGTGAACAATAACTTAATATTCATAATTTAAAATAAATTTATTATAATTTTTTTTTGAATTTTTTTATTATTATAAAATGACATGTTATAATCAAGTGTTAGGTGTACTTTAAAAAAAATCATTAAGTGTTAGTATATAAATATTACATAATAGCGGTATATCAAATATAAACCATTTAACAAATGCACGTCAACTATTATAAATAGACTTAAAATTAATTTTAGTTACACCAGTATTTTTTATACTATTTTAATGTAATTAAGTAGATTCTTCCTCTTTATGAAGAGCATATCATATTGTATATACATAAAATGTGTTTTTTTTTTCTTTGAGTACATTAATGTGGTCTAGGTGGAATTTTGGAGCGTTTGAGTTTAGCTACTAGTGATAGAAATAATGGTTATAACAAGGACTTCCATAAGATTAAGGATGGAATATTATTTCCTATCTCAATGACAATCTTAATTAATTAAAAACATGACAACCTTAATAACAACCTTCTTAAATATTTCAATGAAAAGCAAGTGAAACTTATGCTTGTTGAGAGAGAAAAAAAAAAGTAAGAGAAGAATACTTTAATTTTATTATTTTTTAAAATTTTTTTTACAACATTGACAAATTATATAATTTTTAATGTTAAAAAGTTAACATATATATATTATACAAAATATTATTATTGAAATGTTCTAATTCTAAGAAAGTGTACTACATATGTTACAAGCTCACATTTTTAATTCAAAATATACTAATTAGATAGAGGAAGATTATTATTTATAAATTTAAAATCTTTATCATTTTTAATTAACGTGAGATTTATGGTATTTTTTCCCACTCAATCATATAATATTCTCGTTACACTTACTCTTTCACCTGTATAGAAAATATTAGTTTTAAATAAATCAAGTTTTTCCATGCTTTCTCTGGTGGAAACCAAACAATGCTTAGAAAATTTATTGTTTAACAAAGTGAAACGAAAGAAACATTATAAAGAGGCATAGGGATCGAATTGAACAGTAGTTTGTACTTGCATAAAAGCCAATAAGCTGATTAGCAGAAATGACTACTGCTGCTCATTGGGATCAGGACAGAATGCGTTATAAACAGGAGAAATGTAAGTTTAAGCCTTCTTTTCTTAAACAATAGAGAATAAACTGATATACAAGTAGAACCATAAGTAGGCAAAATGTCAGTTGCTGCCTATCATATCCTCTATCAATCTTCCCATTGAAATGAATGAGGATCCATCTTTCATAACAGACTTTGTAGCCATCTCTGCCATTTCTTTCGCTTTCTTTCTCACCTCACTGCCACCATCCATAACCAGCCGAACAGCTTTCTCTACCTCATCTGCCATCACAAGATCACTTGTACCTAACCTATAATCCAACCTCATCACTACTGCTAATCCGAGTTCCTTCATCAGATACGCATTGAGCTGTTGTTCAGCATACATAGGCCACGTTACAATTGGCACACCAAACCACAAGCTTTCCAGGATTGAGTTCCAACCACAATGCTATACAAATTCTCCTATTGCCTTGTTGGCAAGAACCTCCACCTGCGGCGCCCATCCACATATCATCCCTCTACCTTGGATCCTCTCCACGAATCCTTCGGGTAGCGTCTCCTCAGTATTCTTGTCAATTTTTGTGGCATCACTTTGCAGTGGTGATGAAAAACGCAAGGACCATAAGAATCTGTATCCACTTTGCTCTAGCCCCAGTGCTATTTCTTTCACTTGGGGTGCTCTGAAGCTCCCCATGGTTCCAAAGCAAAGAAATATCACTGATGATTGAGGTTGATCATCAAGCCATATCATGACCTTGTTGGGTTGATCCAGGTCCAACTCAGGTTGAGGCAGAGCATTCAGGTCAATCACTGGTCCAACTGGACAAATTGGAGGGTTTGGGCCATTGAGAAAATAGTTAAGAGCACTAAGCTCAATGTCTTCAAACGTATTTACCATGATACCTTTGGCATCCTTAAACCTTTCAGCAACCTTGATATATGTCGTGTAACCTCCGTACTTGTTAAACAATGGTGAAGGTAGAACACAAACAGGAACAGGATTGACAAATCCTGGGATCAACTGTTCAGGATCCGTGATTTCAAATTCTGAGCTGTTCTGGCTATGTCGGGTTGGTAGGTACAGCATGAGACCCAGGAACGCTGCATTTGAGGTTAAGGATATATAAGAAGGAAGACCCAATTCAGTTGCAATATCAATCATCGGCGCACAAAACAAATCAAGAACTAATCCTGCAACTCGGCCTGAACCCGAGCTAGATCCAGTGACACAATATTTCTGACAGCATTTCTAACAGGAGGGATGTAGGTCTCAATGAATGCATAGATGTAGCCTTCTGGTGACTTCAAAAGATCAAAGGAAGGAGGATCTACTTGAGGGAGGTCAATGAGTTGGATTCGATAAGGTCGCGAAGCATCAAGCGATTTGGTGCATGCGCCCACGAAAGCACGTGAAAACCACGTCATCGAAAGAATACTAATCCAAATTCGATCATCGTGATGGACCAGGCGCTTCGCAAATTCAGTAGTTGAGGCCAAGTGGCCGGTCCTTGGTACTGGAATGAATATGAGCTCTACTTTCTTCATCTCTCAGCTTGTTTGATCTTTCTTTCTCCTACCGTAGTACTATTTGATACGTCCTTAACGTTGTAATATACCCTGGAAGAGACCAAACCAACCAAGGCAGTGCTTCCAGAACGATCCAACAACTCATATGAAAGTGAAATGGGCGAATGAGCAGAGTCGAGACTATAACGACTAACCTGTGAAGGAAAGGATAGCAGAACGCAATTGCTGTCCTACTTGCTGAAGATATTTGCTTGAATTTGTGACTATGGTTGTATTCTGAGCTTCTTATCTTAGTTGTAGTGACTTGAGTCGAGTATGCCCCATGCACATCGGAAAAATCTTTTCTTTGGTGTTTTTTTTTTTTTGCTTAATTTCCACTCACAAACACGATTTAAAAAAAAAGAATGGAAAATGAAAATAAAATGTGGTAGCTTTTTTTTTTCTTTAGGTACATTAATGTGGTTTAGGTGGAATTTTGGAGCTTTCGAGTCAATATATTATTTCCTATCTTCAATGACAATCTTAAGTAATTAAAAGTCATGACAACCTTAATAATAACCTTCTTAAATATTTCAATGAAAAACAAATGTAACTCATGATTGGTAAGAGAGAAAAAAAAAAGAGAAAAGAAATTTTGAATAATTGCCCTTTGCTATCCCTACAACCAAAATTTATTATATCCTCTCAAGTTAATAAAAAAAATTAGAGAAGAGAAAATTAAAAAAAAATGTCAATCAAGTGTTCAAAATTTTTTTGGGTACATCAACAAATTTGAAATTTACAATCTTGTTAATTTTTTTTTTCAAAAAAAATAATCTTTTTATCTCCATTTGCAAAAAAAAAAATTATAAAAAAGTGATTTTCAATTTTTTTCACTTTAACTTCTAAGCAAAAGATGAACACAGTCTTTTTCATTTTTATTTATTCAAAATTAAAATTTTTTTAATATTTATTTTCAAAATCTTAAAATTTTTTATTTTTACTTATTAATGAAGTGAAATTTTATAATGAACTAATCATGTATAAAATTTATATATATTATCAATGCATCAAATATAAATTTTTTCATTCATGTCACTAACCAGAGTTGCATGAATCCCATACTCATTGGATTCCTTTTAAACAAATTCTAAAAACCCTACCATACTCTTGGTCAAGTCCAACTATGGAGAAATTATTAACATCAACTTTATTAATGCTTTTCTTCATGAGATATTGAAAAATTCATTAATTAAGCATCAAAGAAAAGAGTTATCAATGTTCAAAAAATAAAAGTAAAAATATAAAATATATATAATCTTAAGACAACCGAAAAAAGAAATTGATTACTTATCAATCTCATTTATTAACATTTTCAATTCAATTTAATAAATACTTACCTTAATAAATAAATAATTAATAGTAATGACATCGATGAAACTTAACTTTACTTAATTATCAATCTTAGTTGACAAAAACTGATACTGAAGTGGCAGACAAGTTGCACTAATTAGCGTTTCATGTTTGCTGGTGATTGACCACAAAACTCCTGGAGGGGATTTCCTCGGCCTAGGTTAACCCATTGGACATGGGGAGGCCTTGTCACCTTCTTGTACCTCCATGACCACACAATTTACAAGTCAATACGTCACAAAACAAAACTTAAATTGAATTGAAGTTATTAGCGGTTGTAGTTTCCCAGTTGGAGTTGGCACACTTGGGCATTCCACTAAAATTAATTATCAGAGGCTCGTTAGTGCATAGCCAGCATGCTCCTCCCAGACTTTCATGATAATTAATAATTCCTGTTTAGGGCCAGCATGCTCCTAACTCTATACTATACAGTTCTCCAAGTGAAGAGGATGAATTGAGCACTTTTTTTTACTCGATCAAGCCACAGAAATTCAAGGAATTTGTCCCCACCCGCAGTTTCTTGTGGTGCAGTTCGATGACAATTATAGCGTTTCCGGCTCGGGACATGGCAGTATCTTGCTTGCCCGTCAGCATGCGGATTGGAAGCACTCTTTTCTCATTCAGCAGAGTGGCTATTCTACAATGGTGGATATGTTTGTTGCTAGCCGGTAGTTTTCCAAGCTCAACCAACGGAATCACTATGACCAGTTTCAGAGCGATTAAGTCTCAAATTCATGACCCGTTTGGAGTTACAAGCTCATGGAACAACTGTGTGTCCTTGTGCCGATGGAGGGGCATAACATGTGGTCGTAAGCATGAAAGGGTCACCAAATTGTACTTAAAAGAACCAAAACTTGAGAGGTTCCTTGTCACCCTACAGAGGGAACCTCAGCTTTCTTAATTTCATTGACCTTCGACACAACCTCTTGTCTAGTGGAATTCCTCCTGAAATCGGTCGTCTCTTCCGGCTTGAAACTTTACTCTTGCGAAATAATTCCTTTGGGGGAACATTGCCCGCTCTAAACTCATCCATTTTAACGCCGGACAGAACAACCTTGTTGGGAATTTCCCAGCGGAGTTTGGCAATTTATGGAAGCTAGAGAAACTAGGAATTGACACCAACGTCCTAACTGAGCAACTGCCAGCCTCGTTTGCGAACCTTTCAAGTCTACGTCATCTTACTGTAGCCCTGAATCGATTGCAAGGGAGACTTCCTGATACATTAGGCCAGCTAAGAGGGTTAGTCAATCTTACACTGCACCAGAATAATTTCTTTGGCTTACTTCCCTCTTCAATTTATAACATATCTTCCATAGAGATGTTTAGTCTAGGAAGTAATCAATTCCATCGGAGGCTTTCTGACGACTTAGGCTTCACAGTTCTAAACGTTAAACAAATCTGTATTGGGATTGATAATTTCTCTGGGACTCTACCGGAGTCATTATCCAATGCTTCAAAGCTTGAGGAGCTCGACGTTGCTACAACTTTTTCACAGGTAAAGTATCAATTGATTTGGGCGTAAAAATATTTCATGGGTAAATATGGACAGCAATAATTTAGGTAGTGGGTTAGTTGGTGATCTAGATTTTGTAACACCCTTAACTAACTGTAACAATCTGGATACACTTTGTTTAGCTGGTAATCAATTTGGAGGGATGCTGCCAAATTCCCTAACCAACCTTTCAACCATGATTACTGGAATCTCTTTAGGTACTAATAGATTAACTGGTACCATTCCTTCAGGGATAGCAAATCTCGTAAATCTAATTTCAACAGGTTTGGAGGAAAACCGACTAACTGGCCGCATTCCTCATGCCATTGGTTAGCTTAAGAATTTGCAAGGTCTCGACTTGGGTGAAAATAAATTATCAGGGAGAATCCCAACCTCTTTGGGAAATTTGACACGGCTAAACAAGCTTAGTTTAAATTACAAGTTAGAGGGCGGCATACCTGGAGGGCTCGGCAATTGCCAAAATCTGATGCTGATGCTATTGAATGACAATAGACTTACTGGTGTGGTTCCCCGATCAATTTTTAGCCTAACAAACCCTCTCAACTTACCTAGACTAGTCCAACAATTTCCTTAAGAGGCTCCCTGCCTTCAGAAGTAGGCAACCTGAAGAATCTCGTTTACCTGGATTTATCCGTAAACCAGTTCTTTGGTCAAGTTCCCAGTGCCCTTGGTGGTTGTACAAGCGTGGAAAATCTCAATTTAGGAAATAATAATTTTTATGCGAGTGTCCCCGACTCTCTGAGTTTATTGAGGAGCATTGCACCGCTAGATCTCTCCCATAACAACTTTTCAGGACAAATTCCTGACTATCTTGCAAACTTCCCCTACTTGACGTACTTAAACTTGTCTTCTAATCACTTCGAGGGGAAAGTACCATCAAAAGGAGTGTTCAGTAATGCAGCATCGACTTCATTGATCGTGAATGATAAGCTTTGTGGGGGTATTGCTGAACTGCATTTGCCCTTATGCCACTTTAACGAGCAGAAGAAGTCGAAAACTTCATTCACTCAAAATAATCTTGATAGTTTATGGGGTTCTTGGATTTCTTTCATTGTCATTCTCTTTACTTTTCTACTGGCTGAGGAGTAATAGAAAAGTATTATCAGAGCTAGCCTTCATCAGTATTCCCCTTGAGAACTTCCATTTCAAGGATTTCGTATCAGCAACTCCTCAGAGCTACTAACGGGTTCTCTCCAGCCAACTTGAGTGGCCGAGGAAGTTTTGGATCCATGTATCAAGGAATGTTTAATCAGAATCAAGAGCAAAAAGTTATTCCAGTGAAAGTGATGAACCTTCAAGAAACAAGAGCTTCCATGAGTTTTATTGTAGAATGTAAAACATTGAGAAATCTTAAGCGCCGTAACCTTGTCAAGATAATATCTGCTTGTTCCAGCGTTGATTTTCAAGGCAATGCTTTCAAATCGAAGACCAATTCATGCCAAATGGGAGCCTGGAAGGATGGCTGCATCCACCAACTGAAGCAAACACCCTCGCAAATGGAGAGTCAAAGATCTTCAACTTTTTGGAAAGATTAAACATCGCGATTGATGTGGCCTCTGTACTTGATTACCTCTATCATCACTGTAACGTGCCTGTAGTTCAATGTGATTTGAAGCCAAGCAACATTCTTCTTGACCGTGACATGGTCGCCCACTTAGGAGATTTTGGATTAGCCAGGTTTTTTCCAAAATCCATGAACAAACTTTCCGGATATTCCACCACCACTCTCGATCTAAAGGGAACTGTTGGTTATGCTGCACCAGGTAAATTTATCCACTTCTTTAAATGTATATTTTCCTTTCCAATCATGGCTGGGTCTTAGCATTGGCTATTACTGCAAGTTTCCCTTTTTCTTTCCTATTAATAACAACCCCTTAGCTTATGTGGAATAGAATCTGGATTATTAATACTCTTCACCTTAGAACTGTAAATAATTCCTATTTTAGCAGAGTATGGCATTGGAACAGACGCAACAACAAGCGGCAACATGAACCAAAATGAAAGAGTGCCTGTTTTCCATCCTGAGAGTTGCAATTGCTTGTTCTGTTGAATCACCCAAAGATCGCAGGGACGTCGTCGATGCGGCCAAGGAATTGCATTTCATCAGGGACAAATTCCTGGGCGCCCGAATTGGGACACAAAGGTGAGCACGTCTCTAGACTGGAGTTCAGTTCTTTCTTCTACCCAAACTCATGACTTGTGTGTCAAACAATTTAGGCTTATCTTTACCTATTTGCAATAAAATTTACGAAGCCCAAATTGCAATCAAATTGGGGAATTCAAATGTTATTATCATACTGAGATAAAAGCACAAGAAGATTCAAGCAAAAGCTACTATTAGATTTTTATTTATACAAAAGCTAAATTTATATAACACAAAAAAAAAGGGAAAAATTAGAATGAAAAGAAAATTCAGCAAAGATCACCGGCTCTTGCTATCGTAATCGACGACCTCGGAATCAGTAACGGACCGCGAGTGTTGGACGATGGACCGCCCGATCGAATTGATCCAATCCTCTTTCTCTTTCTCCGTATCCGCGACAAAATACATGGTGGAATCTCGAGTGGAGAGCTCGAAAGCGAAGGCCTTGTTCACGACATCCTCAGCTCCTTTGACTGTGAGACAACCGCCCACCGATACCACGCCACGTGGAATGGAGCCGCGGGTGACGGAAACGGGGTTCTTGAACCATAACAGCTTGCCTTGCTTCAGCACAAACCAGCGGCGGCGCCAGGTCTTGATGTAATCCCCTTGCTTGGTTAGCCAACCGGCTCGTTCGGGGTCGGTCCAGAACTCAACGCCTCTGTAGTCATCCGGATTGGGGTCCTGACCCGTAGCAGCTCGCCATAGATTCTCCATTTCGTTTTAGAGAGAGAGAGAGAGAGAGAAATAAATGGCGTTTGGGAAAGTAATTGATTAATTTGTATTTGTACTGCGAAAACCTTCGGCCGTTTAGACTGGGGTTGGACATTCCTTTAGCTTCCCCTAAAACGACGTCGTTGAGATCGGTGAATAACAAAACTTTAAACAAGTTGATCCCTATGTCTGAAATTTGGGAAAGACGTATCTTTATGTCTATATAACAAGAATATTTCTGTTTTGAGAATAAATAATTAAGGATGTTAGTAATTCATAGGAGGAGAAGTTAATTAATAGTTGAGCCAACAATAATGTACAACCAAAAGGATTAATATCTCTAAGTTTGTCGGATGGAATATGGAGTGAAGATTAGATACACCATGATATTCCACCCACTAGTTCAATTTCTTGGATAATTTATTAAACATGGCAGAAAGATGCTCATGGCTGAGAGATGGCAAAGTGAAGGATTGATCAGAAAACTTGATGAGGCTGGGTACTCTTACATTGCAGGCAGCAGGTATGGCAGCTTCTTGGCAGGGTTGCTAATTGACAAATTGAACCCAAAGAGGATTGAAACAATCAAACCAGAAGAAAACTCGATGCTGGATAAATAATAGAATGCAAGCTGACAAGTGGCCAGAGCACAGTGCGAGAATCATATTTAATCAAGTTGCAAAAGATCCATCCTCCTCTTTGCCAATGACCATCAGAGTTTATTTGTCTTTGTTTGTTTGGTGGTGTGGAGATAGTCTTTCAAGTTGTCTTTCGCACTGTCAGATTCTACAGTACAGCTTCTTGAAGCTGTGTTTTATGCAGCGAGGGGCTTGTTCTTGAGTTTCTTGGTTATTTCCGCAACATATTTACCTTGGTGAAAGGCCTGTTGGAGCTCTAGCTCGGAGGGTTCACGGGATCCATCGGCTGCATAAGTGCCAGCACCGTAAGAGGAGCCACCCTTTACCTCATTCATCTCAAACATGCCACTGCCGAAAGTGTATCCAAGGGGGACAAATATCATACCATGATGTGCTAACGGTGTAATGGCAGTTAATCTGCAAATCAAGAGGAACAGAGAGAAAAAAAACAGAGTCATAAACACAATTGTGCAGATCAAATTTTATCAAGCAAAACAGTTCAAGTTGCTTTCGGGTAGGTATTTTGCTACCAAGAGCTTGGAAAATCTTCCTACAAGTTTTTATGGCGTGAACTGATATAGTTCTGAGAACATATTATAAAGTGGATAAGAAGGGGCTTACGCAGTAAGCTCCTGGCCTCCCCCATGGAAACCAGTACTCCAGAAGATACCAGCAGGCTTGCCGGCAAGTGCTTGGCGTTCCCACAGCTCATGAGTAGCATCAAAAAAGGCCTTAAACTGAGCTGCCATCACACCAAAACGAGAAGGAAATCCAAAGAGAAAACCATCAGCATCGATAAGCTGTTCAGGCCTAATCTCCGGTACATCATTTGCTTTCCCAGGTGCCTTCATCTTTTGCAGTATTACACTGGATAGTGTCTCAGGAACCTGTTGAATGCAACCAAGTCTAACTTCATAACGTCACAAGGCCTTTCTTTCTTTAAGGGATAATTAGGGATTCATACCATAATAAAACTACCTGCCAAAGTGTTGCTTCAACACCTTGAACTGCATTAGCCCCTCGTTGCACTTCCCTTGCCATTGTCTCGACATGACCATATAACGAATAATACCTATCCAAGGCAGCGAAGAATTAACATCCAAGGTCATAATTCAGGGACGGGAAAATATAGGAGAAAGTTGCAGCCAATTTGAAGTACTAAAGAAGTGTACTGTTGTTGCACATTGGTTGAGAAATCAATACTCACACTATATACAACTTGATTGTAGCCATAGCTGGAATTGGGCTGGACGTTTGACCTCGATTCACCAACTGCTTATCGCTGAATGCTAATTTCAATCACTCCCCTGGATAGAAAGCAAACTTACATCATTTTTTTCTTTTTTTGAAATTTTAAAAATTTTCATCAAGACTTGAAATTATTAAAGATTACTTGGAATTTGTAAAACTTTCTTTTCCACACACAACTTACCATTAAAACCCATAGTTTGTATCTATAAATAACAGAAAAGGTATGTCGATAACAACAAATGCAGTGAAACAAACCGAAAGAGAATCAGGCAAATCCCACAAAATTCTAAGTCAGGCATACTAAGAATTAAAGTTTCGTTTGTCTGGTACTTTTGCAAAGAGCAAAACATAAAATATTAATAAAAAGCAAAAGGTAAATAGTGAAAAACAAATAACAAAACCACAACCAATGTACGAAACACCTGGGATAGTCTTCTCCTAAATCAATAAATAAACCATCCAACTCCAAAGCAATAGGTAGATTTTGCAACCACCCAAACAGAAAACAGATGCATCACAAATACAGGTAAGCTATATCCATGGTTCTTTGACTACAACGACCAAACAGCATCCTTAAATTTATTCAAGGTGGAGTACACTGGAAAATCTATAGCACCAGGAAAGCTGTATCATCATCATCATCATCATCATCATCATAATATTTTATCCAACAAATACCAAAGTCATCAGAAAGTATAGAACATTTCAGTAGATGGAGTCAACAATTGAGAAAGATGACAATCCAATTGATGCATAGATAATCCGGAGACACCCAGAAACTGTTGCAAGCCCTTCATAGCACCACCCTGAGCACAATCTCTTTTGCATCTATGTAGCAAGACAGATAAAATTGAATAAAGGAGGAAAGAAGTTGAGACAAGTTACCTTATGTTGATGGAGACTTTATTACAGAATAGTAGAAGAAAGAAAGATTGGTGTGAGCCAGGAGAAACAGATAAGTGATGCTTTTGGGGTGAGGGATTTAAATAAGTTTGGGTTTGGCTTGTCTTCAAAGAAAACGTATGTGTTCAGATAAATGCCTTTTCACGTGGCAAATCATGTGTTAACTGTTGCTTTTACCTTATCTTAAAATATTAGGCCTTTGTCATCGCCTTGAATTGTCCTTTCTCTGATGCTCTGCAAAATGCGGCCAGGTCCCTTGTGATTGCGATGAAGATCATTCAATTTGAAACATTTTTTGTAAATTTTATTCGAAGCCAGCTATAAATCGAACTCAGAGGTAGGCATCATATCTCAATCTTCATGATTGTGTATGATCCAGACAAGTAATTAAAATAACTGGCGAGGGAGATTGTGTTAGGGGTATGAGCCCTTCGGTAATATCTAAATATATATATATATATCTGTATATATATATATATAGACAGAACTGGACTGGCCGATGAGATAAGAACAAACTGTTTTTTCTTTCACATCCGAATCATTGAAAAAGAACTCCATATCAAGTTTCTTTGGGGGTAAAAAGGGAATAAGAAAAAAGGGTTCTCATCTATTTGTGCATTTCACATGTACCAAAGAACAAGGAGATCCACATTCTTCTCTGTTTTAAAAAACCAGCGACCATGGGTTGCCTGCCTGAGTGCTTCATTTTAGTAGCAACTTAAGGACAAAGAGATTACTTATTTGTCGACAAATGAAGACTCCGCAAGATCGATGGCACGGGCAAGAGCGGCGGCTTTGTTCTCACACTCTCTCTGTTCATCAGCAGGGACACTGTCAGCCACAATTCCTGCACCTGCTTGGAGGTGAGCAACCCATTCTCGACGCTTGTTGACATCCTTGTATGAATACATGGTGTCATAACGAGTGGTAGATGGGAAAACGATGGTTCTTAGTGCAAGGGCAATATCCATATCACCAGAAAATGAAATGCCTCCAAACCCACCGCTATATGGCCCTCGCCTCGTGACTTCTAGCTGATCAATCAACTCCATTGCTTTCACCTGTATTGCAGCACTATGGAAAATCAGAAACCACCAAATATGTCAACCCTATATACTAGCAGGAAGCAAGAGTATTTGATCATTCTGGTAGAATTAGAAGAAATCCACAGGTTAGAGTTTCATATCATGTGGACTTTGTTAAATTTCAAAACTATTATAAACCAGTAAAAAGAAAACCATTACTAGAGATGGTGACAAGGAAGACCTTTGGTGCTCCACTAACAGTTCCAACCGGCAGTGCTGCACGCAAAGCATCCCAGCTACTTAAACCGTTAAGTAACTCCCCCGTGACCTGCAGATTTCAAGTACAACTTTCTCATCATGAAGAAGATCAAAAGCACGCATCAGAGAGCAGCTTATATAATGGAAGAATATAAGCTTAAAGCTTACATCTCCCTCCATCAGAGCTACGCATAATGTCTACAAAGGGGAGAATACCGTTGAGCTGATGTGCATAACATGGGAATATCGTTCAATATTCATCAGCTTTTCAACCTTAACAGATCCCGGCTTGGAAACCTGCATGAACAACCCATTTTAAGTACAGATTCACAGGCAAATTACGAGTAGAGAATATCATCAGAGATCCAACAGTGTACATTGTCAACATGATTGTCTCCATGCAATTATTCAAAAAAAAATAACATCTTAAAAAAGCAGCAATATTGTATATTTGCCAATGCAATTGCGCAAGTGAATGATCAGCATGGCACAGGTAAACCATACATTAGACATTCTGCACAAACTGAATGAAAATTAACAGAGGTCAATAAAAGAAAAATACACCTTCCCAACATCATTCCTTCCCAAGTCAACTAGCATGATGTGCTCTGCACACTGCTTTTCATCGGCCAAAAGTTCTTTTTCCAACATTAAATCTTCCTTAGGTGTCTTCCCTCTTCTAATGGTCCCAGCAAGTGGGCGATTAGTAACCTTTCCCTGTCAACAAAGTATAAGGATAAAATTGCTGATTGTCAGTTACAGCAATTCAACGTGATAACATGTTTGACAATCGGGAAACAAGGGGCAAGGGAACGGGGAATCTCAGTAGTACTCATAATCTGGCAGAAAACAAGAAGATAGGAAGAAATTATAATTTAAACATAATATGCATCAAAATACACCAATCTAATCATTTTTTGGATTAGTGTAACAGTTACCTTCTTCACATGTGTAAGAATTTCCGGACTGGAAGCAACAAGTATGCACCCTCTAGCCTGATCAGAAGAAAAGTGCGTACAAAAGTTTAGAATTTCAACATTAGGCAAGCATATCACAACCAGGATAAGGAGGCAAAACCTGCAAATACGTCATGTATGGGCTCGGATTAACAATTCTCAGTGCTCTGTATATTTCAAATGGGTCAGCAAATGTTCTCCGTTCAAAACGCTGACTTAATACAATCTGGAAAATATCACCAGCCAGAATATGCTCTTTAGCCTGCAACACAGCTTCCTTGTACACCTCACTTGTCATGCTTGAGATCTCCAACTTAGGGCCAAAAAGACGAGTATACAACTTTATTGCACCTGCAGGCAGCTTTGGACTGAAATTGATAATTTAGTCAGAAAAACTAAAACTCAACTGTAGGGAAAAAAAGATATTAAATGAAAAGTGTGGAATCATTAAGAAAACAATCACTCACGGATCAATATCATGCACTCTAGATACTAAACTTTCCAACCGTTTCATGCCATCATTATAGGCCTCATCCACTGAAGAATATTGATCTAATCGCACCCAATGAATCACAAATGCTTTCTGAGGTAAAAAACATTAACAAATAAAAGGGAAAATTATATTCTCTAAAGCAGCCATAAAGCCCAATTTAAAATCTAGACCTAGAAACAGAAGCCAAAAAAATTGCAAAAATTAGTACAAAAGAAAACCTCATCAAGTTGTGTAATGTACATTTAATAAACAACAAAAGGATGTGTAATGTACATCAATCTTGGCATCGCAATGATGGCCTTTGAGACAGCTTTTTGGTTTCGATAGAAGCTTTAGTAAGAAGTACGAGATTTCTCCACTTAAATTTGAGAAACACCCAAAAGAAATAAGAGATGACACTTAAAGATACAAATATTCAACCTTGCAAGCAAAACAGAGGGAGATGCCCCCAACAATGAAATAGTTATAGCCTATAGGCCAAATGTGAAATACCTTCTCAACATGGTCAAATACAATCACATCATCGTAGAGGCCTAGATGTACATCAGGAAGGTTTCTGTCATCCAGGGGAGCACTAGGGAACGGCAACTTCTTCTTCTCTACATAGCGCACTGTGTCATAAGAGAAATAACCAACCCAGCCACCTGAACAAGGACATTGTATATTACACCTTAATTTAGTGTCTTAAAAATTTAAAAAAAAAAGGACTCCACTCTTCTATACAACCCATTACAAAATGATGTGACTGCTAAATTTTTGCAGAAATGTTGTTCAAAACAAAGGAAAAAGTCCAATTTCAGCACAGAGATATGCAACTCAATAGTCACACAACTCCAGAGTATGATCAAAGTTTTGCCAGACTAGTTCCTATAGAAACAGAAATTAAAAAAAAAAAAAAAGAAGACAAGATCGAAATAAACTTTAACCACAAAGGGGTTAAACCAAAAATCCACAAAGGAGTATCATGAGGGTAAAGCCGTTAGTCCATGTCACTCACCACAAAATCCTTCAGGAAGCTCATCAATACGTTGCGGCTCCCATCCCTCCATAATTCTCCGTGGGACAGTCATTGGATCCTCCACAATCTCCTCTGTTCTACACCCCTCCTCATGGTTTAAAATTGTAACCATATTTTCTTTTGCCACAATTTCAATGCTTGGCTGAGCTCCAACCACACTATACCTTCCCTAACATAAATTAACCCAAAAAAATAAAAACATTCCTTAACCACACTATAAACATATAACACGCACACAAAGAAGGAACTTACGATACTGGACGCCTGCAAACCAGGCTCAACCGACTCAAACAAAAAGCTTGGAGCATCCCTATCATCTTCCTTAACCAAACATCGATATGCTATCACCGGCGTTAAGTGATCCGAGAATATACATCGGAAAAGAGGAACCAAATTCCCATTCTCTGAAGCTTCTCGAAATTTCACCGACTGGTCAACTGGTAACAATTGAAACCCACATAAACAAATAAAAATACATTTTCTGAAGAAAATGAGAAACTAAAACATTCAATATTTTAATTGATTTAATTAGATTTAACCGAGTAATTTCCTCTTTCAGAAACAAAGGTAGAATTTTTCTTTTTAATTAAAATTCCCTGTCCTCTTGCCTTGTATTACCTTGAGAGTAAATCACAACATAAATTAACCCCTTAACCGCTTTAAAATTATTAAATGTTAATCAAAATTAGAAGGAAAGCGACATCTTTTTCTACTACGATTTCCGGGGAATCCAACAAAGCACTCGAAAATCCATAAAAAAACATTTTCTTCCTTGAGATCGTAGTGAGAGTGAGAGTACCTAAGGAAGAAGGTGATGAAAGAGCAGAGCATTTGAGTGTACGGATGCGGGAAGTGGAGCTGAGAAGCAAAAGGGACCTGGAACGGTAGCCGGAGAATCTGGCGTTGAAGTTAACGGAGACGGTTGTAGAGGAACAGAGTGGAGTCGGTGGAAGCTGACGGAGAGTAACGGCGGCTAGGGTTTTACTGGTGGTGGCCATAGCACTTGTCTTTCCGTTTCGCTCGACACAAGAAACTGCTGTGCTAAACGTTTTCCATTTCTTTTAAAAAGAAGACACACGCTCAAACGAGGGAATTGTATCAGAGAGAGAATGTCGGTTCGTTGATTTTGAAATGACAGGTCACAAGTAGACTGTTCTGTTGGGCTCGGGTCGGGTTTTCGTTGGGCTTAGAAATTTTTTTAGCCAATAATTGGGCATGAATTGACTCTCACTGAATATCTTTTCTTCCATAAAATAACCAGCCAGGGAGGAAATAATAATAGGGTTGAAAATTATAATATGTATTAAATAAATTAGTTGGAATTATTATTATGAATGAAAAAGACTTTTAGAAATGTTAACATCATTCCCTACACGATTTATCAAAAAAATATCATCATTATTTGTATCCTAACCACACAAAAAAAGCTGTGCTGATAGTTTCGATAAGTGTATAAAAAAAATATAATTCACTATTTACATAAAAATTTATTAAGATTATTTTCTTTTCGATCATGTCTTTTTTTTATTTTGTGCTCTTAATAATCTCTCAATTAAACAACTTTTTTAACACCCATATCATATGTTATCAATCAAAAAATCTTCACTTATTTTGGTATAATATTTAAAAAATTTAAATAAATTTTTATTTTTATATTACATTTAATCAAATCTTATATGCTTTTGTTATAAGTCAAATAAGTACTTTTATTATTGTTAATTTAAATATCACTTATCATTTTATATCATATGATACTAACATATCATAATAGATGATATTATTATATAATATTTTTATTTTTTACATGAACATCATCTCAGTGTTATGTGGACATAAAATAACGTTTGTCATTCTGATTAATGATAGTTAATTAATCGCTAGTCATAAGTTTTATTTGGTTTAAAAATAAAAATATAAAAATTTGATTTAATGTAATAAAAAAATAAATAACCATTTAATTTTTTTAAATAATTCAAAAAATTTTAAAATATAATTTCATATTTATCAGACTACCATATCAATATATTTACATTATTATTATTGTTGTTGTTGTTAAAACATGTTATTTAAATAATATAACATACTAAAAGTATAAAATTTAATGAAAAGTTATGCCCAAAGGTCATTTTATGAATTAAAAGGGTTTAATATAAATTTTTTTTCTTGGACCAAAAAGAAGGCGTGAAAAACGTTTTATGAATTAAAACGTTTTGCACGTGAATAAATTAAAAATAATGGGACCACCAAAAAAACAGTGGAAAGCAAGTAATTAATTAATTTAACGAAGAAGATCCAAGAAAACATCCTATTACTTACTTGCTTGTGTGGGCCCAATATCGAAGATCAAAGGATGAGCCCAAAAAATCCACCTTTCAAAGTATAAATACATAATCATGCAATGCAACTCCACTCCATTCTAGCGCAGCGGCTCCAACCATTTAGGGTTTCCACTTTAGCCATTTTGTGAAGGGGGATTTCCCAGAAGCCAAGCAAAAATGGTTGTGAATACTTCCAAGAGGGAGAAGAAAGAGAAGTACGACCAGAAACTGTGTCGTCTCCTCGATGAGTACTCTCAGGTCTTGATCGTGGCTGCTGACAATGTCGGCTCCACCCAGATGCAGAACATCAGGAAAGGTTTGAGGGGTGACTCCGTCGTCCTCATGGGAAAGAATACTATGATGAAGAGGTCCATCAGGCTTCATGCTGAAAACACTGACAATGATGCTATCAGAAACCTCATTCCTTTGCTTGTGGTATTGGATCGTTTTATGCATACATATATATATATTCTTATTGTTATAAACTTTTTATTTGTTGGGGTTTTTTTTTGTCAATTTTGTTGAGGAAGTGTTTTGCTTTTTTACCAGGGGAATGTGGGGTTGATTTTTACCAAGGGTGATCTGAAGGAAGTTCGTGAAGAAGTTGCTAAATACAAGGTACAAATATATTGATACTAAGGTTACTTTTTGAATAAATATATGTTAATGGTAGAGTTTGTGTATTATATTTTCCTTATATTCACTTGTGAAAATTGTTTAACCACATGATTAGTTGGACTATCACCGTTGTAATTACCCATTTTATTGATTTCCATTTGTTTGCTGCCTAGTTTGCACAAATGAAAAGATGACCTTTTTCTTTTTGTTGCAATTCAAGAAATTATCTTTTACTAGTTTTGCAGATATTTACCACCAATGTTCTAGTTCGTTTACGAAATTGGCCACCCTTTGATGATTAAATCTGTTCTTTGGACAAGTATCTGATTTTATGTCAAATATTTTTGACAATTTTATGCTTATCTACAATATATCTGCTCCTTTTGTTTATATTGCTTGGACTTGGACTTGATATGCTTCCGACTTTGGTCTCTTGTAAATTTTTTCCAAGATTTGATTATATTTGGATGTGGTGTACTTATGTCAAGCTTTGAGGTGTAGGATATATGTGAAATGCAATATTTTAATCATATGGCTTGACACGAGCAGGTTGGGGCTCCAGCGCGAGTGGGTCTTATTGCTCCGATTGATGTCGTTGTGCCCCCTGGAAACACTGGCCTTGATCCTTCTCAAACTTCCTTCTTTCAGGTTCATAATCATGCTTAAAGTTTTGCTTTCACAAGCTCTTAAATCTCACATTTGAACCTCTGATCAGGTGCTTAACATTCCGACCAAGATCAACAAAGGTACAGTGGAAATTATCACCCCCGTGGAGCTGATTAAAAAGGGTGACAAGGTTGGCTCATCTGAGGCTGCCCTTCTGTCTAAGCTTGGGATAAGACCATTTTCCTATGGTCTCGTTGTCCTGTCTGTTTATGACAGTGGATCAGTCTTCAGCCCCGAGGTGCTTGATCTAACTGAAGATGATCTTGTCGAAAAGTTTGCTAATGGGGTGTCCGTGGCTGCTTCCCTTTCACTAGCTATTTCATACCCAACTCTCGCTGCTGCACCTCATATGTTTGTGAATGCCTACAAGAATGCTCTTGCTGTTGCTGTGGCTTCAGACTATTCTTTCCCTCGGGCTGAGAAAGTCAAAGAATACCTGAAGGTTGAATTATTACGCTTTCTTTAATTTGTCTTATGTCTTAATTAGTTTTGTAGCATTGACCAATTACTAACGGGTTTTGACGATTAAATTTGTAGGATCCGAGCAAGTTTGCAGTTGCTGTTGCTGCAGCTGCTCCAGCTTCCGGTGCTGCCAATCAAGAGAAGGTAGAGGAGCGCGAGGAGCCCAAAGATCTGGTAGAGGAGTCGGAAGAAGAGGACCTGGTTTTTGGTCTTTTTGACTAAGTAATAAATATTCGTAGGTTGATTTAAATTACTTAGCAGTTATCATTGCTGGAATTTTTTTATTCACATGATGATAATATGTTGGATGATCTTGTTTCCCTTGTTCCACAATTCAGCTTTTGAAACTTTTAGTGCTATAGCTTTTAGTTTGTTGATATACTATAGCTTTTGAAATTCTCCCATGGGGAGGTACTACTTGCCAAGAATGAAAGAAGAAAAAAAAAACCAGAAACATTTCGATGTCCTGCCAGCACTTGTTCAGGAGAAGCCATTTTTTTGTAAGCAACAAAACTAGGGGAGGCATCATACTTACTAGCAGCAGATGAACCTTCGTGCATTGATGTGACTAGTGGCCGATTTTCAGCGCGCCCTTGTTTTCCTTTCCACTTCAGCAGTATATTCTCTTCCTTTTAATCTGTTTTTCTCCTCCTCTCCAAGAAATCCCACAGGCACAGGTAAACTAAAACAGAAAAACATTCTTGCTGATTGGTTGATATTTTAAGCCATGACATCTCAAGGCTTGAGTTTTTGATGAAGGTGGAGTGTTTGGAGTTGAGGTATATCCGAATCAAATGTTGATAAGTTGATCACTTGATTTTGCTCTATTAGTTCTCTATCGTGTTTAAGCGAGTATACATGCATGGGATGCTCCGTGCCTCATATGAAATTACAGACGGTAAAGCTAAGGTTCTAATCCCCAATGCAGCACGAATGACGCGTGCACATACACAAATAGACAAGAGGCAGTGGGCAAGCCCACCCAATATTCTCCCCACCTACATTAATAAAGATTTACTCCAGATATTTCGTATAATATCCTACATAAAAAATTAAGTAAATTTTGAAGTCACGAATTTATATTTTTTATTTAAAAAATATTTATTGAGTGAAAAAACATCTTTACTTGTGTCTTTATTAAAAATATTTATAAGAAAAAGTAATGTAAAAGTATTCAAACAATTTCTTATTTCTTGTTGTTTTGAGTCTTGGCCTGAAAAAGATTTTCACACCCGAAAACCGTCTTAACTTAAGTCTTTTGAATTCAAAGACACCGTCTTAACTTAAGTCTTTTGAATTCAAAGACTTAGTTGTAATGGGATAAGTTTTTTTTTTTGAACCCCATGTTCTTTTTGTTTTCCTATCAAAGTTTTTGTAAGGTTTTCAAGAAGTTGATCTCATTTACAATTCGAGATTTTTGCTTTGAGTTCATTTCGCTTTCACAAGTTACAGCTTTTCTGGAGGATCTATGCCTCCAGCTTTTGTATTCCTTCACTTGCAGGACTGATTGTTCTGCAAGACTTGTTAATAAAATAACTCTTCATTGTCTTTCAAAAAAAAAAAGTAATGTAATAAAAGAATCAATATTACACAAGAATCCCATCAAGAAAAAAAAATTACACAAGAATATATACTTTCAAAGTTTATGGCAAAAAAAAGAACCCCCATTTTTGAAATTTACAATTTGTATAAAATTGTCAATAATTGCATGTTCTCTTGCATTCCTGAAAGAAAGAAGTGCTGGATGGCATTCCCCCTCAAAGTTGCAATGGGTTTAATCGTTGCAATACCCAAGTCGAATAAACATGACCGCAGCTTCAGGATCAAGCTTATAATGGCATGCCTGTGGAAATAAATTAATGTTCAATAAATAAGCCAATTAAAGTACAACCTCACCCAACTATAACACTTGCCTTGCCTGATGGTGAAAGGCGACAAGTTTCATAAGAAGACACGGAGACCAACTTTAAAATAGATTCGACTAAATACAACCTTGCATGTCCAATTTGTAACACAAGAACAGTGGACTTGACGCTTAATAATTTTTTTATCAGTCGGTCCCGTCCTGTCTTGGTCCTGGCAGAACGCTATATATGGTTGTAGTTTAATTATGCTTTTGACCTGGGTACATGCATGTGCATCCATTGTCTTAACTAAGAAGTACAACAATAGCAATTAATAAATGAATTGCAAACCTATAGCAGCCTCATAATAACAATTGAACATCTGATCACCATCTGACAATTTGATTTGGAAGAAAAATCGCATGCATAGCAAGTAGCATATTTAGAAGTAATTGTAGAAACAGTGGCTTCAAACCTGAAGTCAGGAGCAGGCACGTTGAACAATTTAGACAGCCACCAAATCTGAGTCCTTACATAATTCGTTAATGAGGAATTACTG
This sequence comes from Theobroma umbraticum, assembly GCF_002168275.2. Lineage (NCBI taxonomy): Eukaryota > Viridiplantae > Streptophyta > Magnoliopsida > Malvales > Malvaceae > Theobroma > Theobroma umbraticum. Next base: position 9,306,860 of record NW_018397257.1, read on the forward strand.
AAGACAATTCCGAAAGAATCGAACTCCCTGTTCCAGGTAAATGGTTGACAGTGAGAAACAAATTAAAGCTCAAGAAGACAAAATGCTGTCTGTCATTCTCAAATGACGAATTTCTACCTGCAGTGCAAAGGAGATATCGGCTTCATCCACCTTTAGTGTCACTCTCTTTGATTTATCATCACGAGATTGACCTAGTTTGAAGAGCCCCTGTACATTGCACCAAGTCAAATACCAGTTTCCATATTTGGTCAAGTTAGATAGTTAATGCCATTCCAAGAAACAATTAATGCCGTCACCTAAAGCTAGGTTAAGAGAACTGAACTCAAAGCCAAGAATAGGTATACTCTACTTACTTGGTCATTTAGCACTCTGCACATGCTTGAGAATTCCAAAATTCCAACAGGTGGTATCATTGCTGATTTGCAGATGTCAATATAAGATTTATTGAGCTGCACCAATGTAACACCCTTATATATCAATTATGCAACTAATAATTATATCAAACATTTCAATTAATGTCAAGCATTGAGGAAAACACACCTCCCCAACGGTTGAATCCTTCTTTCCTCCACGGAAAAACTTCACCGCAGAGCAAAGTATAATCTGCAGTCAAACATAACAGCATGAGAGAAGATGAAGAAGCAGAGACTGGACTTTGATATTAATTATCAGTCTATTTTACTATTAATAGGTTATTACTGTAGCGGTGAAATTAATATTAATGATCAAACTTACTTGTTGATGCTGAGGAAGAGACTGTATAGTGTCAACTATAGGTGATCTGAATGTCTTTGACAATGCAAGAGCCATATGATCAATCCTGACCTGAAATATATCCTTAAAACAATGTGTAAGCAACTGTAGAGGCCGTAATAGGTAAGCATGATGTGTAAACTGACATAACAAGCTCAAGTTAGGAAGAGGTTAACATTAACCTATTGATGACCACCTACAGTATTATTTTCTTCTGATTGGAAGATTTCAAGAGCCGGAGCTGTCTGCTGACTAATGAACTCCCCCTCTACAGATGCCAAGCTCAGGTTACTTGCAGATTCTCTTAATTCTGCTTCTAGAATTTCCATCGCACTCCTGGAACAAACTGAAGAATGTTAGCCAATAACTTAAAGTAACTACTCTAGTCAAGGCAGGGAAGATCTTATTCAATAGGAAGCAAACTATCTACAATGTTGATATGTAGGAGATAGAAAAAAAATATGAATAAATTAGGAATTTGAAGATTATATATCGAATATAGTTGAGCTTAAAGCAATGAAAATAAAATGCCTTGAAAACCAATAGAATTTAAAGTATATTTATTATAATCAAACGTGCAGAACAATCTTTTTTGAAACAAAATTAAATTGCTGCATCTGTTGTCAATTTAACTAATATCAGTTATAATGTCACTTCTAAGGCCTAATTGGTCAAAGACTGAACAATTGAATACAAGAGACCATAGTTAAGTTTGCAGCAACAGCAATGAAACACTGACCTACATACACAAAGAGCCTTCCGCATATCTCCAGATGCAGCTGCAACTTTCTGTTAAATTTCAAGCTTTCAGTATCAATTGATAGTAGATCAATTGAAGATGGGAAATGGTTTTCAACAGAATTCAGATCATATAACTCACTCTGGCACAAAGTTCTAAAGCTTGCTGCTCGAAGACAATATATGGAAGTACCTATGAGAGTGTAAAGTCATTAAAACTCAATAAGATCATATTAAAAGCATGTCTACAAAGAAAAAGTGGAATGCAAAAATTACCAGGAGCCTCTCTTGAAGTATTGACAGGATTTGATCTTTAGAGTAGGCACGGAAGGTTACAACCATAGGCTTGCCTAACAGAGAAGTGGTAGCATAAATAATTAGTATTACTTCCAAAACAACCAAGCATCCATATTGCGTAATTGCAACTAGCCACTACCACAGAAAGGGCCTAAAGCATTGCTTGGAGTTAATACCCGCAGAGAAAAATGATAAACGGAAAAATTCAGAAAATAATAACCTAGTAAGTAATAAGGAGAAAATCCATACCCACCAGCTTCATGTATGAAGGATGCTAAATACTGCACTACTTCAAAATGGTTTTATTTTTAATTCTGTTCCTTAGGTGGCAAATCAGAAAGATACTGGATGACCATCCACCATTTTATAGTTGAACAATAGTCAGGACAAGATAAAGTTATAAGACAAGCTTCAAGAATCTCAAAGAAACAAGAACTGCTACCACAAGATAATTTAATAAAATCAAGCTTAATATCATTGTTGACCAATGTAATGTAAGTGAGGGGCTCACAATTCAATGACTGAAGTCTTGGAAGAAACCGATCAGCTAGGTCAATAGAATTTGCAATTCCTGCAAAAAAAGAAAAAACAGAACAAGAATAACATCCCTGAGCAAATAACAGCATGAATCAAGACAAATAAGGAGGGGGGAGGGGGGGGGGGGGGGGGGGGGGGGTGTGGAACACTGGCAATCAAGGCAATTGCATAGAAATGAGCAGATTTATAATGTCATAGTTGCAATGAATATACCTATCAATATACATCTAGAGAACGGAAAAGTTGTAAGCATGAAAAGATCATGAAGCACCGCCCTGTCCTTCGTAATCAAATAATCCAACTCATCAGCAATAATCAACCTGCAAAAATTCATAATTTTTTGATCAAGGCAAAATGGAAGAGGAAAATAAAGATGCTTCAAGCTACTGAGGGAAAATTTCTTACATCATCTTTGAGCCAGATCGTGCCTGCTTATTAGAATACAGTTTCTGTAGGTGTTGTAAAGGTGATGTCGAGCCCATAGTTTTCTTCTTTGGTCGGTGCTTGCCAAGAATCTGTCAAGGTGATTATCAGGTAAATCTTTGCAGAATTCAAACGTTCAATCTTGATAAAGTCTGAATAACAATACCTTACTAAAAATCTCAGATGTGTTTGCTAAAGAAGTACAACTCAGTGCTAATACTTCAAGTGGCAGCAAATCTTCCCGCTACAAAAAAGAAAAAAGAAAGTAAATAATTGAAAATGATAACCCATTTCAATTAGATAATAAGCAATGAACCAACCGTCGTTGCCCAATCAATAACTTGCTGTTTTACTTTCTCCATTGATAATGATTTCCCTGTCCCAGGACATCCACATACGTACAAACTCCCAGCTTTCTCTTGTTCTACACATGCCTTGCAAAACTCTAAAACCCTTTTCTGTTCATCTTCTCTGCACACAATAGTTGATGGAGCTGTTGAAACATGCAGTGCCTCCTTCACTGCCCTCATATGCTCAACATCTTAAAAATAGACAAAACCAACTCAATATTAGCAGTGATCGCTCAAAAGTTGAAATTAAAAAGCACAGAGAGAGAGAGAGAGAGAGAGAGAGAGTCATAGAATTACCTCTCGGATTCCAATTCTTCTTCACTGGCTTTTCACTAAAATCTTCCTCAATACCCTGTAAATAAATAAAATTAAGCAATGTAAACAACCAATTAAATCTTATCCATTCTTTTGTATAACATGTATTTCATCAAACAATAAAAAGAGTTAATTGATAAAAAGTAATTAAATTTCCTATTAATTTCATTTTACTCAATTATCTCAAAAAGAATAACAAATGTTTAAAGTGATTTAAACAATAGCTACCAAAAAATAAAGTAGTAAAACTTGTATAGTAACGGCTCACGTTTGCAGGGCTGTTTGGGCTCGAATTCAAGCGACGGCGAGGCGATTTAAGTTTCATAGGCGTCGACACCGGACTCTCTCTCGCCGCCGCTGCATCGGATCTTAACCTCCGTTTCTGAGGAGTACAACAGCCGTTGGATCCAGCCATGTCGCCGCTCTTGTCAGACTTGATGACGGCCACGATCTCCTTGAAGGGAGACGAGTTTCGATCGGCAATTGCAGGCATTGTTGAATTAACTCTTCGATCGGTTGGAGAAATTGGGAACAAAATTTAGGGACTTCGATTGATGAGAGGGCGAGAAATATTAGAGGTATATAAAAGAAAAACATAATTAAAAAAAGAATGAAAATGAAGAGCGGGGAAATGCTTTTCGCGGGAAAATGTAACCGCAGCATTTTCGTCTCCCGCCTCCTATTCGGTTATTTTTGACGCCCCGCCTGTTAATTACCCTGTTTGTAAAATGGGCTTAGCCCCATATTCTCCTATGGGTCCGAAACTGATATGTTAGTGGGCTAAACTTTTTTGCTCAATTAAGGATATTCTCGTTCACCCTACAATCAGACAATGGCCCAACAGAAAATGATACCATCGAAATAAAAATTACCTTAGCTTTTATTTAGTTGATATTTTTAAGCATTAACTCGGAGGAAACTCGTGCACTATATTGGACCGGTACCAGAATCACAAGAAAAATCATGTTCCAATTCATCTCTTTCTCTTCTTTTTTTTACCTGCAGTAATTTTTTAAAAATTCTCTTTTTTTTTTATTTCAAGAAAAAAAATGTTAGTATTAAAGTTTTAATTGATCAAAATCTGCATGTTAGACTTAATTAAAAATGTGAACCTACCCCATTCGTAACCATCAATTAGGTACAATTTAAATTTAAAACCATAATTAGAATTTAATTCAAGTTCTATTGTCACTGTTGAGAGCATGACATGAGTCCAAAAAATGAAGTAATCACGCAATCAAATTTTGTCCTCTACTAAGCACATACATATGTATTCTTTGTGCACTATTTATAACAAAGAATTTTGTCACAAAGCCATTAATAGTGTGGTGCATATAGCATACATACATAAAATTAAAAAGTATGCATTTTTCATGCGACACATTCATACACATACTCATATATATAGTAAAATCTCTATAAATTAATATTCGATAAATTAATCATTTTGATTAAATAAGATTTTTAGTCTATCTCAACTTAGGGCTAACATGATAAATTAATAATTCATTAAATTTGTAGGATAATAGATTTGAAAAGAATACACATAAGTCCTACTTGGTATATAAACTAATAATCTCTTATACATCAAAATATTATATATATATATATAATATAACTCAATTAGAAAGTTTTTGTAAAATATAATTCTAATATTAATTACTTGTTTCTCATTGAAATTAATATTTCTTTGCACCTCATTTCTAATTTTTCTTAGTACACTAAACGGTTCTTGTGTAGTATTCTCATATTGTAAGAGAAAATTATGTAATGTGATTATTATTTTGAGTGCATCTTTGTGCGAAATAGGTTTCAATACAAAATTATCTTTTTTGTTATTTCTCATGAAGTTTTCAATAATTTACTTGTCAAGAATAATAATAATTCATAATTTAGTAATTAAATAATATTCATATAATCATAATATATAATACATGTATTAAATTCAATGTTTTGGGAAAAAGATATACCTTGATAAATTAATTTTTTATTAATTAATATATAAATTAATAAATTTATAATTTATCGATTGAATAATATCTCAATTAATTACTAAATTTTTATGATCTCAATAATATTAATTTATAGAGATTTTACTATATATATATGTGTTTATTTTTTATTATAATATTTAAAAAATAAAATATTTTAGTAGACTAAAACGATGTGCAATATATATATATATATATATATATTGTGAAAGGCAAGGTGCAAAAGGGATTTTTTTTTCCAAGAAAAAAATAAAAAAATCATGTGGAGTTCATAAAACCACGAATGATATGAATTCAACTGTAGGACTTGTCAAACGTCAAAGTATTTGCAGCTATCAATTGAAAGTTGATCATCTCTACCATGGTGTGAATGCAGAATCGCATATTTAACTTGAAACCGATAGTTCATATAAATCTAAAACTTCAACATTAATATATTCATGATCAACAGCTTGTGAAACACTTTGGGATTTATATTTTGTACGGACTCGAATGCCTCTTCAATGGTATATGGGGAAATAATTGGAATCACTTCGAGCGACTCTCAAATGGACCCCTTATAGGGACATAGTCGCCATAAGTGACCCCTTGCTCGTCCAAAATGACCTATTACTTCAAAAGATATTTTCAGTTGCCATATTACCAAAATATCCATTTCCGTTCCTTCCCGCTATTGATATTCGGAGTTTTTCTCGTAATTATCGGCTGTGCGATCATCATGTCCGATGCCCACAACCAAACCTAAAAGCTGAAAAAATGGAAAGCAAATTAAGTTGATGCATCCTCACATTTTATGTATGTGGCTTATGTTTCAAGTCAATCCATGACATAATTACCCTTCTTAATTAATATAAGGTGAATAATATCTCATGTTGTATATTCACGCCATGTAAAAGTGAAATATAGAGTTAGACATATTATAATATCTTATGCTACGATAATAAATTTGACTTAATACAACAAAGTTTTAAAATGTGCTACTAAAAATATTTTTAATAACATTTTTTTAATATTTTTTAAAATATTTTTATGAATTTAATTTCATTATATAAATTTTTAGATGCGTTATAAATAAAATGTAGCGATAGAAATTACATATACTAGTAAAAATTACACTTTTTTATATTACTACTAAATATGTAAACGTGAAACTAAAAATTTAAGTAGTTACATTTTTAAAGTTTTACTTTACAAAAATTATGTCGTCTAAAAGAGTATGGTTAAAACTCAATTTTTTTATAATGTGTTGCATTTTCTTGTTTTTCAAATTAATTTTGAATTTATTATTGATTAGTTTTATAAGGATATTGCTCTGGCTGCCTAGTTGTAATTATCATTTATTTTTTATTTAATAACACTGCATATTAATAATTAACCAACAAATTTGCATGTGGAGGTGTTTTAGTCATTTTGGGCTGATAATGAAAAAAGAAAAAAACAAAGAAAAGAGATGGAGAGAAAGAAAGTTGGAACTATCAAATTCTTCCTCTTATCGGGAGGGAGAGGAAGGGAAGAACACTCTACGTAGATGATGAAGGGATAAGGAGATTGGCGTGGCATTGGCGTCTACATGTCCCTGTCCGAGCTTGGAATCCATGTGGAAGTGGGAGGCCCCGGCCCCCTACTGGCAACATTTTCCGTCTGTTTGGGCTAAAGATTCTCCTAATGTGAACAACCGAGTCTCGACGATATGTCTAGCTAGCTATACATCCCATCTCTTCTGTTCCTCCTTTGCTTATATATATCAATAAACCAACGAATTTCCATCGTGTTCATGCTCTTTATCTTCAAAGATTTTTAGTAATTACTTGAAAAAAATAATTTCAAAACCCTTACCTGTCAAGAGGTCCACACCTAAACAACAATTTTGAAGGAGAAACAAAAGAATTTCTATAAGCTTTGTGGAAATTAAAGATGAAAGTTTTTTTTTTCCTTTTAATTTGAGGGATGAAAATTTCTTTCTAAAGGATAAGAAGGTTTGAGAAATATGACTTTTAAATTGACTTCTTTCCATATCCTTTTCAACATGTATAAACACCACAAACAAATCAAAACCTTTTGAGAAGATAGCTCTTATGTTCAATTTTTTTTAAAAAAAAATTTATTCACAAAATAAAATCTTCAAATATGTGTACAAAAATCTTTTTGTGCTTCCAAATGTTAGAAAAGAATTTTCATGATATGACAATAATAGGATATACGAATCCAACTACACTGCTCTTATCTTGTACACATATTGATTGTGAGAGAGCGAACGGTCGCAGCAGTCTCAAGCCTGTAGACGTCGGCATTCCTATAATTTCAATCACGATCAATATATGATAAAATGCTTTCCAAATAGAAAGTTATATGAGTTTGGATTTATTAATTTAAATTTTTATATCCTTCGAATACAACTTAAAGCCTAAAGATTAATTTATAACCTATCTCCCCTTAATCTTGTTAATTCTATCAAAAAGGGGAGAAGAACGGTAGGCTATAACTTCAAACATGGAATTTATATATTTATATACATATATATATATATATATATATATATAAACAAGAAAATGATAATATACAGACTCCCATGTCAAATAAATTATGAAATAACATAGTAAGTGCATTAGTTTGGGGAGCCACGTATAAAATATAGAGTAACGCTAGAAAACATATACCATTCTCCATTTATATTATAATTAAATTAATTTGTAAAATAAAACAAAATTCCCATCAAAATGTGAAATCATATTAATATTTAATTAAAACTTAGTAATTATCGAAAAGTAAAACGATCAAATTATATATATAAATACATTAAAAAAGCCTATATATCTTAGTTAATTAGAAATTACTCATGGCACGTGGAACATTCCTAGGATTTTGGGTCGAAATGTGATGGACGATAAAACGGGTAGCTTGAGATCAGTTGAGAAGAGCAGCACATGCATATGTACGTTCCATGTGGTCTCTGTAGCCCTAATTCACACGTCAAAATCGGAAAGCGAATGACAAGCTGCCTGTCTGAGTGCCACAAAGTGAGATTTTACGTGTAAAAGACAGCATGCATTTCCCTTCTTTATAAAGATTAATATACACGTTGCTGGTCCTTCATACCATTCTTATAACTTCATAAAGCCAGTTTGGGGTTCTCTGGTCTGGACCACAATTTTGGCATATAACACCAAACAATGCCCTAATCGATGGAGTGTCTCTGTTTATATGTGGATATTTTGACGTCATCCATCCATCTAGGCATTGTTGTAACATCGGAGCATTAGCTTGTAGGGTGACCACTGTTTGTAGTGATGATGGAAGTTAATTGTTGCCATTATCGTTGTTCCGCAGAACATGATTGAGGATTAAAAAGGATTCCTCATTGCAGAGAGATAATGTTTGGTTTGGTTAGTGTTTCCTTTGTCTTGATGAGAAGATGATATCTATGGCTTACCAACTCAATGGACTCATCCTCAGTTGGGTGTATTATGTTACAATAATTCCCGTTCAAGCATGATTTCTTTGGGAAGACGTAGTAGTAATTGCCTGTTTTCTTTGGGCCTATTGTTTTGTCATACCCTGATTGGTTCTTCTTTTAGCCTCTGTTCCTACTCCACCCTGAATGGAAATGGCAGTAAAAGTATGTCGGAGCATTACATGCTTCGATCATTACTACTTGTCTTCTTCTTCTTCTTCTTCCCCTTTTTCCATTTCCTGCCACTTAAATGTTGGATCATGTTCGCATTTTCACCCTCGTCCAGGGTACAGTTCCAAAGTGGTTGTCCCTAATTAATGCAGTAACAAATACGAAGACAAAGAATTGTACTTCGACGGTATGTACTCCTTCAGAAGAAATAAAAGCATGCAAAATCTGTTGATCATAATTCAGTATAAAGAAAAAAGTGTACATAGGAATAATGCCTCTACACTGGCCCATTCCTGATTAACTGTTTGCCATTGCTGGCAAGTTCTAGCCACCCCCCCTCCCCACATCCTGGTCATTAACATTTTCAGGCAGATGGAGATTCCATTAATGGTTCTACGCTTTATTGAAAAATTATTGTGATGAGCTTTAATTGCGTGATAGAAAGTGAACAGAGAGGGATAGATATGGCTAGATTGATGGAACGAGGTGTTACGTTAACATGTTCCATCGCATTCCACGCTCCCACTTTGCTACTTGTTTCTTTCCAATTTCTCTGTTTCTTCATAGGTCCTTTCTTCTTCCAATGTCTTCAGACTAGCATCTAATTTGGCCATTTTCCTTACCACAAGTCATGTTTGTCCGGCCTGATCCGTGGGCTCCTTTTATCTAATCACTTCCTCTATGATCAGTGCCGTTTACTGTTTCTTTGATAGACGATGATTATGGTTTAATTTTTTGCGGCTCAAAATACGCAACCTGTCTACATTCTTTGGTGAATGGATCGAGCTGCTGCATATGGCTAGACAGTGACATATACTTAAACCCTAATTAAAAAGATGATGCCACTTTTCTTAAATTCAAAATGCAAAAACCATCTTGAAATTGAGCAATGACGATTAAAAGGAAGAAACTTGGTGTGAAGGGTCATGATTGCCATGGATAAACACCACTTGCATATAGTTGAGGCTTTGAAAATGCAACAAAAGCACATCAAGTTGGTGACAATTTCGGCTGGACCCCATAAATTCCCTGTCAAAAAATTTCCAATGCTTAGACTTGTATTGATTTGATGCAGCAATGAGTTTGATACCGTTACCCTGCAAATCCAAACAAACAGATTGGGTTATGGGGGCTCCAAAAAGAATCTGGAGCCTTGAGAGTGGAAAATAACAGTGAGGACTGGAGCTAGTCAAGCTGTCTGAATGGTGGGCGCCTTCCCAGCCATATTCATGGCGTGGAATAATTGTCTTCTCTCTATGGCACAGTGCCAACGAACCGCTTTTAGCCTTCTAGGGCCAGCTTGGTTCTACAACTTGCAGCCAGTAAAAAACCCACCCTTTGCTCCACGGTTCATATCACAACCCTATTACTCTTAACTTAATTATTCAAACAAAATTTCATCATTGGATGCTAGGCTTCCATGGTTAACTATGGATTATACCAATAGACCTTATCTTTTAACACTTATTTCATCTTTATCACTTAATATGTAAAGAAAAATAATACGAATAATCTTAAGAATATAATGCAACTAATGTCTAATTTTATCTTTCACTTTATGAGAGTCGATCGTTAAATTCACTCGAACGTTTATAAAGTTGTTCGACCTTATAGCCTACTTTCTGTAATAAGTAGATTATAAAGAATTTAGACGCTTATGTTGTTGAAAGGAATTTAAATGTTTATGTTAATAGCATATAATATTTTTTTTACCCTTGATTTTTTATTTTAGTTTTGTTTTTGATTTGATGTGTCAAAATAATTAACAATAAACTCTTTATATAATATTACAAATGTCTCTTCGACATAATTCTTTCATTAAGATACCATTTTATCTAAAAAAATCTACATTTTGTAAGACATAACTTTTGGATAAAAATATTATTTCAATAATCATCTAATGAAAAATTAATTTTTTATTATATAAAATATAATATTTGAATTATAATTTGAAATGATAACTTTTCATATTTAAATTTTTGAATTATATTATTTTTTCAATTTGTCTCATAATCTTTAGATATAATTTATTAGGAGATATAGCCATTCATATAAAAATTTACTTATAATCTAATAATCACATTATGTCACTTTCTATGATATAATTTTTGAGTTAAAATAATATTTTATTATATGATATAATCTTTAATTTTAAAAATATACCAATAACATGGACATGGGTGATTATCCGTGTAGTATTTGCTTTTTATTACCTTCAATCATGCTAAAAGAAACTTTAATCGGAAGTCAAACAGATTTCTTTTATAAAAAAGAAATCACAACCTTAAAAATATAGTCTAACATACGATAGGGGGGAATGATCAAAATCACGGTGGACCACTCAATATTTATGAGGAGTCACACCCGAATAACTCTCTTTGAGGAACATTCCTGAAATACTAGGAGCTAAAAAAAGGTATCGTAAATTAATAAAAATAATATTGATACCATACGGTACCATCAAAGGACGAGAATATGATCGAAAACCATAAAGTGGAAATGGAAAAGACACTAAAAAAAATACTAAAATTAGAAGACACGTTAAAGAATAAGTATTAGCCCTTCAAAAGATCTCCAAAGTGAATTATCAGCCGTTGATCTTCTATGCGGTCATCCTCCACACTTTGCCTGCCTCTTTCTGCTGATGTAAACGTCAAGCAAGTAGCCTCACCACAGCTCTCTCTCTCTCTCTCTCGAGCTTCTCATTTTTGGACCGTCAGTTCCTCATCACCTTCTTGGCTAGACTTCCCCAACTAGATATTTTATTTTTTTTTCTATTTTTGTCCATTTTTTAATATTAAATGTTGGTGAATTTTTTTAATAAACAGAGGAAAGTGACGGCTGAGAAATTTCCTTCAATTTTTTAGTTTTTTTAAAAGAGGGATAAAATAGATGGGGAGAGTAAGCAAAGAACAGCAGGTTACATGTTTACTGTTCGATGAGTTACCAGGATATTATATTTTAATAATTTCCCTTGATATAACGTAGTATAAACTTCAATTAACAATTGTCTTGCACTTTGAGACAAAATTGAGCACTTGCCACTTTATGTTTCAGTTTACGAAAGCATCCTTTCCCTCATTTTCCATTTTTGTCACGATAGCAGAGCTAGTTTAGAAACTAATTAAAACTTCATTATGCATAATCTTTGATAAATATATTAAGAGTTAGATCATGTCCAGTACTACCTTTTTAAGGATAATTATGTCTATATTGGCTAAAATCATTTAGACGTAAATTTTATTACTATAGTCAAATTTAGGAGTTTCACATAAATGCGATTTTATAAGTTTTAAATATTAGATATTATATTTTATAAAAATTTTAAATTATTAAAAATATTTACATAATTTTTTAATTATAAATTTTTTATTTTTATTTTAAATTAAATAAACTTTTATGATTAATGGTTGTTACTTGTTATTTTAATGATATATGGTGTTAACGTGATAAGTTGATACACTATAATAATTAGTTACATAATATGATAACACGATCATGTGATATTATTCATTATTCATATTAGCATCACATGGACATCAAATAACAAATGGTTAAATTTCAGAGTTTCACATAAATACAAAACAATTTTAATAGGTTTTAAATATTAGATATATTATTAAAAAATAAATTATTTTAAAATTTAAATAACTTTTATTTTTTTAATTACATTCAATTAAATTTATATATTTTTATTTTGGATCAAATAAGTTTTTATTATTAATAGTTGTCACTTATCATTTTTATGTCACATGGTGCTAACGCATTACATTGACATATTATGATAAATAGTAATATAATATAATAACATGATCACGTAATATTTTTTATCATTCACGTTAACTCTATATTAGTAAAAAATAATAAATAATATTTTAACTAATAATAATAATAATTTATTTAGTTTAAAATAAATATAAATATAAAAATTTGATTGAATGTAATAAAAGATAAGTATGCTTAAATATTACTAGTATTATTTAGTAAGAAAAATGCTGGAAAAAAGCTGGTTATTCCTTTCAAGCTATTTCAAAGTGGTTAAATGGTTGCAAATTTGCAAATGAATTACATAGAAAATGAAATTTATTTATGGAAAACATGCTTAAAATTCTTGATTTAGAGATATATACATTTCATTGACTTAAATTTTAATACATAAAATAACTAATCCTTTCCCATATTAAAAGCAGTTAAGGTCATCTTTGATATTTAAATGAATAGATTAAAACCTACCCTTTCTTTTTTTTGTTTCCTAATATTCTAAGTAAATTATTCGTCGTCTGTGAAGTTCTGACTCAAATATTATTTTTGTTTTTTCTATTTCAAAATTATAATTTATGTAAAAATCTCATTTCATTAATTTTATTATTAATTTATTTGATAAGTTTTTAGTTAACAATTATTTGTTTCACATTTTAAGTTACGTAATGACTGTGTAAAAACCATAAAAATTCCATTACTGAATTGATAAATGCAGTTAGAAGCAAAATCGAGTTTGATATGTTGGTGTAAATGAAGTTTAGATGGAATTTAAAAAACTGACAAAATTGATTTCAAAACAAGCTTTTTAACAGACACTATCTTTAAAACTTATTTTACCCAACCATTCGATATGCAAAAAGGAATAATATGAATAACCTTAAGAATACAATGAAGCCAACATCTAACTTTATTTTGTATTTTATGAGAGTAAATCACTAAATACACCAGAGAGTTTGTAAAATTATTCAGTCTTAAAGTCTACTTTTTATAGTAAGTAGATTATAAAGAATTTGAATGCTTTTGTAATTGATGGGAACTTAAGTGTTTATGTTAAGAGAACATAATATTTTTTCTGTTATTTTTTTTGTTATTGTCTTGTTTTTGATTTAATGTGTCAAAATGATTGACAACAAGCTTTTTATATAAACTTACAACTATCTTTTCTTCAAAGACACAACTCGCATTATTTTATCTAAAAAATATTTTTATATTTTTTAATACATAACTTTCAGATAAAATATTATTTCAATAATCATATTATGAAAAAAACTATTTATTCTATAAAACATAATCTTTGAGTTATAATTTAAAAATATAACTTTTTATATTTAAATTTTTAAGCTGTGTGATGTTTTTAATTTATCACATAACCTTTGTATGTTATTTGATCAAAAAATGTAATTATTTATATAAAAATTTACTTATAATTTAATAATCATGTTATATCATTTTATATTACATAACTTTTGATTTAAAATAATTTTTTATTAATAATATAATTTTTAATTTTAAAAACACACCAGCATCATATCATCCAAAAGAAGGGTAGGAAATGGACACGTGTCGAGAAAGCAACAGAAGAAGGTCGGTAGGAAATGGGGAATGATCACGGTTTCTCTAATCTCTCAGGAAACGAAGTTTCACACAGGGCGGTGGTGGTGCGCAAACGTGGTCCACGTAAAACGGCACCAGGTCACCTCCATCTGGTCCGTGAAACGAGCCGCGTAGAAATGAAATATTGAAAACCCCAAAAAAAAATCTCATTGGGTCTCTACGACCCGTTTCATTGGTGTCTTTCATATCCGGTTCTGACTTAGACATGTCTGAACCAAAGAAAGAAAAATGGGAAAATTAAAAACAAAACAATAAAAGAAAAATAAAAATCTCAACAAACCCGAACTTAACCAACCGGTAACCGGATCTCCCTGTGGAAGGCATTTTGATGCTGTTTATATACACAACTGGATTCTTGACTCCGTTTTAACCGGCTTAGACTGTTAGATATTTTTTAAAAAATTTTATTTTATTTTCGTTCTTTCTTTTTCAATACATTTTGCAAGAGCTAAAGGGCTTGTTGTCTATTTAAGGAACGCTTGGAGCTGTCTCTTATTTTTCTGATTAGCCTCGCTTTCCAGCTTCGCCGGAGCTTTGAACCGGGCTGCAAAAAAAAAAAATTCTTTTTTTATTCGTTAGTTTCCATCGAAGTCCGAACAAAAGAAATCTTAAGTAAGTTACTTCACTACCAATTCCTTGAAAAACGGTTTAATATTTTTCTAGGAATCTCGAATTTCATCGGTTCTCGTGTTTCGAGATCCGTTTTTCATGATAGCAAATGTGCTTTATAGATCCCAGTTTCTCGCTTTTTTGAGGAATTCTTTCCTTTTTTCAGACTATTGTTTCCGTTTGTTGACTTACAGGAATTTTTTTTTTTTGGTTCAGGGGAGAGTGAATTCAAAGAAAGGCAGGCTTTTTATTTTCCAGGATCTCAGGAAAGGATGAAGCTTTGAGTGAGAATGATTTCCAGCTAGCTTTTCAGTTTGTAAAGGCTCTGTTTGGCAGCGCCTTTCGAGAAGCCTAATTTCACCACCAAGCTTTAACAAATGGTAGTGAAAGTAGCAGCAACGGCGCTTTCGCAATGGTCACAGCCAAGTCTTCCTCAATCCCCATCTTCTTCTCAAGCTTTAGCTTCAGTAATCTCTTCACCTTCCCTTCCCAAACGCTGCCGTAGTGATGGTGCTCTTATTTTTAAGTCAGTTCAAAGACTGAACCGGTCGGCTCTGTTCGGTTCCCACTCCACCAATATTCAACGGTCCCGATCTTGCGAGTTTCTCAAATCAGGATCCCGAACTTTAAGAAAAGCTTGCAGCGCTAGTTTAGACGCCTTTTCGGATGAAGAATTTTCAAAAAAAATCCAAGAATTGGCTCTTAGATTCCAATTGTCAGACGACGATGGTGACACCAACAGCAAAAATACCCGAAATTCTTTAGATTCAGGAAGGGAGACGGGAGCCGTTTCTGATTCCAAAACCGATTCTTTGAAATTCAACGAACAACCGTCATGGTTAGAAAGAGGAGAAGAAATAATCCCATCAAGCATCGAACGTAAAGCCAACAGTGTTGATCTTCCGCTTTCGCTTCGAATTATAAAGAGAAAATTGCAATGGCAAGAAGGGTTTCGAGAAGCAGGGGAATCGGCTTATTGCTCAATGAAGAAGGCGTTTTCTTCAATGGTTTTTATAATCCGCGAGCTTCAGAGTTACATTTTACAAATGCGAGAGCTTTTGTTTTATGAAGATTTGCAAGGGATTCTTGTTAGAGTTCAGAAAGAGATGCACGCTGCGTTCGTTTGGTTGTTTCAACAGGTTTTTTCTCATACACCGACTTTGATGGTGTACGTGATGATCCTGTTGGCGAATTATTCGGTTTATTCCATGGGAAGCAACGCTGCTATAGCAGCAGCAGCAGCGAATCCCGCACCGGGGTGTGTTGCTTCTGTGGTTGAGGTTCAAGATCAGAAGAATCAAAAGTTTGATTCCTCCTCCATAAAGTCATTTTCAGTGACGTCATCAAGTGGAAAAACCACTTCGATTGGAGGAAACAATGGCGGTGGTGGAAAAGTTAGGCCAGTTGCTAGTGGCACAGACGGCGACGGGTGGTTTGATAGATCAGACCAGTTCAGAACCATTGTTCCTGACGGTGCTTCCCAATTATCATCTCCAGGAACGACAGGGGAAGCACAAACCGAGTCAACGTCAGGGCAAGTAACTAGAGAGGAAGAGCTAAGTCTTTGGAAGTCAATCGTTGATGAAGCTTCAAAAATGCAAGCTTCATTTAGAGATGAATTGCTCGATCGTGAAACAATTCAGAGATTTATTTCGCCTGTTATAGCAAAGATCGAACCGGATGGTGATTATGAAGATTATTTCAGAACTGAGCTTCTTTACCAGACAGGGTTGTCACAAGAGCCTAACAACCCTCTCCTTCTTGCCAATTATGCTCAGTTTCTCTACCTTGTTGCACATGATTATGACAGGTACAAAATCTTCACCATCTTTTCATTCAATTTCGTTTTGTGCTCTGTTTTGAGATGGCTGTCACTTCATCACAGTTAGCATACTATTTTGAGTTCTTATAACAAATTGGGTGTGTCTAGATTCATGGTGAAAGTAAAAATGGAGTCAAGCACTGAGCTGGTTCAGCTGAAACAGGAAGTGCAGTAATATCTATTTCTTGGCTTTTTGTTTCCGACTGCGCAGAAATAATTTTTTTATTAAAAATGGCTTTACCCATGCTTTGCGATGGGATTTTCTTGAATCTCTGGTTGAGGGGAATGTGTGGTGCAGCTTGATGGTTTGCCCGTTCATGGCAAATATGAAAATATCCCCATATACCACCTTTTGCTCGTGACCCTTCACGTGCTGAACAGGAAAATATCCCCTCGCATGCTTACAGCCTTAGACCTATATGAATTAATTGTTGCACATTGGACTTTTGACTAGGAAGATCTTTTCGTAACTGTGAGTTGATCTTTACTTTAGATGATGGAGATTACAGCTGTTTGACTAAGGGTTTTGTTTTGTTTTGTGGTTTTTGTTGCGCGTAAACAGAGCCGAAGTGTACTTCAAGAAAGCAATAGAGGTGGAACCAGCAGACGCGGAAGCATACAGTAAATACGCGACCTTTCTTTGGAGAGTTAGGAATGATTTGTGGGCAGCCGAGGAAACTTTCTTGGAAGCAATTTCTGCAGATCCCAGTAACTCTTATTACGCTGCAAACTATGCTCATTTCCTATGGAATACTGGTGGAGAGGACACTTGTTTCCCTCTAAGCTCTCCAGACACTACCCAAGAAGCTTAAAAACCCTTTAAAAAACACAAACAAAAAGAAGAAGATATGCATCAGAAACATAACCAACCAGAGCAAAAATCATATGGCCACGGCCCCTCTTTTGTTTTTTCCTTCTCTTCCGGAATTTGTTTTACGAAATAAGGAAAAAAAAGGGAAATAAGCAACCAAAGTATAGGAGAGAAAAAGAATTTTCTTGTCTTTGAAACTTGTGTTATATTCTTTAACACTAGTATTTCCATTTTAAGTGGTGTTGAGGCAACTTGGAGACGGTGGGTTGTTTGAGGTGTTTCGGAAGCAGGGTTTCACGTGAGGAATATGGGGAAACTGCATGGGAGGTGGCGACAGTTGGAAACTTGTTAAGCGCTCTGCGTGTCCTCCGCAGGAGCAGGCTGGTGGTCGAGAACTACACACGACAGTTGGAGTTTGGAGGAGGGATGAAGCTTTGATAAGCTCAGCTTGTTTGGCCTTTCTTTTTCTTTTTCTTTTTCTTTTTTAGGCACAGATCAAAATCATTGGTCTTCTTTTTGGTTTACACCGGAACACATAACGAATTGTCATTAGTTACTCTTTTTTTGTTAATATAAGAACCATTTTAAATTTTTTTATTTCTTTTACTTTACTTCAAAAAAAAAATCCGATTATAACAATATTTGTCAAATATGCTAAAAGGAACACGTGCTTCTTTTTGAGGTGCTATTACTTGCAAATCACTGTTCATTTATGATAAAATCATGCCGCCCTTTTAGGTAGTTGCTTAGCTTTGTAGTTACCTCCTTTATGCATATTTTGCTTTCCACTTTAAATCCATATTGGACAACAGTCTGTAACATATTTTGCCAGCTTAACGTCGATTAGTTAATTAATATCTAAATAAATGAGCAAGTTGTATTAAGTGGCTGGTACTAGAGAATAAACTGCAGTAGGAACTGATTCCTTTTGTCTGATTAGAGATCTTTCATACTTTTTGCAAGTGTAATTATTTAAAGGGCACCGGCCCTCGAGCAGTTGATTAGACCTTGACTAGAAGGATTTACTCATACTGGTTGGTGCAGCAGAAACTGCAAGAATAAATAGTAAAAGCTTCATGCTAAGCACAAGATGAATTGCATTTTGCTACTGACCAAGGGTAAGAACTCCATGCTTACCAGATTCAACCACGGCTATTTCGTACAAAATTTGGAAACTTTTGAGGCAAAAAAGGTACAAGAATTCTGCACACCAGCTTCACGGGATGCTGCAGTGGAAGTCACTACACCGACAGTAGCCAGGAGCAATGTCCAACTTTGATCCTATCTTTCCTTTTGATTATTCTAGAATTGTTGCAATACTCAAATATTGTCTACTACTTTAGAATCAAAATTGCTTTGCAGGGTCCTCACAGCTACTCTCTGCTGCTTTTCTTTCACAGATTTTCTCCATCTGATCCAAAGCTTGCTACCATTATTAGCAGATGGTGACTGGTAAAGATAATCTGTTGATCATTGGTAGTCCATAATACATGGACTATTCCGTTTACATGTGCGGTAGCCCTTCTTTGATCAAACACTCTCGTCGTATTGAAAGCTGCCATCGGTCGTTGCTTTTTGAAGTTTTTTCCTTTTGTCAAGCAGGCAACCAAATGGATGGCTCCAGGAAATTACGAAAGTTTGTTCTCGAACCCACGACCAAACGAATCGAGTTGATTGAAAGAGATTATATCCAATATATCAGCCATGCACATGCAAATGTTCATACAATGTTACTCCAGTTACTATTGGGGCTGTAATCTTCTCCTTGTCCTCTTTCATTGATTAATTATAGTAGTATAGACAAGGGGGAAAGAGCTCGACCTTTTCCTTTTGACCTTTTTTGGCTTCAGATGTATTAATATGAATGGACTTTGCATTAATAAACCCATTCTTCTTAACACATGGGGGATGATGCAGTGTACATTATGGAGCTCCTCCCTTTTCCTCTCACAACGCTTCTAGGGATTGAGGTTTGGCCAAAGCAGAAAATGACGATCTTTTCACGTGAAGGGATGGTGATGTTAAGCTACTCCCCATGTCTCTCCTTTTTTTTTACTACCGCCCCATGCCATTGCCAACCAACCTATATTAATATCTCCCTCTCTTTATTGTCTATTCTTATTTCAGTAGTTAATTATACCAAACCTAAAGAAAAAGAGAAAAAGAAAGCTGAATTGAATCTTTAGCTTTGAATAGTAAAAATAACAAAAAAACTACATATATATAAATCTAAATAACTTTGTTATATTGTCACGAGGAAAGTGTCTCTATCTCACATCGAACAGAAACGGGAGGTCCTGGGCTCTTTATAAGCGGGTGTGCTGCACACCCCTATAAGCGCGTTTATGGAGGAGAGAGTAATGATCCCGTGACAAGTGGTATTAAAGCGGACCGAACCTCGTCTGATTCACGCCAAACGCCTGGGTCCAAGAGGACTTAGAGTAGGCAGGGTTACCCAGGTAGGCAGGGTGGTCGACGGCAACGAAGGGGTTGCCAGAATCGGGTGAGAGAGAGTGTCACGAGAGTGTGCTGCACACCACTATAAGCGCGTTTATAGGGGAGAGGATAATGACCTTGTGACAACATGACTGGGTTTACTATTTGCTACCTTCTTTTTTTCTTTTTACAATTTATATGAATATATAATATAGAATAGAAATTTAAAATAACTTGGTCTCTAATTGATCAAGTGATTCTTTTTTGACTTTTTTAAATGAAACCGAGGACTCACACTAGTAAAAAATTGGCTTTTTTCGATAAAATATTTTGTTGAAAAAACTCAAATTTTCGTCGAAATCCCTCCTCTCTCTAACTCTTGAATTCCTTCAAACTAAAAGAGGGACTAAACTTGAATTGGGGTTCTGTCCTCTTATTATTTCACCTCAAAAACACTTTGCTGTGCTAAAAGGAAAAATTGACAGTTTATTTGTTTATTCTTTTACCATTAGCCTCTATTCAAACTATTTATTAATTTTCTCCCTCTCCCTCCAAAACTATTCAAGGAAATGTTAGATTCTAAGATGATTAAGCAAAAAGGCAATCTCACCATCTAACTAGAGCTAGGCCTCTCACATTTTCCCCTTTTCAGCTAAGTCTATTTAAATTGAAACAAAATGAAAAATATTAAGGATTTTGATCACCATGGGCTTCTTAATTAAGTCAGCCCATTTTAATAAGGGTTTCTTAATTAAGTCAGCCCATTTTCACAAATTTGAGGAGGGCAGAGTGGGCTAGGTTTCGAAATGATATGTAGGCCTTTGCTCCCAGCTCTGCAGCCCATTACTTGCGTGGGTCTTCCTCTCTTAATGTTTAATTTGCTACATTGAGCTTTTGGATAGAAGACCAATATTTAAATTGGTCGAATTTATACTCTGGTCTCAAGTAAACACTTTATCGTTTTAATCTTATTTATTAAGATCAATTTTGGAGAAGAAAATCATAAATAAATATAAATAAATAGAAAAAAGACAAATTCTACTTACATCGCTTGTGGTTTTAACTTTTCTCTTATAACACTTTGATTTCTTTTTTTTTTTCAATTAACATCATGTGGATAATTTGATTTTTGAAAGAGATTAAAATGATAATTTTGTCTTAGTAAAATTAAAAAAATACTCTTAAATATAAAAAAGGCTAATTTTGAACTAAGAGAATTTTGATAATTTTTTAAAATAAAATTAACAATTTAACTTTTATGGGAACAAAAATTATTTATAGGGTGCTAATTGAGGAAAAAGATATCTATAGAATATTAATAGAAAAAAAAAATTATAAGATCATATGTGAGAAAGTTAATATCACAAAAGGTGTAGTTGAAGTTAGTAAAAAAAAATGGAAAAGATATTAAATTAATAAAATATTCTAATATTTAACCAAATTCGATATATAGCTGTTATTTTCAAGAAAATGTATTAAGATATGGAGTTCAACTTTCACTTTCTTTAATCTTATTCATAGCTAGAAAAAACAAGAGTATATGGCGAGAAACTTAGTATATTCTTGTTTTTAAAAGTTAGTTTTAAACAAATTAATGAGAAACTCTCTTTCCATCTATTTACATTTGAGGATGGCATTCTTTTCTATTAGAGTTTACGTATTTTTAAATGTTGCGTAACACGTTATGATATACTTAACATGTTTATTAAAGGAATAAAATTAAAATTATATATGACATGATAGAATAATTTTTAACTCGTTTAAATTATTAAAATAATTAATTAAATATGTAATAAATGAGTTATAAATTTATATAAATATGTAATAATATAATTATTTTAAATTTAAATTTACTTAATTCTGTGTCACAGTTTATCTATCTTATTACCACACCGTATAAACAAATTTCAAGAAGATTATCTCCGTTAATTTTCTTTCGTATAGGAAGTTTTAAACAAACCATCCCCGCAGCAAGACTGGAATCCCATGTTGCTGAAATCTAGCAGATCGACGGTCAATTCACCCGTATCTTTGTCAGCCCGGATGTGCAGCCCTTGCCATTTCCCACACGTAAAAAGAACAATTAATGTCTGGAGACACATGAATTAATTAATTAATTAATTACCATAATTCCTTCAAAAAATAATTTTGATAATAACCATTTTGTAAGCCATCGGAAGGAGGATTAAAATCCAAGGCTTCAACTTCTCCCCGATTTTCTCACCCCCTAATAGTAATTCATGTAGCATTAATTCTCATATTTGAAATGGGCACCCACATTTTCTTTTCTTTTCTTTTCTTTTCCAGACCTTCCATTTTTGTCATTGCTTCGATAACCCCAAAACACCCCTTCATTGTATAGGCTTAAAAGCTTATACTTTAAGGGTTAGAATCGTCTTATTAATATATGATGGCATCATTCCAACCCATACAAAGGAGTAGGGGGAGGGCTCCCATCATCCCCTGCACTTAAATTTCTCACATCTAATTTACCATCTGATTTTCATTCAACACATATAGAACTTTTTTGTAAAATTTTAAGAAAATGATTAAATAATTAATTATGCAATTAATTGTGGGTTTAATAACGAACCCACTGATCTCTCCATCTCTCTCCTTTAACAATTTGTCTGAGAGAGGAAGCTCAGGAGTTACAGCCACAGGGAATTCTCAATCGTTGGATTGATCACCAGCTCATCAATGGTAATTTCGCCATGTGGCTTTTACCAAGGCTTGCTATGAGCTACTTGTATAAGCCAAAGTTAGAGTCTCTTCTGTCTTAAGCTTCTGTATGTGGTTTTCTTACAACTAGAAAGAAGAGAGAAAAAAGAAAAGAAAGAAAGAAAAGAACTCTTACTTAATTTTCTTCCAGTTTTAATCTTGCTCAGGTATCTCTTCATGGAAGGAGTGGGAGGAAGAGGAGGGGGCGGTGGTTTTGGTTATGGGAATTTACTGTCCAGGTCTTCTGTGTATAAACCTAGTCCTCCATTATCTGCTATAGACAGGTTTTTATGGGGTCATAACCACTCGAAGATCAGCAAAGGAACAGTTGGTTCCACGGATGGTTCGCTGCGTGGTTTCTCCTTCTCAAGTGATGCAATTGGTGGCTATGTGCTGGAGTTTCCTGGCAAAGTAACCTTGAGGAAAGCTTTGTTGACGGGCTTGTCATAGATGGGGGGAGCCTTGCTTTGACCGGTGACAAAAACCCTAACATGGAAACGAAAGAAGTGAAAATTTCGATGAAGAGTTTCCCTAAAGGGGTAGGGAAGAGAAACAAGAAAGTCGCATCTGCAGCTTTGATCAAGGGTCAGTGGACAGATGATGAAGACAGGTGATATACAACAGTTTGTTTTCTTTCTTTTTTGTTTTTAAAGATTTGGTTTCCGTTTAATGGTTTTTGGTGCAAATGATACTGAATTGTCCTAGGGTTTTTGTTTTGGTTCATATAATACAGAAAATTGATAAGGCTGGTGAAGCAATATGGAGTAAGGAAATGGGCACAGATAGCTGAGAATTTGGTTGGTAGAGCCGGAAAACAGTGTCGAGAGAGATGGCATAATCATTTGCGCCCTGATATCAAGGTTTCTCTTTCTTAACCTTCTTTTGTTTTTTATCAGTTTGAATCAAACTGATCAGTTTCTTCTTTACTTTACCTGGTTTTTGTTGTCTTGATTCTTCAAAAATACATCAAGATATCCGGCGTTTACATTTGGTGACTCGTAGATTTGATTCTGACAAACATATCAGAATCTAACGAACTTGAGTTTTTGACTAACAACATACTCCTCGGACGTTGCCTTAACTGATTTTGTCTGAAATTCTACGCATATTCAAACATCAGAGATTTTCACAAACCCCGAAAGATGTGCTTAAGACACAGATTTACGACACGAAAGGATCTTACATTTAGAGTTTTCTTTTCATGCGTTTTATGGTAAGAAAATTCCTTTTTTTTCTTTTGTAATCTCTCTGAGTTTGTTCTTGATTCTTCAGTTTGAAAGGCTTAAAGGCTTTTTGTTTGTATCTATAACTGTAAGTACCTTGGCATGCAAATCATATGGCGGTGGGTTCTGAAACCGTTTTGCCAACATCTCCCATTTGTTCCACCTTTAGTTCAGTATGTTCATTTTCATGTGATTTTGGAAACTATTTTTTTTTTTATATCAAAGCACCAATTTCGTCATAAAAGAGGCAGGCATTTAGCCTTTCCATGAGAAAGCTTTTTCATTGCCTTTATGGGTCCTTTCCTTTCGAAATGCAATCGCCAATTCTTGTTAATTTCATGGTGTCTTGTTTCAGAAAGATAGCTGGAGTGAAGAAGAGGAGAGAGTATTAGTTGAAGCTCATGCCAAGGTTGGGAACCGGTGGGCGGAGATTGCCAAGTTCATCCCTGGAAGAACTGAAAATGCCATAAAAAATCACTGGAATGCTACGAAGAGGAGGCAAAACTCAAGGAAGAGGAATAAACAAAATGATAACCAAAATGGCAAACCTCAGTCATCTATTCTTCAAGACTACATCAAGAGCCAAAATCTGAATAGCAACAACCGCAGCACCACCTCCATCACCCCAAGCAACAGCTCCACCACTTCCACCACCCCTTCTAGCTCCACATTCTCTGAAGACTTGTCCGGTCAATCCAAATATTTTCTCCCCGATCAACCGTCCAAATCCAATGATTCTCATCCTTTGATTACTCAAACATATGATGAGGAACTGCTGTTCATGCAAAACTTCTTTGCAAATAACAATAACATTCAACCATGCATTGATTATTCCCAAACCAAAGGTGCAACTGAGGTGAAGTCAGTCGTTGTTGATAACCTCAGCAAAGGTCCTTCAACCATTGACTGTTCTGGATTTATTTGTCAGGTAAACGGTGTTCAGCAGTGTAACCCAGCTGATCCGTTTGGATTCTCCTCTTCCATTACAAACCCAAACTTGTTGACCACTGGCCTTCAAGAACAAGAGCCTCGAACCACCTATCTGTTTTCCGACCTCTACCTGTCCCGCCTGTTGAATGGATCAGCAACCACATCTTCATTTTCCGCGGACTACGGCTGCACCAACATGACCACCGATCTCCAAGCTGAGCAAGCTTCTTCACATGGAAGAAAGGAGATGGACTTGATCGAGATGGTTTCCTCCTCTCAATTCTTCCGGTAGCAACATATGTTTTCTCGAACATTCCTAGCTAGTTATTAAAGGATGTGTGAGGGGATGGCATTGTAGACCATAAAACATATGAGACAAAAGCTTTCACTAATGGGTTTGGTTCTTTTTCACTCTAAAGCCATGGTTTGCGAACAAAAACTGACGCTTGCTACACTTTTTCAGCTTGGTTTGGTGGACTGCAATCAATTTAATGCGGATCCGTTTCTGCTTCGTCTTTTTGTTTAATTTTTCTCAAAGAAATGCGATTCTTTGACGCGTTCTACGTTGACCAAAGTTTCGGTTCGTACTTTGACCTGGAATTCCGAAATCGCCTTAATCTTCTTGCCTACCATTGCCGATGGGAATATTTGTCAGTTCAATGGACCCATAATTGTTATATTCCCTTCACATTTCGGGGCTGGCTGTCTTTCATTTTTCTTGCATGCAATAATTCTACTCTTACTCTATGTCAAACAAAGGAAAAAATCATTATGTTGAAGGTCCACCCCCTCCCATATTCCATTATCAACAGCATTCATCATTATAATTGATTGAAATCCAACCAATTAAGACAAAATTTTTAATAAATACTAGTAATAATTAATATATGTATATAATATATGTTCACATTTAGGTTTTTTCACATATAACATATATTTCGATGGAATTTAAATAGTTTATATATATAAGACATGGATGTAAATTTTTATTTTCATTCCATTTATCATGGAACTGATCAGTCTTAGTAGATGCATTTTTATTTTAATTATTGTCTTAACCTATTTTCTTTCACTAATTATTGATTCATTGGTAGCAAAAAGACAAAGGAGACCATCTACGAGAATGAATTTAATAGACAAAGTAAAATTTTTAGAATTAAATTAAATTAACAATGTAGTTATTTAATACTACAATTATATAAAGCATCAATTGATATTAATTAATATTCAATTCTAAGGTAAAATATATTGACACTCTCAACTTTTGGTTATAATTTAGTTTACAAAATCAACACTCAATCTAAAATATATAAAAATATTAATGTTTAAATATAAAATATCTAAAATGTCATTTTTTTTTCTTTAAGTCAACTGGCAACATTTCTTTATGCTAGTTGGCCACCTAGCAACTAAATTTACTTGGGCTTCCTTGGGAGCCTTGTGTGCTCCTTAGGAAACCCCAAATCGAGCTCCCTAGAAGCACTAGATCAATGCTCTCTTGGGGATGGAAAGAAGTTTTTTTGATAAAGACAAAAAATTTTCAAAATTATTATTTATAGTAGTAATTTTTAAAATTAATAAAAAGTAAAATTATTTTAAAAATATTATCACGTTATTAAATTAATAAAAATATTAACGATTTACTGACAATAGGACTTGTATATACAACGAAAATATTTTTTTGAAGTTGATTGTTCATTTTAAAAACCAATAGATTCATATGTAATTATGGTCAAAAGTCAAAAAGTTAGTGTATTTTATCTTAAATTATATTATATAAATAAAATATTAAATAAATTTAACTTAAAACTTTATTATTTCATATTAATAATTCAATAACACTAAATTATGTTGCATAACATAAAATAATGTAATAATAATAAGTAATATTTATAAATTCATACAATGTTAAATTTTATTGTGTAATACCAAAATATTCATTATATATTTTTCAAACTTTTATATTCTAATGTAACTATGTCTATTTGTTGATTTTGAAGTAGTTAATATTTAATTGAACAGTTTATAATTTACTAGTATTTTATACCAAATTTAATATTATTTTAAATTTATTAATTTAATTTATAATTTTCATTATAAAAATATACATAAATATTATTTTTTATATACAATCACTATTCACTCACTTATGACCAGTATCAGAAAAGAAAATATTGTATTTGAAAACAATGGAAGTAAGAACATTTACAGGTATTAAGTTGCACATTCAAGAACAAATAAATAATGGCCTAAATTCCGTAAAATTTTTTATTCCAGCTATATCAAGGGAATGACATACTTTCTGTCAGCTGTTTCCTCAAGAAAAAGAACATTACATGCCTTGATTTCTAACTTTCTGCAATTAACTAAAGACAGAACACATATATCTAAACATGACAATTATTCTGTTTACTAATGACCTTTTTGAATTGTATGTATGAACTTGTGATTTTCAGGCAGTGGTATTGTGTTAAAGTTTTGTGTTTTCTAGGACTTCAAAATGTTTTTTTCATGTCGTGGAAAACTTCTGGCTTTTTCCCAGTGTGACAAATGCAGTTATGAAGGTCATTTAGATTATCCTTTGACAAGGATAAGCTATCTGGTCGTTTAACGTGTGTATGTTTCTGGTTCTGGGATCATGACATTTTGGCTCTGGCAAAGAAAATTCCAGCAAACAAACCTGGAGCAAGCATACAACAATTGACATAAGATGAAAATCTGTGTTTGGTAAGTATTTATTCATGGTATGCAGAGTCAGTTAAAATCATTACCAAAAAGTATGCTGAACATGTTTGGTATACTGAGTGGAACTTTGAACAACACGATACCGGCAATAGAGATGGGAATCTTGTTCAAGGAACCTACAAGGCTGTAAATCAAGGATATCATGTCAGCGGTAGTATGATTATCATGTTAAAGCACAAACAAAAGAACACACTGCATAGCATAGAAGATGAGAGTGGCGTGCAAATAAGGGAACTGGAGACTGATTACGACATATACACACAAGTGATTCAAAAACTACAATGTTATCACAAAAAGTGGGAGCAGTAGCAATCTAAGCCTTAATCTTCGCTTCCCCTCAGGAATTCCTCGAAAAGAGATCATTACTGGCCGATGGATTTTAATCAACAACTATGTACTTCCTCATGCGTGAATAAACTAGATGGAACTATTGCTATGGACTAACACAGATACCAGTTATTTGCTTACCACGGAAAAAATGTTCACTAAAAAGTGGATTGATCTATACATGAGCATAAAGCATATTAGCAAAGCCATATAGTTTATCTTCATTTGCACTCTTGTTAACGTTCCTTGAAATCCATGAGCCAGTCTCTTTGACATAAAAACCTAAGAGGCACAAATTTCTTAAGGAGAAGTTGTCTGACAATTTTGAGTTTAATCATACACAAAATCAAATACCTGTAAGTGGTTGGGCCAGTTTGATGCAAAAACCACATGGAGGTGAAGCTAATGGCAAGTCCAAGCAATCCACTAGCTGTTGCAACAACCCAAAACATTGGCAATTTAACTACATCGCTGCAAATCAAACCTGCAAATCTTAGAATACAGAAGATGCAACTTGCAAGATGAAAAACTTGTATGACTGCAACAAAGTTAAACCTTTTAAGATGTTCACTTACACATTTATCACATATTCCCATTCATTTAAAACAATAATCAAGAAGATGCCAAAGGGTAGAGACAACAAATTATTCAGCAAAACCATGGACACTTCATTAAGTGATCCTGATTTTGTTGTCTGCTTAGCTTTGCCCATGACATGCCGCAGAGTAAGCTGTCACAAATTACAAATGTTGCTCATTAGTTGGTAATCATAAAGATATAAAGAGATCTGCATGAAAACCATGGTTCCCATAGTCAAAACTAGAATTACAGATGTCAAAGTTAAACATCACGAATAGACTAAATAGTGAATAAGTGTTCGATGCATACTGAGTAGCCAGCTGTTAAGATGCAATTTAGAATCTGCCAAGTATATCCTGTGGCATCAAATGAGAGATCTGTGATACCGCCACTGACAGCAGAGATAATCTGCAGAACAAAGACACACATAATGTCATTAATGATAGACTTAAAATTTCTGAAGAGGAAAAGTTAAATTCATCACCATAAGAGGGTTGCTTTTTGATTTTTTGGGGAGTTGATTAACTAATTATGGAAGAGTGTTGACTTGATTGGTGCATTAAAGAATCAAATGGTGGTCATTCACATTTGCCTCTCTTGTGTCAAATGCATAATAATTTCTGTGTTTCCCCGATAAAATCAACGCTACAAGCACAGCTAAGAAACTAAACTTTTAACTTCTTATTGGATATTTTCCATATTTTGAAGATTCTGAGAACAAAAATTAGTTCTGAAGTTGGTTTGTGCTACAACAAGGCAATCACTCAAAGTCTGTGGACAGGAAGAAACTAGCATACAGTCACACGGAGGTAAAATAAATGGTGTTTTCCCTGAATCTGATAACCTCAAGGAGTAACTTTACCATCATAAACATTGCTGTCCACACTTTCTGATTTTGACGTTTTCGAAAGACATAATATTCTCCAATTGCTGTTAAAATATTCGTCATGTTCTTCAGAATGGTCACCATTGCTATATTTATGTATTTCAAACTGAAATGAAACATGCACAAAATGTGTATGTTAGGAGTCCACTTCTCCTCACTTTTGGCCTATGTAATAAAAAAGGAATACGCTAAAGGTGCAGCCTATATCATACCTATACATGCCTGATACAAGCATGCCAACAAAGATAATATTCACAGGGATCCATACCCTGATCAGCTTCCAAGTGAGCTTTTCCACTGAAACTGCTCTACACAGACCCAATATGGCAACAACTAGACAACTGATCAGATTCTGCAGTGCAATACAGGAAAAGAATGAACTTCCACCATTGACAAAGCTCTAACTGTTCACATGAAATGTTCAAAAATGCCTAAAGAATATGCATGCCTTTTAGTTACAGTGTAATGACAGAATACAACAGAGAGAAATTTGCTTATGACACTCATGACAAGACCACTTTGCATACGTTGAACGCTATTAAGCTGGTGTGCTAGATAGATTTACATACTTGATAAAACATCAAGGATATTCCTGCATTGAAATTATAACTTGAGAGAACAACTTTATTCAGCAATATCATGCTGCATGAAGAAATGCAGTAGGCTGTTCCAGACAGAAGAGGCCCAGATCGTCTTCCAAATACATGTGCACGTTTTTCATTCCCATCAAATGGAAGATTGAAACCGTCACCAATTGCTGCTCTATTCCCTTTAAGAAACCTAATTGAAGAAAGTAAATGGATTTTACACATTATACTGAAGAATCAGTGATAAATACATCAAATTGACTTGTAAAGTATAATAAGCAAAGATATAAATTAAAAAAATTCAAATGCGTGTCAAAATCAAATTAGCAAAACTAACATTCATGTGGGGATTGAAATACACCACACACAGGAGAGAGCAGTTTAGAGAAGAATTAAAAGTAAAACATTAGAAGTTGAAAATGTATTTGGTTAATTGTACCTATCACTCAATGTTCCAGGCTCAGCATTTGCAGTGATACTGTTAATTGACCTCCGTCCTTGCTGATGGATACTGTTCAGGATCTCATATACTCTATTAACCTTTTCTTCTGATGTCACCTTCCCGTTCCAAGAGGTTAATTCTGATTCCTCAGAATCATGACAAACAACCTGATCTAACTTGATATTTGACATATTACTGACCTGCATATGAGACAAAATAAACATAAAATTCGGAATAATCAGCCAAAGAGCTCCAAATTGCTACTGCCAAAAGTTCAAATGACAATTTGCCAAAGAAGTGAAACAATCCTAAAGCATGAATAAAAACTATAGTAGAAATAAGTTACTCCCTCAAAGATTAGAAAATTGTTGAAACTTCAGTGCAGCAATAGTGCCTAAAGTAGAAGCTTTGCAACAAAATTCTATTGCTATCTCTATCAATATTCAGATATGTAAGTGGGAAACACGAAATTGTGCTGCTTTTGTTACTATAATTTTTGCCTTCCACAGTTCAAATAGAAAAAGAAAAAAACTTTCAATTTAAGGCAAATTAAGCCAAAGCATTTGCAATTAGTCAATTCGACTAATAATCCATGTTCGCAGAAAGAGAAAGTTTTCATCTTTGTTTGTAACACTTATTGTAATGCCAAGATTTTATGAAATAATCGGCAAACAAATAAGAAAATTAAAATTTTAAACATAACCCAAAAACAAGAAGATATTACCAATTTGATTGGTACCCTTCAAGCTTGAATTTGGTATCTAACCCGATTGGCAACAAATTACAGAGCAAAGCCCCGAAGAAAAAGAGAATAATAGGAAAAAGAAATGATCAGAGCATGATCAGTTAAAGAAGCCAATCAGACGCCTTGGAAATGAAAGAGAAAGCAACCCAGAGTCCCAGAGGCAGAGGATCATGCAAAAGACGTGAAAACTGAAATTCGGACTCCTTTTAGATTGCACGCAAAGGGAAACTAAAAGAGGGAGATCCAAAAGTAATGAGAAAGAAAAGTTTTTGAAGTTGTCTCAAGTTGGCAGTTTAAAAGCATTGTGAAATGAAGGGTGAGGGAAGCAAGCAGAGAGCGAGATTCCAGGAATGTTAGAATTTGAATAATGGATTTTGGAACAAGTCCCGATGTTTTCCAAAGTCAAATGTCGTCTGAATCTAGCCATTAAAACTGAGCAAACGAACTGAATTGAGAATGGATTTTTCTGTTGATGGTGCAGCCTTGAACGTGTTGCTGACTAGGTGTTTTTTTGAATCTTTTGATCCGTTTGCGCGGACTATGTGCCTTGCTTTTTGGCACTACAATGGAGGTGGGTCGGGTTCCCGGATTCTCCAATTTGAAGCCCAATGAATTTGAGCTTTGAATGCGTGATCAGTCCTACCAAAGCTCAGTTTAGTTATGGGCCCATTGAGCTCAAGACGGCCCAAAATAATCCCATTCAGGAGCTCGAACTTCGCTTCAAGTTGTAACTGAGTTTGGCATCTTCTTTGTTTTTCCATGTTTCGAGGTCTACTTCAAAAAACTGATTTGGGGGCAATCTTCTCTAGAAAACTTTCATGGGGTCCAGGTGAACTGATTAATGTTACCCTTTATTATAGAACATTGCCCTAAGTGTAGGACCAAGGAAAAGACTGCAGGGTGCTGGGTGCTGGGTGCAGGTGCTGGGCCATTTCTTCACGAACTTTTGCAAGAAGACGTAGAAACAGGAACTGATATTTTGTTACGACCGCAGCTGTTTCTGCCAGGTAAATGGGTCTTGACTTTCAACTAGCACCGAGTCGATCATCAGATTTGAAGGACTGGGAAAGAAGAATTACACCGGTTTAACTTGGTGATAAAAGTAAAGCAATCCATGAGGGGTTTAAGCTTTGTGGAATGAAACGAGTTTATGAAGTTTGTCCATGGATTGATTTTGGGATGTGATATCTTAAATATCAATTCTCAATTTCAGCTGTCATTTCAACTCCACATAACATCAATTCTCAACTCAACTCAGCCTGAGATCATGTGTAAGGAGATTTCAA
The DNA here is from genome assembly GCF_002168275.2 of Theobroma umbraticum. Lineage (NCBI taxonomy): Eukaryota > Viridiplantae > Streptophyta > Magnoliopsida > Malvales > Malvaceae > Theobroma > Theobroma umbraticum. The sequence continues at coordinate 9,339,411 of NW_018397257.1, forward strand.
GTTCAACTCTATATTCATCTTATTTGAGAAGAATGTTTGTCAACATAAATTTATTTTGATAATTGGGTCCTTAGAATGAATGCGCTTCAGAGCTTTCATCCTAACTACGTAAACAAAAGGAATTTCTACTTGGAAAGCATTTCCCCTGCAGAAAACCTAGTAAGGCTGCAGCAGAGAAGCATATTCAGAAGGTACATTTACATTGGCAAATTTGTATATCAGATGGAGCAGCCTTGGTTCTGAGTTGAATTCACTCTTTCAAATTATAACAAAACGGCAAAATAAATAGACTGTAAACTTGAAATTAGATCTAACAGCATACAAAACTGTCTTATATAAATATAAATACAAAAAGAGAGAGAAAAAGAGCTAATAATCTGATCCAAACAGAAGATTTACATCACATTCTCTAATACACAAGTTATCCTAACTAACACAGCAGGCATATTCTATCATAGCATCACAGCACTCCCCATCATTTGGTTAATTTTGGCTGTAACCCTTTCTTGTTTTTGGTTACAAGCAGCAAAGGTAAAAACCTGTCAAAAAATCATACGTCATCGACATTACAAACACATCTGCAGGTGACAAAATTTCCCCAATCTCAATATAATTAAATAAGATTAAAAAGTCAAAAAAAAAAAAGGAAAATCAAGGTTAAGACAAAAGAGGAGAAGGAGATTACATACATGCACTCTCACACTCAAACAGTGTACACAATCACAAAGCAAGGAAGCACAGCCCTCGGATTGAAAACCAACAGCTCTTCGTCATCCACCTTGGTCTGTGCCCCACTCCCTTCTCCCCTCCCTATCACCGAATCAAACCCACCATCCTCCTTGTCTATTTCTTCCCCTTCCGATCCGACCCGACCAGCCACGACCCGGCAGACCAGCATGGCCCGTTTCACGTTCATGAACTTGAATTCTTCCTCGACATCCTCAGGGATCGCCACGTGTGCTCTCCAGCTCGTAGATAGCGTGGGGATTCCGTCCATCTTGGGTGAGAAACCAGACTTAATAATCCCACAGATGCTACAATACTGCTGATTGCAAATGCTGGAACTCCCATTAAGTCCCAAATCACACATGAAAGTTGAACAGTAAAATCTCAACAGCTCGTTCCCATCAGCTATGCACCTCTCGTCTCGTCTTCCTATACCGTTTCTTGCGGCTTTGGCTTTGACAAGCTCTCTGTACTCTTCGAACCTTGCCAGAATCTTCGGGCTGT
>NW_018397257.1:9340740-9346201 GCF_002168275.2 Theobroma umbraticum
AAAAAAAATCGTCACACACAGAATTTATTGTATGCATATATGAGTTTTCTTATATTTTTACAATTTTTTATTTGAAAGTGATGATTCAAAAAGAAATTAAATAAAAATAAAATTAAAAAAAAGTCTTAATTCAATGAGTCTCTAATACAAGTACAACCTATAATTGTTGGTCATATGGGTTGAGATAAATAAAGTCTAGTAAGTCAGCTTTCAAACTAGACAGAAACTTTAGCTCATTGTGTCCCAAGCTTAATCTTTCACTTCTATCTAATTTTCCATTTCTATAATCATTTAAAAAGTTTGAGCATAGGCTTGGATGCACCCCAAAAGGGGTTTTTATAACACGCTTTTGGTCAGATTTTAGGCAAAGTTCAATAATGAGATTCAGAAGACTTGATGCTCAAGGGAAATTACTGGCTGAATGCCACAGGTCCAATTTTGCCATTGCCCTCAATTTGCTGTAAAAAGAAAAAATAAACAAATAAAGTAAAATAGGGTATAAGATCAGGAGCATATCTCAATGCTGATGAGCATTAATGCCAGCCACATGTGTTACCCAACCACTGGATTAGAGAAACATATAAATGTGTGTATCAAGTGGGATCCCCACTTCGATCCCACAAAGTTCAATTAAATTGTAAGCATAATAATAAATAATTTTAGGCTGAACCAAACCTTCCATTTCAATAATGAATAATGAATTAGTGTCCTCCATTGTTAGCCATGCGCATCTTCAAGACAAAGACCCGTAATTTACAAAAAGGGTTAGAGGAAGAAAGCAAAATGCGTTGATGATTCTTTTCGTCAACAAAGGCAAACTTCTTACCCTTGGTCCAAATAATTTAATCTCCTTTTTTTGTGGGGGGGCGGGGGGGCTAACAGCTCAAGAAATTTACTTATTTTTCAACATTAATATATATACCAATATTGATTAATTTGTAATATTAAACACAGATTGCAGTAAAATAAAACAATGTCGGCAGCTTTCTTACATCCCAAGAGAGGAGCAACAAAGCAAAAAAGAGATATCGGAGCAGAGTTGAGAAGGATCGAGATGTCCCAAAGAAAAAGAAGCCCCCGACTTCTTTTACTTCATCAAAACGAAGCCATGCTATACATTTCACTCAAAAGTCAATACCCTCATTGACTTGCTTTTCTATGAAAGTATAACAATGTTATCCGTTTTCTCCTTTTTCATTTTTGTGTTGGAAAACTTGAAAAGTAATACTATGATCATATCATATCACATATGATATGTGGAATTAATGAGAATTTCAATTTTTTTTACAAAATTGTATCATTAAAATTTAAAATAATGAGAATAATTAGATTCTAAAAAAAATAAAGAGAATGATTATATATGTGGAATTGTTGATTAATTCAACATATAAAGTCTTAAAGGTTAACTTTATTCTAGTAGATGGTAACTTTTAGGTGGAAATTTCCCGCCAATTCGACAACATGGATTAGTAAAAGACTTAATTAATTTACTTAATTTTTTAATTTTCTTTTTATTTATTTTGGTGCATGTAAAGTCAAGAATAAAAATTTATTATTTTCATTTGATATACCGTTTTGTGTATTTTTTATAATTTTAAACCAAGTATTGAAAAAATTTCTCATACATATTAAAGTTTAAAATTTATAATTTATAAGTTTGGATTTATGAATTATGATTTTTTATTAATGTAAAATTATAAAAAAATCAAGCAAAATAAAGAATTTATACCCGTAAAGTCGAGCGACTTAAGTTTCGGAATCGTGCGGCTCACTATTTTAAGCTGTCCAAATTCCAAAATAACCCCAAGAGAATTAATTAACGTAAGCTAGTTTTAGTAATCATGTTAATTAACCAAGAATGAAGGATCTTTAAAGTACTAAAAGTTGTTTAAATTATATGACAAGTGGCGTTAAATGTTGATCAGGTGATAACACAGTAAAAAAATGAACGGGAAACACGGGGTGGTCATCAGAACTTTTTATCGGCCAAAGGGAAATCAAACGGACCCACCTTGGCAGCAAGATTGTAGTCTAGGGAAGATCGTATGGCCCACATCATCACCACCGCCATGATCAAAGATCCTACATATACTTCATTCAAGTTTCCAATTTATCACGAGACGAAACAAACAAAAGAGAAATTAAGACAACCATTGTAATTACATTTGAGTACAATCATTGCAGCCTTTTACCAACAGTAAATGACTGGAAAGACCAAGATGCTTCCTTGTTTACGTTGAGTTCTGAAAATGACACTGTAGCTGGCTTTGGGTTGCCCATGTTAAATTTGATGTTCAATCTAAGATTACTCTTTGTTTGATGTGTCCGAATCAATTATGCCAACAATTTTATTACCTAAATTAAAAAATAATATAAGTTAAACAGAATTAAGTTTTGTTTCATTAATATTTTTATTTATTATTTTAACCATATAATTGAATTATTAAATTTGTACAATTATTTTAATATTTAAATTAGTCACAAAAGAAAATGCCTAACCTCGAAGGCTAGCTAGTACGGCTGCTAGAACCATAGACTGTTGCAGCCTGACATTATGGAGCTAGGTTGTTGATCTATGGAGGTTATAGTCAAAGGACAAATATGTTTGTTTCCCAGCCCGGCTAAGTTCGGAATACTTTTGGTTCAAAATTGTGTATGTAATGGAATAATGCACGCTTTAGTTGCAATTTAGTTTATGTTTACACATCAAGGAATTGTACAGTGGATCCTTTGGTTAATAGGGCTTAGTCATCGTCTACCTGTCTATGAAACTTAACCGAAATGGTGGCATTTCCTTTTCCTTTTGTTTGTGGGTGAGTCAGCCGAGCAGGAAAGTACTTGGTATGTTTTATTTTTATATAGGAAATAGAGTAGGTACTACCCTCCAAGGCAAGGCGTGGAAGCGCACTAGCCACTAATCCCTGGACTGTGAGGGTAAAGAAATATAAACTTGAAACTATGTGCCAAGCCCTATTAATTAAAGATTTTAAGCATTGCTTCTAAAAAAAAAAAAAAAGGAAAAGCAAAACGAAGTATTTTTCTTTTGCACTGTATTGATTTGATATGGATATCTTAACTTTACATGATTGCAGAGTCTGTGAGTCCGATGTAATTTTTTTTTTAATTAAAAAAAATTAAATTTTATTTTTTAAAATAAAAAAATAATATATTAATCAATATATTAAATATTCAAATACGATATAGTTAACTACTTACATTTGTGATGAAATTAAGATCTTCTTGTGGCCTTTTTTCTCCTTTGTTAATGAAAAAAAACAACCCCAATCTCTATAAATAAATTGGCTTCACCTTAAGACGTCAAGGATGAAGAGGAAGAATTAGACAAAACCATGTGTTATAAAAGCTTGTTGGGATTTATTGAAAGCAACACATCAAAAGTTTTTCTGAAACAGGTACAAGTGAAAAAAAAACTTTGGATTCTCCCTTAACAGAAGGGGAAATGACATTTTCCCTCCTGCCTGCATGTTCAATAATTTATGAATGAAACAAGACAGGAAGAACCTGTAACTGAAGCACCAGCAACAATCAAATAATTTTGCAAATAAGTCAAAAACAGTATCAAAAAAAAAATATGGTCGGCCACTTGAAATGGGGTGAACTTGCACGTGTGCAGCCCCGTCGTCCATGTCATTCCTTGGGAATTTTTTTCAATACTTTTTACATGAATTTACACTTTCCTTGCTATAAGATAATTTTAAGGCTGCAGCTTCAGGTTTAATTAGGGCCGGCCTCCACATGTAAATTAGTTTTTTCATATTTTCTTTTTTCAATCAATAAACGAAATTATCTTAGTAGCTTATAGTGGCTTACATGACTGAACGTGAAGTAATTAATGTCTAAATAAATCTAGATTAGGAATAGTTTGACTCCTTAATTAGAGATAAGGAAAAATTAGGTCGTCTTTGCATAATGTCGGTTGATGGGCCATGAGTAGAAGAAATTTATTGAGATTGAAAAATGCTAGAAAAAAAAATTATAAATTTGTGTGATATAAAATGTTTTAAATATGAGGATAATTAATTATTTAACTGTACTCTATAGTCCCACACAAACATGTGTCGTCGGTGCATTAATTACTTGTGGAATTCATGTTTTATGTTTTAAAAATGAAATTTCAATTATAATTTTGTAACATATCAGAAACTATATATAGTAATTTCAGAAAAAAATATTTGTTTTAATTACAATCTTAAAACTAATTAATTATTTGAAGAACAACATTCAACAAAAACATTCTTGTTTAGTGGATTGGAATTGTCAAATACGATGCAACTTAATAACTTTTGGTATAATTAACAATTTAATTTCAAAAATTTCAATATAATTTATTGCGAAAATTATCACATATTTATTTTTATAACCGATTGAAATACATTTACAGAAAGAAATGAATTATCAAAATTGTTTTTTTATCACTTTATTGATGAAATATTTTGTCAATAATCCATCATGAAGCTCAATATGAACAGAATTTAGAGATATCAAATAAATATTTAGCCACTAATAACTATTCTTTTGTAGTGTAAGCTTAATTTGATTTTTAAAAATTCACATTTAGAAATTCAACTAAACAGATAAATTAATATTTAATTAAATAAATTCAACATAAAATTAAATTAAATCCACACACATACTGATAAAGATATATATATATATATATATAAACTCATCTACTTAAATTTGATGTGCTTTAATCTAAACTCAAAAGGCTTATTAATTTCTCATTAAAAAATTGATACAATTTCTTATAGGATTTTTGACTTACTAATTAAAAGGAAAACCTAAAGAAAGAAAGTGAAGAATGGGTATCATAAACAAGAAAAAATGCATAGACGCACAGTTACTTTCGGTTAAAGGTGGTGCTAAACTGACTTCAAACTAACTGACATTAAAACTATATACTAAAAATAATAATCATGTAATTAATTTCTCATCTCCTGAACGAGAAATTAAAATTACTCTTATAATAGTTATATATATCGTCTTATAGAGAGAGAGAGAGATGCCCCAATGTGCCATGAAGTTGCGTTACACCTACTCCTAAAACTTTATTCTTCCATGCCCCCACTCTTAGAACATCATCCCCCTTTACATTCTTCCTACCCTTTCGCTTTCTTTTCCTTTCTTCTTTCATCATTCCCTCCAACATCTCTTTCTCTCTCTCAGCAACGTAATTGACTGCTTGATGTCCTGAAGCTAGAACCAGAGCTAGCTGCTCAACCTCTGAACTTTTCAAGCTCCCTGTATCTGTCTATCAATGGCGAAAACCATTGGATCAGTATTCTTCAACAAATTCCTTTCTCTTTTCATCATTCTTCTCCACCTTGGTTGCTTCATTTTCACCGCCAAAGACCACCACAAACCAGCCAAGAAACGCAAAGCCTCGCCTCTTTCTCTTTCCCCTCCTTCTCTCAAACCTAACAAAGCTCTTTCCTCGACT
>NW_018397257.1:9346301-9398718 GCF_002168275.2 Theobroma umbraticum
TCTTTTGAAGAGCTTTGAAAATGACCGTTAGTTTTATAGCTATAATTAGCGATAGTAGTTAAATTCAGTTAAACTTTCGTTATTCTCTGAGTTATCAACTTTGAACAGATTTTGTTTGGCAGGTAAATATGAGCATTGCTATACTTCCCATGTCAGCTGAATTCAATTGGAACCCAGCAACTGTTGGTCTAATACAGTCATCTTTTTTCTGGGGTTATCTCCTTACTCAGGAAATAAATTCTTTCTTTCTTTCTTTTCCTTTTTTTAATGGTTTGGTTATGATACGAAATTTTGGTTTCTGTTAATCTAAAGGATAATTTTTTTTTGGGTTTTTCTTGCTAATTTAGTTGTTGTTAATGACAGATTGCCGGTGGCATATGGGCAGACACTGTAGGTGGCAAGTCGGTGTTAGGATTTGGGGTAGTATGGTGGTCCATTGCTACAGCTCTTACTCCTGTTGCTGCTAAAATTGGTTTGCCATTCCTACTTGTCGTTCGTGCTTTCATGGGAATTGGCGAGGTTGGTTCTTTTATCAGTATGCTACCCAAAAAACAAATTAATTCAACAGCTTTTAAGACTCAAGAATACTTTGAAATTTTAGTATTCTTAGAAAACTACAAATATTTTGTCACCGTACAAGGCCAAACTATTGATTTAGTTTGATTCTGTTTTCAGGGTGTTGCTATGCCTGCCATGAATAATATTCTGTCCAAGTGGGTTCCTGTTGCCGAAAGGAGTAGATCACTAGCATTGGTGTATAGTGGAATGTATCTTGGCTCAGTTACTGGCCTGGCTTTTTCACCATTCTTGATACATCAGTTTGGATGGCCATCAGTGTTTTACTCCTTCGGTTCTCTAGGGACAGTCTGGTTTGCTTTATGGCTAAATAAGGTAAAATTGCACCCCTTATTTGTGGTATTGATTGACATGTTTCTTTACAAAGATTCTAAATAAATTACTATTATGTGTAAATGAAGCACTCATATTTTGAATGATCTTAAGTTTTAGTGTACATTTTTTGGATGAAGGCCTCAGTTGTTTGTCAACAAGGACGTTCTGATAGTGATAGGAGTGTTTGATTTTATTCAAAAATATCTGCTAATGTCATATATTTTTCTTCTTTTTTCTGTAGGCTCATAGTTCACCTCTTGAGGATCCTCAACTTCAGCCCCAGGAGAAGAAGCTTATTGTCACCAACAATATTACCAACGAGAAAGTTAAAACAATACCTTGGAGGTTAATCTTGTCAAAGCCACCTGTATGGGCCCTAATAGTGTCTCATTTCTGTCACAATTGGGGAACATTTATTCTTTTGACATGGATGCCAACATACTATCATCAAGTAAGTCATTTCATCCCTGAATGCACACTGCTCTATCATTCTTGCAACCATAGCATTCAAAATGCTTAGTAAGCTTCCTAAGGGTGGAAGAGTCAACAAAAACCGTAGATATTAAGTTCCTGGCAAACAATGGAAGTGAAGTGTCCTACAATGTCCCCTTATTTTGATAGCCCATGCCAATTTTTCATTTTGGAAAATAATGCGCTTTTTAATAGTTAAGGAAATTGTTATAACTCATCAGTTGGCTAAGAATCTAGCTGATGAATTCTGGCATTGTTATGTCTGAATTCGGATGATTCAGGACCATTTTCCCAAATTGTTGAGGTCTACTACCTTTCTTCCTTGACTACATTGTGGCTTGTTGTTGACCTTATTTCACCCAAAAACATTTTTTTTTCTCTGTTTCGACTTTCTAGAACTTGAAGCACTCACATGGTTATGTTCGGAGGCTTGTTCTAACAGTTGTTAAAAATGTTTCTCCTTCCCATCATCGTATTAAGAATTTATTTTTGTTATACATCCATAGGTCCTGAAGTTCAATCTCACAGAATCTGGGCTCTTCTGTGTTTTGCCCTGGCTGACAATGGCTTTTTCTGCGAATCTTGGAGGGTGGATTGCAGATACACTTGTGAGCAAAGGTTTATCTGTGACCACTGTTCGCAAGGTATTCTTAGTTTTCATTTTCCTTTAAAAAATTCTTAGAATGGCTGTTTTGCATTTTCATTGTTCTTTAATTAAGCAATTTTCTGTAAATATGCTTTCCTTCATATATACATTTATCAAGAGTGATGCACATCATGATTTTTTAATTTCAATGCACTAGCGACTTTGGTAAAGTTACAAATTCAATTCTTTCTTTCCCATGTCTCCTAGTGTATGTGCATATGTGCTCTTTCATCTTCTTCTTCCAAGTTCTCTGTTGCTAATGCTAAGTTGAATTTCTAAATTGAACAGTCTGTTTAAGTTTACTGAATATATCTTACTATGCATTACAGATCATGCAATCAATTGGATTTCTTGGCCCTGCTTTCTTCCTAACTCAGCTGAGCCATGTCAATTCTCCTGCTATGGCTGTTTTGTGTATGGCATGCAGTCAGGTTTGCTTCTTTCAACACTTTGAAACATAAAATCAGTATACCTCTAGCTCCAGTTAACATACCTTCTTTCGTACTCAAACTTCCACTCAATCACGGTAGCTGAGTTACTCTACCAACAATGTTTTAATTGATGGAACAGATATTTCATAGTGGGTGATCAGACCCCTCTCTCGAATTTTCTGTTCATTACTGAGTTTTGTCTGATCTCAAGGTTTATGACTTCTAGAATTTTAGATAGTTTGTAAATATTAAGCATAAAAAAAAAAATCAAAGTCGGGTATTTTTGTAAAATTCTTCTCTGTCCTATGTAAGTATGCTTATGGAGTTAGAAAATTTGGTATATGCAATTGGCACAGCTAATTCTAGTTTTGTTATCTTGAATAGGGAACGGACGCATTTTCACAGTCTGGCCTGTATTCAAATCATCAGGATATTGCTCCTCGATATTCCGTAAGTTTTTAGTTCGTTCAGTTTGTTCTCCAAAGCATACTTCAATATAAAAGGAAGCTTACAGGGATGAAGGGTGGCAAAATTTTGATTTGTGCTAATAATGTTTCACCTAACCACCGGTGTTTGTTGTCATGGCTTTTGACATGAGCGGGTTATATTGGACTGTTGATAATGCTTTTCTTCTTAACCTTGTTTGGAGAAGTGATGGTTTTCCCTTTTTTATTTTCTATTTATTCTCTGCAGGGGGTATTACTTGGTTTATCCAACACTGCTGGAGTACTGGCAGGGGTGTTTGGAACTGCGGCAACTGGTTACATTCTGCAACATGGTAAGAAGTCACTCCTTGATTTTTCTTGAGTGGTAATTAGCTTAATAGAAATATATGTTAGACCAGTTGAAACTAAATGGAAAATCAAATTTGATTCCTGGTTTATATTTATGAACTAGGGAAATGTGCCCAATTGAACTGAATCATGGCCTAAGGAATACAATTTGCTGAAAATATTTTAACTCACCTTTGGCTGTGGAAAGTTACCTACAGATGACATCCGAGAAAAAGCCAAGCGGGGGGAGTTGCTTCTGGTTAATAACTTTGCCCTTATGTTTGGTTAAGTTGGTCAATTTCATTTAAAACAGACATCAATGCGTATTTATAAAGAGAGTGAGAAAATAAAATTGTCTTTGTCAAAAACAGTGGGTTGGTTCGAATTTCAGGACACCTCCATCCAAAGCCTTCCTAATATGGTGACCATTGAATCCTGGTCCATGTGTATTAGCCTGTAGCACTTCATGTAGATTAAAGATTGCCCACAAAATCCTTTGATTTCATTGCCCCCTTTCCCCCCATAATTGAATCTTTACAATTGCTGATTCCTGGGCATTTTCCTTCATATTGAATTCTCAGGTTCTTGGGATGATGTGTTCAAGGTTTCAGTGGGCTATACTTGGGTGGAACTGTGGTTTGGAACCTCTTTTCAACTGGTGAGAAAATACTGGACTGACTCTCAGATATTCAGATGTTTAGCAAGAGGCACTCAAGCCCCCACGTGCCTGAGCTATTTGAGAGGGTTCAACTGATTGAATGAAGACAAAAGATGAAAAAGTATGAGTCAAATTTGGAGGAAAGGCAAAGTGTCCATTTCTGGACTTGAGCTACTGGCCATATTTTCTTAATGCCAGGCAAGGAGACCCAAAATTTGAAATCCAAAATTGTCAATGGCTCTAAATTGCAATTGTTGCAAGAGGTCTCATTGGAGGAAGAATTTATTTGTATAGCAAACACACCACAGCCTGTAATCCTTTAAATGCTATATTTAATCCTTAACAAATCAATTTTCTAATTTCATTGCCTTTTTTCTCTCAAACCCATTTTTTTTTTTGGTAGGTTCTCTCAATCACTTGGACAGAAGTGATTATGTACCACAAATACGCACATGCACAAACACCCACACACACATATATAAAACATGAAGAAACCAAAATCTTTTGCCCCTTGGGTTGGACTTTGTGATTCGTAAATGCTGAAAATTGAGAGTATAACTTTTATTGAAATTATAAAATAAGCATATGAAAACCCATATCAACTGATACGGATTATAAACATCACAAAGACATTTGAATGACTAAGTGTACCCTTAAGCAACTGTAATCAAATTCAACAACCCAAACAAACAATGTATGAAATTGTTAAGTAAAAACAAATCAAACTATATACCCCAAAGCCCAATTGAACCCCATGCCTTAATTTCCTGTATACCCGTAAGAGCAATACACAGTTGAGTTGCGAGTGTGAATGAACCAGATGTCAAAATCTTATGCTAGTGTACGGGGCTGCAAGTAACGCGAAGACCATTCTTCATGAACAGAGTGAGAGACATCTTTTGCTCAACCCTGTGTCCCGGAAGCAGCGAGAGCCGGTAACGCAGCAGAACTGCTGAGGCCAACAGACTTCATTTGCAAGTAAGCCAAGTCTTTCCCCAAACAAGTCCTTGGCCCAGCGTTGAATGCCACAAACTTGTAAGCATCCTTTGGTGGATCGAACTTGTCGCCTTCTGCAGATAGCCACCTTTCAGGCCTAAACTCCATGCAATCTTCTCCCCATATAGTCTTCATTCTTCCAACTGAATATATCGAATATGTCACAGTTGAGCCCGCGGGCACGAACGTGCCATCCGGTAAGACATCGTCTTGGACAACATACTTGAAGTCCTGAGGGACTGAGGGGTACAAGCGCAGTGTTTCAGCTAATGCTGCTTTCAGATATATCAATCTGTCTGCTTCATCAAACACCAGAGGTTCTTCAAGCCATTTTTTGTGGTCTGACCACGCGTGTCACAGAGAACCGTTGATATCTCGTTGATGATCTTTTGTTCAATCTCGGGATGGTTCATGATGAGCCAGAAGAACCAGCTGAGGGCTACAGAAGAGGTGTCTCGGCCAGCGAGGACAAAGTTTAGAGCAATGCGTTGGAGAACAGCGCTTGCGAAGAGATTGCCCCCAGCATCTCTTTTCTTCATGAAACGGGACAGTAAATCATCTGACGGAGATTCTTTTCGTGCTTCAATGGCATCGTTCAAGTAGTTTTCAACGATTTGGAGGCTACTCTGTAATCTTCTCTCTGCTCCAATCCCCAGGATCTTCTCCAATCTCCATACTAAACCAGGGTAAAGAAGCCTATAGAGAGTTGCTTCAGTGGCTGTGTCAAAAGCCATAGCAAATGGATTTTCAGGTAAGTCAGGAGAGAGTGTTTCTGGATCTTTACCAAAGGTAAGGCCGCAAATGTTGTCAAAGGTTAAGCGAAGCAACAAGTCTTGCAAGTCTACCCATTTCTTCTCATTGGATGCTTTGTCTAAAATGCACCATAGACGATTCTTGATAGTCCTATTCACCCACCGAGCCATGGCTTGCCTGAGTGTCCGGGTTGTGAACTCCAGCGCTGCTGTTTTCCTTTGAATGAGCCATGTCTCTCCATCGCTATTGAAGATCCCTTGCCCCAAAAGATCATGAAATGCAGCTTGCCAGTGAGGCCCTTTCGGGTAGTTATCGAACCGCGTGCGGAGAATGTGCTCAATGTTTTTGGGGTGACAAGTGACGGTGTAGAACCCTTGCTTCCAAGCCAAGCAAGGAAGAGCAATCGTACAGGTTTGATAGGTTGCTGAGCCACCTGTTGCTCGAAGGTTACTAGCAATCCAATCATGGATTCTCCTCCGGTTCATGACAAGATATGGTAGGCTACCGACTATCGGCCATACTCTTGGACCGGTTAACCTCCTGACTAGGAGATGGAACCAGAGTGCGTAAGCAAATACAGCAGCAGCTAGGCTGAAGACAAATGTAAGGGTCTCCATGGGAATTAGAGAAAGTTGGTGCTAATCAAGGTCTAATATTATTGCACGAGACAGTTTGATTTTGAGAGAGATTGATAACAATGGAGTTATATATAAAGTGATAAAATGAGAAAGGTTTAGGAAGAGTGGTTAGGAAATTTTAGTCCAAGGAGGGGTCGCTGTTGGGTTGATAGGAACTATGAGAGAGAATTTGCACGAAAGCCACGGCAAGCTTTTTCAGTAGGTGCCAAAGGCTTGCACTTGCTCCCATTAACTGAGACGTGTCCTTCTGAGTTATTAACTCAACTCTAATTGTTTAACTTTGCACTCTAATTAATCTATTTCATTCAATTGCCAGCCGGACTCGTAAACTTCTGGAAGAACTGCTATTTCAGATTTGTGAGCAGATGGTGTGTCTTCTGAATATCAGCATCGTATGATAGGAATAGTAATTAATCATGCCAAATTAACCTTCAATATAGGCAAATGAATTAATAGTTAATTTAGAGATGAATATATTAATTAGCTTTAATCATGTATAATGACGATAAGTGTTAATGTTTAGAAATTAACAGTTTAGTGTTGTGTTTTGTGTCATGGTCTCAAAAAGAAATTGTGAATCTTACATCAATAAAGTATGATTGAGTATTTAAATATTTACAAATGCTATTTACGAGATGAAATCATGAAACTCAATGAATTAAAATAAACAATACAAATTAGTGTGAATTGTGATAATATAAATCTCTTGTGGCTTATCTTTCTATGTTCCGAAACCTCTTCCCGAACCTGTCAACGATACCATCAAGTGCGTACAATGGAAATTTCACATGAAATATAGAGAACGCTTCTTCTTTGGGGGGTTAATATTGCACTTTCTTGAATGTAAGTTTGATAAAGAAAGTTAAGCCAATTGTTTTCCAGAAAACCAACAGCTCACTCTTTTACTTTTCTTGGAATCCTAGCTGACCCTATTCCAAAGAAAAACAGGAAGAGAGGTGGTTAGAGACAGTTTACCCGCATTGAGAAAATGGGTTTTTGGTTACAAAGCCTAGAGATAAAAGCCAAATCTAAAAGCACATGTTAAAAGAAAACCCAAGCTACAATTTGACTCCCTTTGAGTGAGTAGTTTCAAGAGAGGGGAAACTTTAAGAGAAAGAAATGTAAGGGCCTAAACGTTTCCTCTTTTTTAACCCTTTCCTTGAGGAGCTGGTCATCACACCAAACCCCTCGATATTTTCTTTTTCAGGGATTTTTACGTGATAATTAAATTTGTGAGTCAAATGCCATCGACCTTTGCTTTGTTATTTTAATGCTGTTTGTACCGTTCATGTCAATTTATTCTTGTCTAAGCTTACTGGTCTTTCAACAACAATCACAACTATACCCAATGAGTGCACCCGATATTGCACCATGACAAATTATTTTATTTTCTTACATATATGCCACTTCATGCACTGCGAAGAGGGAACTTGGCATTTGTTTTATGGATTAGCTGAAAAATATGACATCTTGGCTAGGTTGATAGTTATACCCTTTAAATTACTGATGATCCCATTATATACACACACACACACACACAAACTATGTCATATTGGTGTAATCACTGTCAATAATTTTACTACCAATTAATTAGTTGGTTAACGACCTTGTGATAAACATATATATATATATATATATATATATATCTTTGTGTTATATTATATATTATTTCCCTGCAACTTTTGGATGATTAACTGATAATAGGATAAAAGATGTAGAAGCTCAATGAGCTGGTGGGATTAATAGCGCAAGTTTCAGTTAAAAATTATGGGAGTTGACAATCAGATTTATTCTTGTTTGATATCTCATATATATATATATATGTGTGTGTGTGTGTGTGTTAGTTGTTCCAAGTAATGTTCTTCAATCCTTCACTTTTCGAATTTGTTTCAGATCAGACATGTTGTAGAAATCCATCCAATGAAAATTCTAATTCCAGTGGAATAGGATATATATACTCCATTGCCAATTTTATGCTTTATTTTTCCGTCTTTGTTTATATCCAACACATATTCGATAGATATAAATATAAGAGTTTGATTTTCTAAATGTATAAAAACCTTAAAGTATTCAAATTGAATACAAAATCGTATCTGAAATTGGGTAAGTTATTCAAATCTTAAGTTATAGAAACATTCATTTGGAAAGAATTATTTAAGGTACTTATTTCTTAACTAGGAGTAATCACCTTCTTAAGCAGAAGGCCGTTGCCCTCCCAACAATTAAAATAGGCCACTTGATTTAGTAACAAAACTTTGGATTAAACTCCCTTTGTCATGGACCATAATAAGATGCAGTGGCAGATTACAAAGTTCTTTTAAGTCAGAATTTGGTTAACCACCATGTATGTATTTTCTTTATTGTACAAGAGATGAGGCATGAACACACATGGGGGATTAAATTAATTACATAATCTTTTAACGATTGGGCTTTAAATTAACGTACAGGTATCTTCTTCCTTTCTTTTGTGTGAAGTATCATCAAAAGGAAAATATATATGTAGTGTGATTCCCAATCTTGGAAACAAGATTAATTTTCTCTTCTATTATTTTTGATGTCTAATTTTGACTATATAACGATAGAAACAAATGCAAATTTGATTTTGAAAATTCAAGTAAATTAAGTTTTGAAATCAACTAGTAGTTGAATGATATACGATACAAAAGATGTGATAGGTATCATGATGAAACATGACACAGAGATGAAGTGGTAATATACGCGGTTGGTGACGTGACAAACATGAAATAAAAAATGACATGGTAATACACGTGACAAGTGATATGGTAAACACGATACAAAAGATGACATAAAAATACACAAATCAAGTGACTTGGTGAAATACGACATAAACGATAACGTGACGAAACACGACATAAAAAATATTACATGGAAAAATATATGATAAGTGACGAAATATATCGCTAACAGATAATGTAACGGAACATATATTTCGTCAACAGATGATGTAGCAAAATACATCATAGAAAGTTGACACACAAATAATATTATAAGGACATGTGATAGTTAGTGTTAGATAAATTGCAATGGTGTAAAATATCAATACATCGAACAACTAGTGAGTGAAAAAAAGAGAAAAATTTCGATGTAAATAAAGCTAATCTTATTCATAATTTAACTCTAACTAATTAAATGTATATTGTAAGATAACTCTAACTAAACAATTTATATAATTATTTTAACAAAATTGATAAAGCTCTTTATAACTTATAAGTTCATCTACTCTCTCTTTCTGACGTAACATGATAACATTTCTACCCAATACATAGATTTGTGAAAATACTCCTGCCCTTCCTGCTTCAAAGGGAAAAAGAATAGAAAAAAAGAGTAACTCTAAGAAAAGATCAGCGTTTTTGGGTGGTGAGATGCGTTTGGACTCCAGTTTGGGTTGGTTGGAGATCTATCGGGCTAAGGCCCACATCAAACGAAGAGTGTTTGGGCCTTGTACAAGGAGATTTCGATTTGTTCCACTGGTAGCGGGCTCAGGCCCACATCAAATCGGAATTGAAAGATAAATGGCGTTTGGTTTTTGCATGGAAGGTTAGTAAAGTGCATAGGTTAGCATTTAGCCACGTATCAATCCCTATATCCATACGTGCTAAGATCAACTGTCATCGCTTATTTTTCCTCCTCTGAAAAATTGGAAAATCACAGAAACGAAAAAGAATTAAAATAAAATAATAAAAACCATTAAAAATCGAGCAATGAAGATAAGACACTTGTGGAGAGCTCGTGGTACAAACACTCCCCAATTCTTCCCACTCATCATCTCAAACACCATCCAACGGTCCAAAATTCAGTGCAAACACTATCCCCATAAAATATATTTCCACTGTACGTAGTCTACCTAGCTCCGGTGTCATTTCAAAAGAGCAAAGAAAGAAAACTTGTCTAAGCTTAAGTGACAATGGCTTCTCTGCTAATTTCCTTTGCTCCTTCAACTACAAGGGTTTTCGCTGCAACAGCGGCAAAAGGTGCAGGTGGAAGCAAAGAAGAGAAAGGGACTTTTGATTGGATTCTTGGGCAATTGCAGAAGGAGGAGCAGTTCTATGAAACTGATCCCATCCTCCAGAAAGTTGAAGGAAAGAATGGTGATGGCACTGCCAGTGGCCGCAAGAACTCTGTTTCTGTCCCACAGAAGAAGAAGGGTGGTGGCTTTGGGGGACTTTTCGCCAAGAAATGAAGTATAATCCGATCATCTGGGTGTCTCATTGGTTTGGAATTATTCCTGTTTTGTATCTTGTACTCTTGGAACCTTACTTGATTCTTGAGCACTAAGCTGTTATTAATTTCCTTAAATGCACACTGCTTTTTTCTCTATATATTCTATTAAATTATGGATTCATTTGAAGTTAGATGTTTGGATTAACTGATTCTTGGTAAGTTCACTGTTAAGAAATTAAAACTACTACCCAATAAATGAAAGTAAAGTGGCGGGCTTGGTTTTTAACGGAAGGCTCATCACACTTAAGGTCGTGAATTTATGTGCTTGTCCGCTTGAAAACCTTGGAATAAAATAAGGAACGTGAATAGCATATTTGATATACCGTATCTGATAAATTTGTCTGCGAAACAAAGTGAACTGTATATGGCAACGTTTCATGCAACAGTGATTAAACAGAAACTGGCTCTGTCTGTTGTATTGTTTTCTCGGAGAATGCAACTGTTAATTTTCTGTATGTGATTGAGAAATATCATGCATTAGCTCACTTTTTGTTGACACGTTGTTTTAACATTTCTCTAGTTGTCACAGAGGTGAAGATGACAGCTTCTAATGCATGAACCTGACAAAACCTAAAGGCAATGAACTTCGTGTCTGGTAGAAGTTTAACATTTGTATAGATGATGTTACAATAAATTAGAGTAGGAGAAACAGCCAGATTAGGCACTGGTTAGAGGAATTAAATAGAATAATTCTAGCCAATGGGAAATGGCAGATGCATGTCTGGATCAGCATCCAAGGAGATAGAAAAGATTAGCTCAAAAATAAATCATGGTTTGCTCTCTCTCTGAGTAATTCTTTATTTTTCTTTCAATCTTAAATATTTGACAAGCTATTTAGGCAACTACAAACATTGAACAAACAAAGATTTGGTAGGATCTTGTTATATTCAATTACATCCAGTACCTAACTCATTTCTGTCAGAGTGGACATAGTTAAACATCGGATTAGCTGGCATCTTGCTTTTAGAGACTATTTGTTTCAGAACAAGGCCAGTTCAAGCTAAAGAAACACAGTGTATGGCATAATAGAGAAGGATGAGAAATCCAAATTCCAACAAGACCTTGTTTAATCACAGGGTTCAAATCAAGCTTTGGTAGTGGACAGGATGGATAATGGGTGATTGTCGTGTGCCAATTGACAAACAATAAGGACGAATGTCACACTATTGGCATGTCAATTTTGGTCTTGCGCTGAAGAAAGCTAGGTATGCTCGGCCAATTCTATGTCAAAAAGATAAGAATTCTATTGCACACGCCCGATTTGGAGAACAATATCATGTGACTGCTTCAACTAAAGTCCTCAACAGTTTGTTGTGGTTTTCGTCCTCTTTGAAAGTTGCAATAACTTTACAAGAAACCTTTTTCGTAGAAATGTGCTCATATTCACCTTGGGAAATGTAAAAACAAATAGATTGAAGAACAAAATATGCACCTATGTCAAGGCTGGAAATGGACTGATATGGAAACCTATGAAACAAAGCAAGTTAGCTGGTAAGCCCTGTGGGAGATATGCATCCCAACAGAATGTCCGGTAGGCGAAATGAATCCGAAAGGATAACATAAGATACTTTCTTTCATAGGCAAACTAAGTAATGCTTTAATTTCATCATCTAAAGAAAAAGACAATGTACATATAAGCTATTACCATGCTTAATATTTTCAGCAAACTATTTTATGACCAAATATTACCATTAACTACAGAGCTCAATGAGAATTAGCAGAAACAGAATTTGATCTGGGCAAAGAAGCAGAAGAGTTGATAAATTCGATGCAGTCCTCGATGGCAGCACTCCTATGAGAATCAACAGGAGTTACAAATGGCTTTGATCTTCCTGATGAAGAAGAAACCTTAGGAGAAGGCCTAATTCTCATTGACACCACATGCAAACCTTTTGCCACTTTCCCACCAATATGCTTGAGAAATCTTACAGGTGAAAACTTAGATCTTTTACACAACATGAAGCCACAACTCCTGGTGACTCCCCTGTTCCTAGCAGCCTTGTTATCGGACTTCTGCATAACAGAAGCATTTGCCTTGTTGTTTCCCTTTTTCCTACTCACTTTGTTGCTCCCTTTAGTTGACATCTTCTGCATTTAGATGACCTTAGAGAGAGAGAGAGAGAGAGAGAGAGAGAGAGGTAGGGAGTGCGTAGCGGCAACAACTGAAGTCGCAGTGGATGGAAAATGAGGTGTGGATGGATGGGAGGGCTTGACAAATAAAAAAGGAGAGAATGCTGAAACAGTGGGCTAAAAAAGTTCAAGGCAAGGAGGGAAAAGTAATTAAAAAGAAAACAGAAAAATAAAATAGTTAAGATTAAATATAAGCCCACACTTCTCTCACGTATGTAAACTGAAAACAGGGTGACGTGGTTTTTGTAATCAAACCCAAATCATGGACTTACCTTGGGTAACTTTTCTTACAAGGGATACTATCTGTAGTTTGCTCTCTTTTCTTTTACATACCCTGCACTGCAAAGCATGATGATGTATGATCAAAGATAAAGAAATAAAGACTAAACGCCATTCAAGCAAATAATAAATAATATTTCAACCAGCATCTGAATTTGAGTTTGTAATCACTCGGGCTGGGGCAACTTTGAGTTAAAGAGAGAAGTTTGCAGGTTGCCACTTACTCTTTGGCTCAACTGTGAGAGGGTGTTTAGTCTAAGTTTCAAGACTTGCTTCTCTCTTTCTTATACAAAAGAAAAACGTAGTTCATTGCACTGTTTGGATTGATGGGATTAAGGGTCTCATACAAATTTTTTTATGGATCTTGGGCATGTATCAGGCGTCTGTTGTCAGGCAAAAACTTTTAGCAAAAGAGGGAGAAATGTCAACACTATCAGCTGGTTGCAAATGCATGTCATGATCTCCACAGCATTTAGTTAATGAATCAACTTACTCGTATGTCCATTTCTTTCAAACAACTTAAAGAATGCACCAGCATTTCGCATCAGGAATATATATATATATATATATATATATATATATAAAATGTTGTGTTATCATTCTTTTTTCGTTTTCAAAACGCTTGACATCATGACTAAGTTAGAAAGATGCCTCTCTCTGCAAGGCTACAAATGAAAGACGAAATGCTATCATTGTCGTCAGAATTTGGTGGGGGCCTGGAATTCTCATGTACACACGAGGGGCTATAGACTAGTACCAATATCAAAATCATATGTATCAGAAAAAGATGCTCAAAGAAGTTGGCAAGAAGCCTTTAGAGAGGAGGAAAAGGACAAAAAAAATAAAACAAGGCATAGTTTTCTTTGATTTCTCCCAGTGCTCTCTTCCTTCGGAATCTCTAAAGCAGAGGGTCCATTGAGAGAAAGAGGTCGCCTGATTTAAGCTGAATATATATATTCTAGGATTTTCATTAAGTTTAATCTCTCTCCTTTAGAAAAGAAGGTATAGATGAGGTAAACTTTCGGTAAAATCTGCTTTGATCATAAATAAGATCAAAAAACTTTTTCACTTTATCCTTCGATCATATTCAGTATGGAAGCAACAGATTCCCCTGCTTTTTTCTGTTGCTTGCTCAGGAGAAAAGGGTTGGAGGTTGGTATTTTCCATTTATTTGATTGACCAAAAAGTAAAGAAAAATAAATGTCAAAGGTGGTTCGAAGTTAAAAGTAACAAGTCAGAGAAAACCAGGTATGCTAAAGACATGCAGGTCTCAATTTCCTAACCTCTCCCCCAAATCCCAAGACTGGAGATACCTATTCATTAAGACTAAAAACAAGATTAGTACAGGATAAATTATGATTAGACATGACAAAAGATGCAATGAATGATTAACCATGTAAAATTAGTATGTCTAAAAGCCAAAAGAAAAATTACAAATACAACTGTATCTGCACCCTGTGGTTGAGTAGTGGTAAGTGTTTATTGGTGTCAAAATCACAATCAATTGATAGAGTGGAAGAAATTTTCATTTTTCAGTGCAAAAGTTGGATGACAAAACCATCCATTGTACTAAGGATTACCAAGCCTGATTGAGTTCAAGACAAAGGACCTAAAATGACAGTCTACCAAATGGGTAAATGCTCAGCCGAAAGCTGGACTCACTCATAGCTGCTTCCTACTCTGTTTTCTTTCAACCTTTTCTCTGATATATGCTGTCTGGAATTCAGAATTATCTAATTAAGCCAAGTTGCTACTAATTGCAGTATATTGATTCAAGCCATTCAGTTACCATGCATAAAGAGTATTAGGTTATTTGTGAAGACTGAAGTAGTGTTTTTGTTAGTGCTGAATGAAAAACTGAAACTCAAACCAAAATAAGCCAGCAATTCTTAGGCTAACTTGACACATGAATAGGAAGATCCTCTCAGGTCTTTTTAGTGATTACCAAACCAGGTTTACTCAAGAAGAGGTGTAGCTTTGTCTAGAGATCGATGGTCATTTCTAAAAATCGTGTGATGACAGAGAAAAAGAAGGTTCTGAACAACTCAAACAAGTGAACACCAGTCTATGCTCATCCCAACTCTTTCCCTCTCTAGCCACTTGCAATAAATCTAACTGTGCGGTAACTACTGCAACTACCAAATACCAATAGACCAATGCTCAAGAACATGAGGAAACCAGATCTCAACTGCTATGATTAAGATGACTAGAGGCTGAAAGTCCTTGTATTGGGGATTCTACGTTAACCAGAAAAGGGCAGGCATATGAGTACACACATTAAAGACTCTGGCTGGATTTAAAACGTATACCATATAACCTACATGATTACTACATTCATAATGAATTTAAATATAGTACAGCTTTCTTTCATTTCATTTTAATTTTGGTTGGCAAGCAAGCAAATCTAAGTACTCTTTTTCTATTTCAATTGGTATCATGGATTAAAGAAGTTTGTTGGCAAACACCTGTCAGAATCGTAGCTCTTATACAGCTAGCAGAGAACCAAACAATCATGTATAAGCCACATTCAGATACAGTTAGCAAACTAAAAACGAAGCACAGTCAAGTAGTCAAATTCCAGCTGATTTGAGCTTCTGTAATGTAATCTTCAACTGTTTACTTTGAGGCTACCAAAGTATACAGCAGTAGCTTTTTGCCATTTTCCCCTGTTATCTGTGCAATATGTTCCATGCTTTTAACCAGAATTTTATTCCCAAATTGTCACACAATTCACACAAGATTTTTGATAGAAAAAAAGCAGAAAATAGTATTTCAGAGAGAAGAGTTGGAGTAGATAACCAAAACCAAGTTTTAGAGTGTGCCAACATTCATCCTCTGCTCCTGTATACAGCTTATCATTTAGCATCAGAACTTAAGATCATGGTCAAACATGCTTCAAAGACAAATATATAAATGCAAAACCCCCCTCCGATACAGTCTTACCATTTCCTCAAACTAAATGTTCCAAAACCAAACACTCCTTAGTCATCACCGTCAGTTTCTCAACAAGAAAGATAAACAGATCAATAAAAGTCGATGGATTGAGTTCTTCAATTATCTGCATCTTAATCTTTCACAAGTACAGAGAATTTAGAGCTTTTCAATATACACAATCCTGTAATTGATATGAGAAAAGAAAACTCACTCTCTATCATTTTTTACAAGCAAAAGCTGTCCATCATGAGTAATGATATAATCCAAGAAATCCTTAACTTCTCCAGAATCCTTAAGACACTGAGGTGCATCAAGATCACTATCCAAATTATACCAAACCCCATCAATATTTCTCAATGCAATCCAATGCCTACTTTTCCAAAGCCCAGCATACCGTCTAACCGGAACATTAATCACAATTCCCATCAAAATTTCATCATTAAGATCTATAGCTGATGCTCCATTTCGACGATCATGCCAACTTACAGTCTTCCCTTTCCCTTCAAGTGCAGCAATTAAAACATTTATATCATAGTTTCCAGTAATTGAATTATGGTGAGGCTTGAAGACTAATGAAAAGGGTGTCCAAATTTCCTTGTTTGGGTCATCAAGAACGAGTTTTTCAGCAACGGAATTCAAGCTTGCTCGAGTAAATGCATCCTTTTGCTGAAGTATAACAAAATATTACAAATTATTAACGAAACCTATATACAACAACATACTAGAAAAGAAAGAAAGCGAGAAAGAAAGAGAGAGAAGGAACCTGGAAGAGATTGTTAAGGGAATGTAAGAGGCAATATTGTAATCTTTGCCTTTCGTGATAGATTTGGTTCTGCTCGCTTGCCATGAACCAAAGGCTGTGGAAATTTGATTATTGCAAAGGGACCCAATAGCTGATTTGCTCGTCAAATCCAAAGATTCTTGATTTCGATCCGAGGCTCAACTTTGTCCGCTAGGCTGCTCGTTTTGCCGATCTTAAAACAGGCAAAATATTTTTAAAAAAAAGAAAGAAAAACCAGTGTTCTTTGTTATCGAGAGTTTTCCATTTCCACCACCGCCTTCTGGCCGGGTGTCTGGGTGATCGTGCCTGCGTGATACTGTGCAACTGGAAGCATAAGCCCCAAGTAAAACCTTATGCGCTCGGCTAATTATTTTGAATTTGGTTAAATTTGCAAAGTAAAAAATTATTATAATGTCGATCTAATATATTATGTTAAAATATATTATTTAAGTCATTGTAACTTTAATCATAAAGGAACTGTTTGAAGTACAAGAAATGAAAATATGTAATTCACACATAACATGAATTTAATTTTTTTTTTATTTAGGAAAAATAGATTTGACCTGTTGTTTCTTTGAAAATGGAAAACTAACCACCTGAGCTTGGCTGGCAGCTGAAATAAATATCTCAGGTTTGAAGTTCCAACTACGCTGTTGCACGAACAAGCATTTCCCTTTTTAGTTGCAACTATGGAACTAAGTCATGGAAACTTGGAAGATATAGAGCAGATATAGAAAAATATAGACATATCCCTGTAGCTACGTTATGTCTACCTTGTAGCTATGCCTTTGCCCCATTTTCACTCAACAGATACAGACCATAACCTTAACTCACTCACTGCTTAATAGCAAACAACCCTTTGCATATTTATCTATTATCAATTAATCTCAACTTAATTGTAAATAAAAACAATACATAAAATCACAAGCTTTGCTTATTTTTGTACTCAAAAGGAACCATAAAAATACATTAAATCCACAAAATTTGCCACTCTTTTTACCCACCCGATGTTTACTCGAAAGAGTGTGGAAGTGTTTTGGCGACAAAAATTTAGAATCCAGGCAGAACTGAAAGATGTACTACACCATTTGGGAGGGTTGCAATTTTCTTAAACAAAGAAAGCTGTTCTTTCTAATTGTTTCATCGTCCTGCACATAGAAGTCATATTAGTAAATCATTTTCAATTGGGATGGGGCCGAAGAACTTGTGGAACTCAAATATAGAGAGATAAATAATTGATTTGATACAATTTTAATTGATACCCTAGGCTGCTCACACTTGCTTGAGTTTATCAAGCAACTTGACTTGAGCTTAAAAGTTGAGCTCAGACGAAGTTATTTTGTTTTAGGCTTACTTTCTTTGTTTGTTTGTTTTTTTTTTAAAAGTTGTTTTAAAGAAAATAAGCTTTGGTTAACAGTTTACCTTGAATTTGTGTATAAAACTTACAATTTTATATAATAAAGCAAAATAAAACTCCAAATCTTCATTTGAAATACCATTAAAGAATTTAAAAGTTGAAATCACAAATATACCTAAGACTAAGAGTTAAGAACAGAAAAGCATTTTTGCCAATAATAAGAAAAAGTCATTATCAGATCATTTAGTCCCATTGAACAAGCTTACAAGCAAGTTCATGGAACCATGTTAAACAAGCTGATGAATATATTAATTAATTTTATTAATGAGCCATAAATTATTAACGATGCAAAGACAATATACCGCCATCACAAACACTTGATTTAAATAAAAATCCTCAAGGGGTTGTATGGCTCTGACAATATTTTAATGAAATCATCAACCTTAGTACCGGCATAATCAGAAAAGTTAGATTTCAGGGTTAACTAGGAACAGTGTTAATCAAACAAATTATATCAAAGTACCATTTTTCCTGCAAAAGACAATAACTCAACAGCACCAGCCGACTGATAATAAACTAAGAATCCACTAGGGTGAATTTTGTTTTTAACAAACAAGAAAGTGGTCCTGCAAAGCTCTCTCTTCGTTTGTTTTCAAATGCAGCATCATCCACCTAATATTATTAAATCAAAACACCATGAGAAGAGATTCCAAAATTTGTAAGTGATGCATCTCTATAATAAATCAAAGAATATAACAATTTTTCATATCTCAATGTCCAACAAGAAAATGATATTCTAAACTAACTAGAAATCTTACCAAGACTGAACAGCATATTCAGTTTTCAGTCAAAGACTTTAATACAGAATTGACTATCAAACAAAAGGGTATGAGCTAAATGCTCAAATATCAAGTGTAAGCTACTGGGTACTTCTTTAGTACTAAAGGGAGTAATAGTACCTCCATATCAGCATCCACATACTTTCCATGGACAATTCTAGTTGGACGAGAATATGCTTCCACAAGCTTGGGAAAAGATTGCTTTCGACAAGGCTTCCATTTGCATTCATTTATTTTTATATGCTATCATATATCATTTGAGGATACTGGACATCGATGAGAAATTGAAAGCAAACGAAAAGGGAAAAATATTCATCTTTTATCTAAACATGTAGAAAAAAAAAAAAAGACTCTTTAAAATAAATCATTCAGCAGCTCCCAAGCAAAGAAAGAAAGGAAAAATACAAAAATCCATGAGACTCAAGCATAAAACATTCAAATTAGAAAATATCCATCAGTGTAGGCATTCATCATTCGAGATGTCTTAGATTCAGCAACAGGGTAGCCCATCTTCTATGCAGAAAGCAAACTTTTTATCAAAAACATATCCATCCATGTCATGCACAAAGATATAAAGTGAGAATAGCCTGCAGCAAGGATGTCCAGAATATTATTGCCTAAACAATCACAAGCCTTTTGCGTCCACTAACAAATGTCTTCACGATCAAGGCAATCCCCTTTTGGTATTGACATGAACATTTCTTGGGTGTTCTTCAGTCAGTGAATTCACCAAGATATACTTTCTATTATGGCCCAGGACACAGTGTCAGTCATGAGTTGAGGACCAACAATAAGGAAACTCCATTTCTGACAAAACTATAATGGATAGATATAGCCATTGTATAGAGACATAAGAAATGAATACCTAAGACGAATAGCAACTGAGTGCACTTACTTTACATGTTAGCTTTTGTCTTCCCTTTTGGTTGTAAATGGTCTGTACAGATGACTGATGATTAGACCTTAAGGTGGCTAGGACATGTCAATGAAAGTGTGTGTATCTTGATCTCTTATGCAACCGTAAGGTGACTCGGTCACAAATTATAACCTTGTTTTTTGAACCAACCAGAATGTGGTTGGCCTCTGTTTTCCATTGTTATTATGAAATGGAAATTATAGTTGCCTTGGCTTTTCAAAAAATGAAAAAAAACCTACAGCTAGAAATACACCCTATCTGCATAAAATTCGCCAATGGCACTGATAATATTCATAACTTCCACACAGCAAGGAATACAACACAATCCAAGGGTGAAACAAATAGCCTGACTTTAATATCATCCCTACTCTTTCGTTCACTAAATTTGGAAGCATTCCACACAAAAAAAAAAAAAAAGAAGAAGCAAAAGAAATCTTTAATGGAAAAAGATTCATAACCTCTACACTAAGTTTTTTGTATTTCCCTGAACACCACAAGTGGTTCTCATCTTAAGGTAAGCAATCAAATCCATCATGAGTTTCAAATTCTTCACCTTGACAAAAATGCTTTTGAAAATTTTTTTATGTGCCAATGAAACAACTCCTTTTGCTCATAATTAAAAATAAAAAATTCTCAATCAACACCATTGTACCTTAATGTACAATCGAAATATCAAATAAACACAACGAGCTATATGTTTACATAATCACCTTTGTGCCTTTATTATATTATAGGAATGTCATATTAAATAGATTAAATATTTGGACCATTATATCTTAATATATAATAGAAATGCCATAGCCACATACTTGCACCTTAAAGTTTTTCTGTTTCTCCAAATACCATTATGTGGTTCTTACAATAACGTAACCAACCAACCAAATCCATCATGAGTATGAAACAACTCCATGTGATCACGATTAAAAATAAAGAATTATCACTTCACACCATTGTACCTTAATGTAAAATTGAAATGTTAAATTAACAAATAAAAGTACATGTTCATATAAGCACTATTGTGCCTTTATTACACAATAGGAATGCCGTGTTAAACATATTCAATATGTATTTTGCACCATAATACCTTCAATTAAATCATAAGAATAACAAGATAAGATTCACATATTGCCACCATTATATCTAATGTGTAATAGGAATGCCATATGCCCACACCCTTAAAATATATTTTATTTCTCTAACAACACAAAGTGGTTCTCACCTTAACTAACCACACAAATTCATCATGAGTTCAAATTCTTCTCTTTAAAAAAATTATGAAAAACTCATTTTGCTCATGATTAAAAATAAGATATTCTCAATTGATACCATTGTACCTTAATGTACAATTGGAGTGCCAAATTAACACATCAAGCTATATGTTCATATATGCATCATTGTGCCTTTATCAAACAATAGGAATGTTATGTCAAATATATTAAATATCTAATTTGCACTATTATACTTTAATATTTAATAAGAGTGCCTTATGCCAAACACCACAAAGTATAATAAAATATTTAAATATAAATGTAATTGGATATTCAACCTTTATTATATAATAGGAATGCAATTTCTAATATATTAAATATCTATTTTGCACCAAACTACCTTACATTAAATACTAAGAATGCACCATATAACAAGATATCTTATTAATATATTGACACCATTATACCTTAATATATAATAAAAATGTCACATGCCCAAACCTCAAAGTTCTTTTATTTTCTAAATACTACAAAATGGTTCTCCCCTTAAGGTAACCAATCAAATCCATCTGACTTTCAAATTCTTCTCTTTGACAAAAATACGTTTGAAATTTTATCGTGTCCCAATGAAACAACTCCTCTTGTTCATAATTAAAAATAAGAAATTTTCAATAAACACCATTGTACCTTAATGTACAATCAGAATATCAAATAAACAAATCAAGCTATAAGTTCAGATGAGAACCATTGTGCCTTTATTACACAATAAGAATGCAATTTAATTAAATTAAATATCTATTTGCACCATTATACCTTCAACTTTATAAAATAGGAAAGTATCATATAATAGGAATGCCAAATACACACATCAAGTTACATGTTCACATAAGCACCATTATGCCTTTATTACACAATAGGAATGCAACTCAATTAAATTAAATATCTATTTGCACCATTATAACTTCAATTGTAAAATAGGAAAGTACCATATAATAAGATGCTAGATTCACATATTGACATCATTATACCTTAATATATTATAACAATGTCACATGCCTACAACTTAAAGTTTTCCTATTTCTCCAAGTACCACTAAAGGGTTCACACCATAAGGTAACCAATCAACCAAATCCATCATGAGTATGAACAATTCCATGTGATCATGATTAAAAGAAAAAAGAAATTTTCCTGCCCTTGCCACCTCTACTTCTCTAAGAGCAATCACAAGCAGAATGTCAAGTGTGAAATTTTATCATGATTGGGTTGGTCTTTCTTTTATGGAAAGGGTATACTCCTCATTGGGGTCCCCGAAACACCATTTAAACCATTTAATTCAAAATAAGTGGTCTCGATTTCTCTCTCCTTTCCTGTCATTCAGATAAAAATTTCAAAATTAAATTTCGATTTAGCTATCTAGCCGTCCAACTCTGCAATACCATCGAGGTTTATATCTCACAATTCAGCTCTTCAACGCCATTGAGGTTTATATTGCCATCCAATTTTCTTGCCATCCCAAAATGCAGAGATGATATCATGGTATTTGTTATGGGTTCTTGAGTTTATTTTTTTATATTCATAGAACGCAAAAGTTTATGGGTAAATTATCTAATTTTGGAAACTTAAATTTGACTAGGAATAGCGAAATCAATCAGTTTATAAGCGATACGTGAATATTTGTTAAGCATTGCATAACTGGATATTAAGGTGTGTGACTAGATATTAGGAATCGTAACCTGTTTATTTGGCATTACGTGACTGAGTATTAGACAATGTGGGACTAGATAGGAGGCATTGCAAGACTAGATTTTAAGAATTGCGTGAGTTGTGCATTGCGTGACTGGTTTTCAATAATTGCGTTACTTTATCTACCTATTGTTGAAGCTGATTATCTACTAATTCAGCCCTTTAATAGCAATTTTGTAAAATTAGAAGATAATTAGGAATGGTTAATAACCAATTCAACCTTCTTAATTTCACTTATATCGGTGCAAAAAATCATCCAAATTCGACTGACACAGAACTTTGATTTTTTCTTTAAAGCACTTAATGTATTGATTTACGAACTAACCATATTCATCAGAAAACAAACCTAAAACCATTGAACACCCTTCCAAGAGTCAGCATTCATGCTTATAAATAAAGAGAACCATTATCCATTTTAATCAAAATCACTTGAAGGAAAATCTCAAAATTCTCGTGGCATCCAAATTTTTCAAAAGTGAAACTAGGAAGGGGGTTGCTACTGAAGAGGAAGATATCCTCGACAATGTTGCAGTATATTTGGTCAAGTTGATGGACCAAATTGAGAACATGGAGAAGGACATGCGTGGGTTAATGAATAAGTTGCTGGTTAGGACAGAAGTCTTGGAGACAGAAATTTTGACCAATAACAAGAAATGAAAATACATGTTCATGAACAATCACATTCCTAGATATTAGAACCTTGTTGGCAAGTAGATCATATAGCTTGTAACCTTTGACACCATTTGGATGACCTAAAAATATACATTTACTAGCCCTCGGATCAAATTTCTTTCTATGTTGACTAAGAGTGGAAACAAAACAGAGGCTGCCAAAAACTCTAAGGTAATCATAAGAAGGTGATTACTTATACAAAAGTTCATATGGAGTTAAATCGTTAAGAATTTTGCTTGGCATTCTATTAATAATATAAATAGTAGTGAGAATAGTATATCTCTAAAAATGAAGAGGAACATGAGACTGATGCAATAAAGATCTAGCAACCACGAAAATATGGTGATGTTTCTCTCAACTTTACCATTTTGATGTGGAGTTGCAACACAAGTTAAATGATGAACAATACCTGTCCTAGCATAAAATTCAGTAAGAGCAAACTCTTTGCCATTGTCAGTTCTTAAGATTTTAATGCAAGCTTTAAACTGAGTTTTAACAAGATCATTGAAATTAGAAATAATAGTTGAAACATCTGATTTGCATTTCATCAAAAATACCTAAGTGAATCTCGTAAAATCATCTACAAGAGTAAAAAAATATCTTTAACTAAAAAAAGTAAGAATCTCATAAAGACCCCATATGTCAGCATGTACAATCTTTAAAGGACTGACAATAGCTTGTACATGAACAAGAAATGAAACTCTTCTTTGCTTAGCTATAAGACAGACTTCACAAAGTAAACTTGTTGAACTTTGAACTTTTGAACAATTTTCATGAATTACATTTATTCTTTTTAGAAGTGCATGACTTAATCGAAAATGCCACAAATCAAAGTTTGGATGTGTAACTATATTGCTGAAAACTGAAGACATATTGACTGACTTAATGACCTTATTAAAACTATACTTGGACAGATTTTTTTCATCTTCATTTACTTGCATGAAGTATAATCCTGCAATGACTCCCTAGTAACCTTGCATGAATTTAGATCCTAAACAACACATATTTCATCAGTAAACCATACACAATTTGTTTTTGAACTAGTGAGCTTACTTATAGAAATGAGATTAAACTTGAAACTAGGAACATATAAGACAACATTCACTATGAGAGATGAAGTAAGTTTGACAGTTCTAATATGAGTAACTAAAGTTCTTGACTTATTTGGAGGTTGTACAAAACAATTAGACACTGGTTTAACAAAAATAAAACTATTCAAAGAATAAGAAATATGGTCTATTGCCTCTGTAACTACTATCCAAGAATTATGCTTGATCATGACAATATTCACATCTCTATATTTAGATGGAAGATTGTTGGAATTACTGAAGCAGACAAAGTCAAAAATAATACTTGCAAATGCAGAGTTGACCAAAGAGTGTTTGCTTTGTTGAATGAATGTAGAATTTTCCTTACCATCATCAATATTAATGCCATTCTCATTTAAGAGATTCATTAGCTAGTTGACTTGTTGCTTAATGAGTGATATCTGAAACATGGTGCTATTTCTAGTAACCTCATCATCTTGTGCAGGCTATTTTCCATCAAAAGCAGATTGTTTTCCCTCAACAATGGACACGTTATTCACTGACTTATCTCTCTTATATGCATTTTTCCCTTTATTGGACTTAAAATCTTCAAGAAAGCCTATCAATCTATAGCACTTGTCCTTTGAATGTCCTTTCTTGTTACAGTGAGAACAAATGATATCTTTCTTGAACTTCTTCTTGTCATCTGATGCTACTACCATGGCAAAAGAATCTATCTACTACCATGGCAAAAGAATCTAACACTAGTTTACCTTGTATAAACAAATTTCTTTGTGCTTCTTCCCTTAACACCATGCTATATGCCTTATCCAAAGTAGGTATAAGATCTAACAAGATTATCTATGATCTTATAGCAAAGTAAGAATCATTTAAAACGTTTAAGAACCTAAAAACCATATCCTTTTGATATTGGTTTGAATACTTCTTAAAGCAATTAGGATTGCATTTGCCATATTCACATTGTGGTAATGGCTTGTCATTCCTCATTTCTTCCCAAATTCCTTTTAATTCAATGAAATAAGTATCCACAGTTCTGGTTCCTTGAGATACATTTCCCAAAGTGAATTGTAAATTACGTACTCTTGTGTCATCAGGTTGTGAGAATTTTACTCAAAGTATTCTAGATTTTAGCAGCTGAATTCATGTAGAACACAGTTGAAGCTATGGGAGGAGTTATTGATTGTAATAACCAGACCACTATTAAATTGTTACATCTTGTCCATGAATCAAAACGTGGATCTATTACAGCTGGTTTAACAATGGTTCCACTTAAAACCCTTGACTTATTCCTAATTACGATTGCTAAAAGGGAGCATTTACTCTAAGAAACATAATTATTCATACTGAGCTTAGGAGATATAACAATTGATCTTAGATGATCAGAATGATGTAAGAAGTAAGGTGATTGTGGATCTTGAGCTGGAGAAAAAACAGATTTACTAACTGTGCTTTCTTCCATGAAGATTCTAGAGATTATAAGAATAGCAATAGAAATTCAACAACAATTTTCACCATGAATGATGCTAAGTAACTATAAATCAGAAGCAAGTAAAGACCTTCGAGTTTAGAAAAGTCTCGAAATCTCTAACCTAAAGGTGCTCTGAAACCATGTTAAAATCAGTAGAGGAATGAAACAGAGGAATGAGAGGAACAATCGAAAAGCCACTGTAAAGGAAATGATTTTTCTCATCCTTGAATTTGTCATTACAGGAGTATTTATACAAGTAACTAATCAGTTGATCCTAATCAACTAACTAATTAATCAACTACTTTAAAACTAATTATTAACAATGAAACAGTAAAACTAAAGTTTACATTCTGACTACACGTCTTTCATTTTCTTTGACTGTAACAAGTCTGCTACTCTTTTAATCTTCAAACACAGTCACCCTAAAATCAGCCTTTGATATCATCTGCATCGGGAGCTTTCAATCGGACGCGTGGGGCTTGAGAAAGGATATGACGGAAGGGAAGGCGAGGACACCCATGGCTGGCTCTGTGCCTTGCGGCTTGGGTTCAGTAGCCGCAAACGCATATGATGTGGGTATTTAATAAGTTTAGCCAAGTACGGCCAGAGAGCGTCAGTTTTATACGTTCAAAAAATTATGATTCATCTTGTCCTTAAAATCTTTTTGTAATAAAATTTCATTAATTTATTCAACTCTCCAATGATGAGAATTAATCTTCTAATTTTGTTTTTATTTATAATTTTTAAAATCACATGTAATATTTAAACCCAATTTAGTAAAATCATGTAAATAAACTAAGCCACCAAAATTGTTTTTCTTTTTTTAACTTTAAACGTCATTGTGCTCAACTAATAGTTTTGGACCTAACATTTCAAAATAAAATATTTGTTATATCATCTATCGACATCTTCTAGTGTGACCGATTTAAATTCAATATCCAATATACTAAATATAATATTAATAATTTAGTTGCTTGAGTATATGTCTCAACACGTTTTATTTATATATAAAATTAGCATTGTGTAATAAAAAATCAAATTTGATTTTATAAGATTCTAGAAGATCCAAGTGTGGAGATTAAACTATAAAATATTCTTAATCAATCTGACAGCTTAATTTTGACCACCATGATATGCTTATCGAGGGATTCGTGGGCCATGAAACTATACAAATCTTCTTGCTTGTATATAATATTCTTTTCAAAAATAAAATTGGTAATGATATTAATCCCTTTGTCATTGTCACCAATCGTGATACGTATTATTCTTTGTTAATTGAGCTGAATTAGGAGTCTGCAAAGATCAACAAAGTTTCTCTATGTGTGCTTTGATACGCACATGCTCAACGCTCAAAGGCAAACGAAACCGATAGAGCGAGTTTCTCATCAAGAGTCAAACTGAGTGAGTCTGTTAGCATAAAGGCACAACTTGCTTTTCTTTAATTAACAAAACTCAAACTATATTATATTAAATAAGAAAGCTATCAATATCTTATTTGTAGAAATAAATGATACATGTGTGGTAGGCAGACGTGACTTATGTGCACGGTTTTGATTTGATCAAGGCTTTATTTTATGAAAGTGACAATACCTTTTTTATTGAGTTTCAAGAATTAATATTGGAATAAAAACTGATATTTTTAAATACAAAATTTGCTACCGTGCGATGCACTATAAATAACCTTTCATTACCCTCTAAAGCTCTCACTGGAGAAGCTGAAAACATTTGTAGGTGCTTTTAGGGTAGGGGGGGGCCAAAAAGAGTTTCCAAAAGATGCATACCAGGTAATTAAGCTTCTTCTTTTTCTTAATTTTTCTTTCTTATTTATTTATTTTAAAACCAGTTCGATCAAGTTCAAGTTTTAGCAAACATTAATCTTCAAATCTTTCAAAGTTTATTTCTTTTTACTCATTTGTCATTGGTTGATTTTTATTAGAGAGTTGTATAGTACTTAAATAGTATTCTTTGTTTCTTTTTCTTTATTTTTTTGAATTGAAATGTTTGGAAATGAAGACTCTGAGACACTTCCTACGATTATTTTTTTATTAAAGTTTTTGTTAAAACAAATAATTATTGGACGTTAACAATGACAAGATATGGTTGGTTTTGTCAAGTGATGCAATCTGAAGCAGCAGCTCCTTTGTTTTCTTCAGCACAGGTGACATGGCAGCAAGGCATGCAATTTTAGGCTTCTTAATATTAGCCTTCATGCCCTTTCTGTTGCTCAAGTACCGTGACCCCGATGCTTCTCCTTTCGATGACGGCAACAGCATCATCATGCTGGTCTTCTGCATTGCTACATTGACATATGTTGCAGCCATGGTGACCGAACTTAGACTCCGAATTCGTGGTGTCGAATGCCCCAACGTTATAAGCAATGTCAGTTACTTATCTGCTTCTCTTGCCGCGATTTCACTCGTGACGATCCTTTTCCCGTACCTGGGCTGGTTCTTGTTTGTGATATGGATCGGTTTCTGTGTTAAGCTCTCGCTTGACGCGTACTTGGAGCTCTTCCAGCCGCTAGCTTCGGGTGCATCTTACCTTTGGAACAAGCAAGAAAAGAATGATGATCGGTCGTCTGCGACTGCAAGTACTCCTGACTCTCCTGTTTAGAATCAATTTGCTCACCAACGATTGACATTAAATTCGTCCTACGTTCTTGTAAAAAACTTATTTTTAATATTCATTATTTAAAAATCATTTTGCTAGCGAAAGAAGCGAAGCAATACGCACGTAGTAATGATCGCTACTTCCTAAGAGTCGAGACTACAATAGTTGCATCCGAAACTGGCAGCAACAAACCTGGAAAAAGCCTTGCCCGTTGACATATCACCCTAACACTGCAATAAGTTGGCTACCCAGAAACGCTATCATACCCGATAGCAAACAAATATATCTAGAGCCAGAGATAACTTCAGTCAATATGCCGGTTTTGCCTGCAAAAACTCAATCAAGATACATGACAGCGAAACAACACCATTACAGTGCACCAGTTATCAACACAGGACAGTAGGCAGGAGCAGCGCTGGAAAACATTAAAACCCAAGCGGCAAATAATTTCAGTTTTATCAATCCTTTTTTGCAAGACAATCGCTCGACGGCTCGCTTCCCTTGCACAAGCCTTTGCATAGATGAGTTTCACGCACTGGTTAATCTGTATCACGTACGGTGGCGTGTATGAAAGTCACACTAGCTCGCGCGCTTTTTAGATTCTACAACAATTGCTAGGTTGCTCTGGCGCCAATGAGTCTACAAATTCTCTCTCCTACCGATCTATAATATATTTTAAAAAAAGCCCCAATTTAACCATATATCGATTTTAAAGGATGTTCAGAAAAATTGATCAGTATTTTAAAAAAGAATTTAAAATTGTTCATATAAATTGTAGAGGTATGGACTCTGTGTGAATCGCATGTTTGTGTCTTATATTTGCCCCGTATACACCGGATCATACTCCAGTACTCTA
Source organism: Theobroma umbraticum (assembly GCF_002168275.2). Lineage (NCBI taxonomy): Eukaryota > Viridiplantae > Streptophyta > Magnoliopsida > Malvales > Malvaceae > Theobroma > Theobroma umbraticum. The sequence continues at coordinate 9,375,643 of NW_018397257.1, forward strand.
AAAATTAAGCTCTCCTTGGGAAAGCAGAGAAAGATTTACACGAAAATACCTCCCACGTAAATATATCTTCTTTTCTTTTTATCTACTTATTGATCTTGAAACATCAGTGTCCTTAAATCTTTCAACTGTATTTCTTTTTACGCATTAGTTAAATAACTTTATCAAATTATTTATCCATAAATTTTAGCCATATGATGGTTGGTTTTATCAAGTCATGTAGCTCTTTGTTTTCTCTTTTGATTTCAGCGTACGCACATGACTTGGCAGCATGGCACGCAGTTTTAAGCTTCCCAATATTGGCCTTCATTCCCCTCCTGTTGCTTGAGTACCACAAAAGAGGATGCTTCTCATATCGCCCTTTTTCATTGCAACATTAATATATGTTATAGCCACGGTGACTGATTTCAAACGCCGAATTCGCGACAGCAAATGCCCTAAAATTATCAGCAATATTAGTCACTTATCTGCTCCTCTTGCCACAATTTCACTTGCAATGATCCCTTTCCCGTACCTGAGGTGGCTCTTATTTGTGATATGGATTGGGTTTTTTGTTAAGCTAGTGCTCGACTCTTACCAAGAAGAGTTCTTCCAGCTGTTGGCCGTCCCAGCTTTGGTTGCATCTTACCTTTGGAAAAATTATTGTCTCGCCAGGCCAAGAACAAAAGAACCATGATCAATCATCTGCAAGTACTTCTAACTCACCTGCTTGAGAAGCAGTTGCAAACAGTTTTGCATATAAATTCCTTCTGTTGTCTTTTGTGTACCCAAATGTGGTCAGACTTGTACAGCTAATAAACTGACCAGTGAGGTATCGGTCTTGATGAATTTTGTTGATGGTTGGTAGCTATACAATTGCATATTTCAATCCAGACCTCACTATTTCGATGCCATAAGCCTCAGTTATTTTGCCACTCCAATTTCTGTAGCCAGAAACCTAGAAATATGACTAACTAGCAGGTTACCCTACTCCATAGGGGAGGACAAAACAACAGGGCCGAAGTCTGTAGGTTAATTGCAAGTCTTCGATTGAACATACATAAGCAGCCTTCTTCCACATACACACATACATTTCTTCTAAATTTCCATTCCACATCTACTTCAAGATTTTCTTTATCTTTCTTTACCCTATGCTTCATTAAGTTCAAAGACTTGAATAAAATATAAGATAAAACCCCATAACACAAACTAGAAGACATTCTACAAAATGATTCCTACAAAGAGAAAATTTTTCAGGATTCTCTTACCTACAGTTGATCCTTCTGTTTGTTGTACTATGTACTTCGTGCAATTCCAGTCTCTAAAACTTGTAGACAACCACAGTGATATCTCAAATTAATCCAATCCGAAGACTGGTGCACCAAATGACTAAAAGTAGAAACCTGAAGCTCAATAGTCACCTCAAACAATCACTAGGTGTTTGAAGACAAGTTTACTTCTGCTTGTTAATCAGGCTAGAACTGATTCTTTGGGTAACAGCTATCTGAATTTTCTAAATCCAAACTAATGCATTATCCTGGTTTTAGTTCATTTGCATTGCTAGCCTCTCAACACGCTATCCATTATTCCCATTTGAATTCAAGGTTTAACCTTGCCTGTCCATTGCAGGCAGCCAATTAATGTTATTAAAAGTAATGAATAACAAAAAGCAATTCGCAATAAAAGGGACAACAAAACAGGAAGCAATGCTTGGAAGAATGTTACAACATTGATGAACTAAATAGATACAAATTTGTACAGATGTGCAAAGATACAGAAATAATACACTAAAAAAATTTACCAAAACTAGCCTGCAAGAATTGTTGATTTAGGCACAGCAGAAAAATAATCAGGCCATGCGAGATGTGATGGCTTATAGGTTAACTGAGGGAAGAGGAGGTCATTGTGCTGCATCAGCATTCTCATCTGCCTCTGCAAATGTTAAAAAGCAATAAAAAAAATCAATACACAAAAGGCCCATTAAATTATTGTTTCCTTTTGGCATGCCTTAGACAAAGGGGAAAACAGACAGAAACAGGCAATTCGCAGGATCTACAAAGAAATTTATAGTTAGGGGCACCCTGTCATCTCTATATCAGCTCACAAATACAGACAGACCGATCAAGAACCACATATCTTAAGTTAAAATACTTCACACAGACCATTTTTCATTTTCTGATCATTCATTACGAGTTATTCATATGAAGAACAATGCAAATATCAGCTCTTTCCTAAGAAGAATAAACCTCTTACTACTCACTTTGCATCTTTCCATATGTTCAATGTACACTACACATTCTCCATATTTACATTGTATAATGCTCCATCAAACATAATTTTGAAAGAGCACCAATTTGGTATGTCCAATAAAACATTCTCATGAACCATATCTATATTTCTATTTTCTAAATCTCCAACAAGTACAATCAGGTCACCTTCCAAAATTAAACATGTCATGCTCACATTCAAAACAATTCCCATACACACAAAATTTGTAATGCAAGAAAACAATACATTAAAGCACCATTATTAATAATAATTCTCTAACAATAAATAACTAAAAAACTTTACCTTCACCTCCTCCTTCTTCTTCTTCTTCATCATCATCATCTTCAGTGTCCCCTTCATAATCTTCCCCATACCTTCCATTCAAATAATCCACTGCATCCGGAGTCAACACCAGATTATCGCAATTCAAGATATCAAACAAATTAAGCGTCCTCGGCGTCAACATTCTCAAAGTCCCGATATTCCGACTCGACAAATTCACATTTTCCGGCACTTCCATCATCAAAAACATCGATTTCTGCTTCGGGTCCAATCCCCACCTCTTCAACGCCTCAATAAAATCTTTCGTCTTCGGTTTCTCAAATTTATCCCCGAATTCCTCCACAACTATCGTGTTCTGGGCAGCACTGGATAATGCCGTCGAAATCGCCAATCTCTTTTCCTTTTTGTTGATTTTAATTGACCAGTCTCTAGGTTTGGGCCCGAAGATAACACCTCCGCCGGGCCGCAGAGGGCTGCGCATAGACCCACGACGGGCCCGCCCGGTTTTCTTCTGGGGGTAGGGTTTTTTCCCACCACCTCGGACTTCGCCGCGGGTGAGGGTGGAGGCGGTGCCACGTCGCTTGTTTTGTTGGTCCGTGATGATTGCCCGGTGAACTACGGCTCGAGCGGTTTCGGGTGGTGCCGACTTGAGGTCGAGATAGGTTTCGCCGATTTTTTCGCCGGCGAAGGACAGAATGGGGACTGTGGAAAGTTGGGAAGCAATGCAGAGGTTGGGCTTTAAGGAGGTTTTGAAGGAGAGAGAAAGGCGGGGGAGTTTGGTGGAGGAAGAAGAGAGGAAAAGGGACGATGAGGAGAAGGAAAGCGAAGCGGGCGTTGGGGTTGAAGTAGCCATTTCTGTTCTTCGGATTCTGGGTGGTGCAGTGAAAGAAGAGCAAAATAAGGAACGCAGAGAGTGAAAAGTGTGTTTTGTTATCCACTCATACTACTTTCCTATCCTTGGTTGAGCTTGTCTCCTAGGAGAATTGGAGTTAAAATTATTAACAAGTGTAACGGGGTTAAAATAAGGAAACTTTGGTGTAAAGATCTCCGAAAATCATATTATATATATATATATATATATTACTTTATTGTAATGGACTTAATTTGGTTTTCTTTTGTCCTTTAGACGAACAAAGGTTTAATCTCCACCGAAAGCCCAAACCTAGTAAATAATTTTAAGATATGTAGTTAGTTATGAGCTCTCCCATATATTATTAACTTAAGGTAATTAGTGAGATAAATTATATATAATATATATTAATTTGATATAATATTTTAAAATATTTAACAAATTTAAATAAATTTTTATATTTTTATGTATTTGATGACAAAAACCTTTTTTATATTTTTATATATTAAAAAAGTTTAATATTTTGCAAGGCATCTGAGAAGGTGTTTATGAGAAAGTATTTTAATTTACATGCTTACAGAGACGGAGAGAAAAACGTGAAAGATGATTGATTTGGATACGCTTACAGATGAAGAACAAAAGATGGGGAGAGTAGCGTGGAAGAGAGTTGAGAATATTTTATATTTTGACATAATATTTTTTTAAAAAAAATTATGAATTAATTATAATATTTTAAATAAATTCTTATTATTTATTTAATTAAATCGAACGAGACAAACTTAAATGAGGTCCTTTTTGTTATTGGCAGTTAGACACCTCTTTACATTTCGTATAATCATATAAAATTGCTATTACCATTATAATCGCTGGCATTGAATCGACATGAGGTGTGCACTGCGAATGATTATCCAAAAATGAAAAAATAAAATTAAAATTATTTCAAAAGTAAAAGCAAAAAAAAAAAAAAAGGCTTTTTCTATTTTTAAAGATTCTTCTTTTACTCGTTTATATATATGTTATAAATTCATTTTCCCTCTTTTTTCGTTTCCCCTCTTTCTATTTATTAGATCCCTCTTGTAGTCAAAAACTTGAATCAAACTATGTTTATCTACTTTATGAACTCTTTGGTTAAACCATAAAAGATTTCCAATTTCGGTTATATCCAACACTTGGGGAGTCAGAAGTTGCCTCTCTCTGTCCCTCATGGATCAGCTTGGCCCAAATCATTGATGGGATATGGGAGAGCTCCTTTCCTGTTCAACCAAGAGACAAAAAGGCAAAAGAAAATGCACACTCCCTACGCAGGCATTACCCTGTTCAGGTTCAAAGGGACTTTCTCAGCCTCATCTGCCATGGCATCCTGGCCAAAATGCCAAAGAGCGAAAAGCAGATACAGGCACCCCCGGTGCGTTTTTATGTCAACACAACATTGATAACATAAACTCAATGTGCATGGAAGTTGTAGTCCAAACATTTTATTATCGAGACTAAACGATAGAAAAGGCAGAACAGATACAGATGTCTTAAGCGCTACTCAACAAACTACACTGGTACTCACCTAAAGCATGATGGTAAAAGACTGCATATATAACTGTTATTAATGAGCTAATGACGCATAATCAGGGCTCCAAGGATTTCTGAAGCAATTCCCCTCATTCATGTGACCCTGCAAGGCAATCTCTATGAGACGTACCACACAAGGGAAGAAGAAAAACAATGATTTGGAAATAAAGGCAGAGAAAGATGATAAATGCATGTACAAAAAGATAACATGCTTTGAGTTTCAGTAGGATCAATTATGCTTAACCATGGAATATCTAGCGCATATGAACTAAGCAAACTTCTGATAGACTCATCTGAGTTCTTATAATAATCATAGTACAAATATCACACATCCTATAAATTGCATTAAGTGAAACTCTTAAAATCCATTGGGAATGGACGCTGATAATTATAGGAGAAAGTAAACCTGCGGGGGATTAATCATCTAACATTGACCGGGACAGTCTTGTGTCCATGAGATAGAGTAAACCTGTGGGGGATTAATCATCTTACATTGACCGAGACAGTCTGTTGTCCATGAGATAGATTATGTGCTTGAATTTTTCTTAAAAATGAATATTCAAAAGGATTTAAGTTATTTTACCATGAAATAATTTGATTGGACTATAACATATTCAGTGCTGCATTCAATACCTTCAAGAACTTCAATAAGAACTGCTCCAGTAAACTGACCTTCACCTTTCAGAGGAGGAGATGTAACTGGCTGGCAAGTAAATTTCTCCACCAACTTCACCATGTTGTTCCCCGCTGACAGTTTTCTTAGCAGCCAGGAATTCAGCACTCATAGCATCCATCCCATGTTGCACAGCTTCCTCAGGGCTCCCATAACCATGCTCCTCAGCATATTTTCGGACATCCTCTGTTATCTTCATTGAGCAAAACTTTGGTCCACACATTGAGCAAAAATGAGCCACTTTGGCACCTTCAGATGGCAGGGTTTCATCATGGAAGGACATGGCAGTCATGGGGTCCAGTGACAAAGCAAACTGGTCCATCCATCGGAACTCAAATCTTGCCTTGCTTAATGCATCATCCCAGGCCTGAGCATGTGGATGACCTTTGGCTAAGTCAGCCGCATGAGCAGCTATCTTATATGCTATTACTCCAGCCTTCACATCATCTCTATTTGGCAACCCAAGGTGTTCCTTTGGAGTTACATAACAGAGAAGTGCGGTGCCAAGAGCCCCAATGTTGGCTGCACCAATTGCAGAAGTGATATGGTCATATCCAGGAGCAATATCAGTTGTCAAAGGACCAAGGGTATAGAAAGGTGCTTCATTACACCATTCCAGCTGCTTTTGCATATTTTCAGGAATCTTGTGCATGGGGATGTGTCCTGGTCCTTCATTCATTACCTAGGAACACAAAATTGAAAACTTCATATTGCAAGCTACAAACCTAATTTAGAAGAAAACATTTAGATGAGGAATTTTTTTGCAGAAGATAAAGAACAATTATTGTAATAATAAATGCTTACTGATGGAAAAATAGGATAACCTAGGGGATGGCTTATTAGAGAATACAACATTGTAAATGCTGAATGAGATTGCTCATAACATGAAATATTGCACCAAACATTTTCATTTCAAACAGAGTGATTCAAATTCCAACCTGATACTTTATTAAGCTGATATGAACATTGTAGATGTTTAACGGGATGTTATAAGAAAACCAAAACCATGCAGAGCCGGTAATATGCTTCAAATTGAGCAAAACTTTTGAACATCGTTATAAGCAGAAGGCAAAAGGCCCTTATGTAAGTTCCAACGAGAAATACCTGTACATCCTTTTCCCAAGCCCTTCGGGTCAGTTCCCCTTGAGTTAAAAGCTCAGCAAACTGAGCAGTGTCATTGGCATCATATATAGATCCAGGTCTTAGTCCATCCCCAATAGAAAGCGCCACGTCATATTGGTTGCAGATATCAAGTATATCATCCCAATGCTCATAAGCAAAGTTCTCCTTGTGGTAAGCCAAGCACCATTTTGCATGAATAGATCCTCCACGAGAAACGATTCCTGTCATACGTTTTGCAGTTAAGGGAATGTATCGCAGCAGTACCCCAGCATGGATTGTGAAGTAATCTACACCCTGCTCAGCTTGCTCAATCAGGGTGTCCCTGAAGACCTCCCAGCTAAGATTTTCAGCAATTCCATTCACTTTTTCAAGTGCTTGATAGATAGGCACAGTCCCAACTGGCACAGCAGAATTACGTAGGATCCACTCACGGGTTTCATGAATGTGGCGTCCAGTTGAGAGATCCATGACAGTGTCAGCACCCCACATTGTTGCCCATTGAACCTTGTAAACTTCCTCCTCAATAGAACTTGCAACAGCTGAATTTCCAATATTTGCATTTACTTTGACCAAAAAGTTTCGGCCAACTATCATTGGTTCTAGCTCTAAGTGCTTCTTGTTGGAAGGAATAATTGCCCTCCCTCGGGCCACCTCTGACCTTACAAATTCTGGGTCAAGCTTTTCACGAGTAGCACAAAATAACATTTCCTCGGTAATGATTCCCTGCTTAGCATAGTACATCTGAGTGTATCTTGGTGCACCCAGCTTCTCCCGTCTGTCAACCCAGTCCTTGCGCAGTTTAGGGAGTCCTGTTTAAAGATGTCATGCACAAGACTGAGCAATTAACTTAAACATAGATATGAAAACTATAACCATATCAGCAAATCAAAAATATGAAAAGGATTAGAATGATAGCGTAACTAGAAGAAAATCAGACTGGAGTAAAGACCCAAACTAACAATTTAGATTTATCAAAAATAGAAGAGTGAGGAGTTAGTGTAAGCAGAACAAAATGAAAAAGATGATAACATTAAAGCCTCAAACGAGAGCAAGAAGGTAAAACATAAGATTCGAGCTCTCTACCAATGCGTGGATTGATGTTTTGAGGACCACTAGTGTCATATGTGTCAAAGTTTGGGTCGTCTCCAGCCAAATGGATCCTTCGAAAGGGAACCTTGAGTGCATGGCCAGATTGTTCATGAATAACTTCCCTGAAAGATAGATCATGCATTAAAAATCATTGCCAGAAAAAGGAAAAGAAAATGGAACCAACAAGCTAGATATAACCAAATTAACCTGCATTCTTTTGAGCTCTTTGGGAAACATTCCTCAAAGGAAGGAAGCGGCATAAAATCAGGGGAAGCAGGATCGATGGTATGCTTCCTCTGCTTGCTTCTCTCTGAATTGGTTGTTGAAGGATCAACAGTTAATGTGGCTCTAGGACCTGAATTCATGGCAGCATTGAATATTTCCTCCTTACAAGCAGTTGAAACACGCCCAACCACATCAAAGCCAGGTAAAAAGGTTGTACTTGGAAACCTTGTAGGAGCAGAATGGTTGCCATTCTTGCATACAACTGATGTGAAGCTAGCATGCACCGATGCCATATCTGGATTGAGTGCAGCACGTCGTAAGTTATTGATAAATGATGACAACCATCAAATAATTAACTACATAAGCAACATCCTAACACAATTAATCAACCAGTGCACAGAGAGAAGGTTGTATCTTGCAATCAACAAAAGTCAAATTTTAATTAGAATTACCAGGAATGCTAACAGATCTTCACAGCATATCTGTTGGGTTTTATTTCTTGATTCTTAAGCCCATTTAGTGTCTTTTATCTTTAGCTGAATACTAGTTTTAGAGTTTGCTTAAAGTTAGTATAAAAGGTTCTTTGGTTTTGTAGTCACCATCAAGATAGCGAGAAACACATGAAAATCCTAAGAGGGTGACTAAAGATAAAAGATTAGTCGTAAGTGGATTTTCGGGTGAGCTTGACCATTGTGATGTTGAATCTTTGACAGTAAATCTCTATTTTGCTGTGCTTGTGAATGTAGGCATCTGGTTCTTGAACCCACGTATACTGTTGGTGTTATCTCTTTACCATTTCTTGTCTTATTTTGAATTTGGTAATCATTTGTTTCTTTGGTTTTGATCAGTCTAGTTTCTAAGTTAATTAATTGGATCATATTCCGTTGTACTATGAAATCACATCAATATCAAACTTCACAAAGTTTTCAGTCGGGAAAACAAAACAATTCTACTCAAGTTTCTAATATCCTCAAAGGACACCAAGATGGACCTAAATCTGATTCGAGAACCACAAATTTCTATGCATTTTGGTAAAAATCATCAATTTTCATCTATAAAATGTTTACCAGAGCTTTAAGAATAACATATGCCTCTCGCTTTGTATTCTATTCCTCATGTTATATAATCTTTCATATTTGTCAGCATAACAAGAAGAACGAAATTTGAATCTTTTTAGAACTAAAGTAACAAGATCATTTTCCACAAATAAAAATTAATAAGCACATAAAATCTCCAAGTAGATTTCTTATTTACCTTACAGCAGTTTATTTAGATTTAATAACTTTAATCTCCCGAATTATATCAGATATATTTAACTGACTAAAAATGCAAAAATTATAGTAAAATTTAGGGAAATAAATCTTCCTTACTGATCAAGTATATTTAAAACTTTCTTTTCGCAAGAACCAAAAAAGAAAAGGAAAGTTGAGCACACAGTGACGAGAAAAGAGAGAGGAAGAACCTGGAAAAAGGAAAGAGGATTGGCCTTATCTTCTAAGAATTCTCTGAAGTAGAGAAAGCTCCTCAGTGAGTGCGTTCAGCGGCTTCTACCATACATAGAGCGGAACGTTTCTCGAAAAGGCCACCAAAAGCGCATGCTTACGTGGACCTATCAGATATTTTGCAGTCTATTTTGGCAACAAAGCTCGAGATTGCTCGACATGCCCATGAAGGAACCCGTGATGCATCTTGTGAAAACTTATCTACGGCTGATATCTCGTGCTGGTTGTTTTTCGGTTAATGTTTAGTCTTACGTGTCGACTTTTGGAGCCTACCCAATTAGATCGATTTTTTTATTCTAATTCTTTCCTGCCCAATTTTGAGATTTAAATGATTAGTAATCAATACTATTTTAATTTCGAAATTTAGTTAAGGACTGATTAAAGGATAGGGAATTTGAGGAAGATATAAGGACGACAGATGATTGAGCTGTGGTCCATCCTATTGAGAGAAATGCCGACAGGTCAAGTGTACCTCTTCTTGTTTGTTTCCCGAGAAAGTGGACGCAAGGAACGGTCGTAATCTGAAAGAGACTGTGATATTTCGCTTTGGTTCTAAAATATCAAACCTCAACTCATTAAACACCCTTCCTTCTTCTTTTGACAGCTAATGTCTGAATTACATGTTGCCTTTCCGTGTCCTTTGTAAGAACTTCAACTTTTCTTTTTCTCAAAACCAAAGAAAACAAAGTCAGGAAATAACAGCAGCAACCGTGCAGAAATGCATTCCTAACTAAAATCAGAATAAATCAGTTAAAAGTTTGAGAACACCTGGACGTAGGAATTGTGCATTCAGTCTCATGTCAATGCTCCAAAAGGATGCTTTCAAGTTCCATGTGGGGAAACTATTATAAACAGCATGTACAGCAAAATATGTACAATGTTCATCTGAAGAAGACCTTTTTTGAACCCAGCATATTTATGTGCAATAATGTTATATTTCACAGAATAATTACGCGTATAACTCAATTACTGTTACACTTGCCCACCGGCTAGAACTGTTTCGACGGAAATAATAGCCAATGTACAACAGAACAGTCGTTGGAGACTAACCCGCACTTATCAACATAATGTCGAGGATGGGGAGACCAGCTTGAAGCTCTTCAACGAAATATATCTTCAGCTTTACCACTTCTTTTTCTACGTTTTCCTCTGGTAAGTGTAGTGAGATATAACAATGAAAAGGCTTGGTAGGGTTAATGATAAAATAAAGCCAAAATTCACCTTGCTGAAATATACAAAAATGTGCAAGGGAGATGATGCCAGTCACCAGGACATGCTCATTGACAAGGTCATGGCATGAAGAAAGCTTTAGTGGACTACATGCTTTGCTCGTGGTTGACAGCAGTGAGCAAAAGCACTTATCCAGAGCCTGCTTGCAGCGGCAGAAGAGACTCTTGTTTGCCTCCAACGAAGATTGTTAGTTCCTTTGGTGCAACAACCAATTTCAACCATTCTTGTAACTCTTCACCTTCTACTTTCTCATTTTCTGAATAAAAGCAAGTGTTAGACCACAATATGAAGTAAAGGGATAATTTGTTCTCTTTTCCCTTCTTAAAGATACAGTATATCTACTTCACAACTAGATTCAAACTGTCTAAAAGGTGCATGTTATCTAGACTAGGATACAAGAGCCCATCGGTGCTAAGATAAATTAACTAAAACAATAGAATAGCATTAAAGATCTAACAAGTACAGCAGAACAGTTTGTCGAGGAACATTGTGGAGATAGCAAAACTTATTTATCATACAGCAAAAACAAGTTTGCTTTGAAACTTGTACTTGAAACCAACAACATAATGCTCAAAAAATTGTGAGTAGGGACACAAGATAGAAGAAAAAACATAAAGCTAAAAGTTTTCTCTATATTATTCCCTAAACAGAAAACAGGAAAAGGGTGTCAGGAAAATACTAATACAACTTAATGGTGGAGGCCTTTACATAATACAATTTTGGCAATCAACTACCTGTTCCATCCCTTATAATTCCATTAGATTTTAGGTTCAGAAAGATCTGACAATGCCCATAACAAAACAAGAACGCATACGATGCAAAAATGAAAAAAGAATAGGATGTTGAGAATTTTAACATATGAAACAGATAGAAACAGCAGATTACCTTCGAGGTGGGCACCAAGCCCCTCCAGAACAGTTGGATTAGCACGTACAACAGAAAGGGCTACTTCCAAGGCAGACTGTAATAATGCTTTCACCTCTCTTTGAACAAGATCAACAAGATGTCCCTATATGTTCCACTCTGGATCAGTCTTCATTACAGATAGTCTAGGAATTGAAAACAAAAAGGATAAACTAAACCTATTAAAGAGTAAAAAGGGACCTGATCTCGTCCCCAAGGAACTGCCCCCCCGGATTCATCCATGCCTCCACCAGAAAGTGTAGCTAAGGACAGAGGGCCAATAGTCTGATTAAGACCATATTCAGCCACTGCCTTGTATGCCATGTCTGTTGCCCGCCGAATATCATCAAGCGCACCGGTAGAAACACGACCTGAATAAACAACTTCCTCTGCAGCACGTCCACCAAGAAGCGTAACCAAACGGCCACGTAACTCATCAATGAAGAGTAAATATCTATCCTCATTAGTAGGAGGAGAATACGTAAAGCCCAGTGCTCCTCCTGATCTTGGCAATATGCTCAGTTTCTGTCAACATGGATGAGATAGTTTAGCACCATATTATCAATTTCATGTGAACATAAGCAGTTGGGATGATTTAAGTCCATTGTAGGACAATAGTGTCTCCATGGCACACCCCAACATTAATAATTGAAATTTACAATTCAGAATTCCCTGTGTAGGCCAAGGCGAAGGCCAAGTGGACCTTCACGTGTACTGAAAAAAAAATTCCATAAAATGTGAAGAAACCTAATACTCCATTTCTATTTTAATATTTTGAATCATTGCTTAAGAAACTTTGAAGGCACTATACTACTGTTCCCGAGGTTGGAATTATGTACGAACATTACAATTTCCCATGCCCCAAAAAAAAGCAGTAAACAGAAAAACAGGTCTTTTAACATATTAAAAGTTTCTAAAATGAAAGTCAACTCAGGCACCATATGCTGGAGACTCCATTTTTGCATCCATTAATGGATGTCGAAGTTGATCCATCCTAGAGAACAAAATGCATAGCCTTTTACTGAGGTCTTGCCTTAGCCTTTTTAACTCAATAGAGAAACTAACAATTTGGAAGGGCAATAACTAAATTACGTCAATCATCTTCTAAATAAAGACCCAATAGAAATGATTGCACTGTGACCATCTCTGTCACACCACATGAACACTGCATGCAATCTCCTAAACCAAATTCTACACAACCACGAGTTAAGATTCCAAATTCAAATGTCATACTTTTCTTTTATCATTTTCAAATTTTATACTGACGTAACAAGAACGTATGAATAAACAAATAGAGAATTACACTGAGTCACATTCAGTAAAATATTGCTGCAATTTACCTCAACACGTGGCTGTCCAGAAAGAAGGTTTGCAACAGCTGTACCTACTACTGCATGACCAGCTTCATGCCTTGCAACTACAGCCCTCTCACTTCCCTTTAACTTGGCCGTTTTCTTCTCTATGCCCTATGAAATATAATTCTTTTTGTCAATCAACTTGCAATTCAATGTCTACTGATAACTCTTTAGCACAATTACACATTTTGTGACAGAGATGTATATGCAGGAATTGTGTAAACCACAGCACATTGGTCAAAAGTCTATACAGTATTCCCTGTATCCCTAATGATATACTCATCAGAAAGTGCAAAAAGTAGTACAAATGCATTGCATGATAATACACTTTGCCCTCAATTTTTTATTGTATTTTGTATTTTAAGGTATGAATTTGTATGGTATACAGTCAAACCAATAATTAAAACCTAGAACTAGATGAGAAGATTGCCTAACAATATTGGATAAAGGAAGTAATAATTAAAACTCAACTTTCAAGGCAAGGAAAAATGTGAGATAAATTTTTAAAAAACAGGTGGGAAGGAAATGGTCAAATGTAATATGTGTGAATTAATAACAACAGGAAAACTATTAAGAAAAACACATACAAAAAAGCACTCAGAGAGAGAAAGAGAGAGAGATAGTTACAGCTATTGCTCGCTCTACTGCCTGAATGAAATCAATTCTCTCTACAACAATTTTGTTGTTTCTTCCAGCGAGCAAAGCAGCTTCATTTACCAGATTTGCAAGGTCAGCCCTGCAAAATATAAAAAATCATATAGTTACCGTATCAAGAACAAATAAAAGTTTACTGGAAAGGGAGGCTAGAGGAGGAGGATAGGAAAGCAGTGGCATTTAAATGTGACAAAGTAAAAGAGAAAATACCCAGTAAAACCAGTAGTCATAGTGGCAATGTCACCAAGATCAACATCCTCTCCAAGGGGAAGTTCCTTCTTAGAAACATGTACTTTCAAAATTGATTCTCTTCCGATCCTGTCAGGGGTCTCTACCTGGCAATCATATGAGATATAATATCCTTGAGATAACTGTTAAGCAAGAGGGAACTGCTCCATATAGCAGATTAAAAAATTCAGAGAGTCAATTCAAATACAACACATCATACAAACCATAACAACACGATCAAATCTCCCAGGTCGACGAAGGGCAGGATCCAAGACATCAGAACGATTTGTAGCTCCAAGAACAATCACAGCGGAATTGCTGTCAAATCCATCCATCTCCTGTAATGTAGTTCCAAAATATTAGCTTCAGAAGGGAATGGCCAAGATGTCTAAGCAGCAGAAAAATTATGATGCAGGGAGACTTACAGTGAGCAATTGATTCAAAGTTTGCTCTCGTTCATCATTGCTAACAATGCGAAATTTACCATCACGACTTTTTGCCACGGCATCTATCTGTGCATGAGGAAAGATGTCAGAAAATTCTACTAGAAATCAAAAAGCAGAACAGATTGTTCCAACAAATAATAAGAACATAGACTGACCTCATCAATAAAAATTATTGATGGTGCCTCCTTCTTTGCTCGTGCAAAGAGATCTCTAACTCGAGAGGCACCCATGCCAACATATAACTCAACAAACTCACTGGCAGAACAACTTATAAATGGAACTTCTGCTTCACCAGCCACAGCTTTCGCTAGAAGAGTCTTACCTGTCCCAGGAAGACCCACCTGTAACACAAATTAAACCAAAGTACCAATTATATCTCTAATTTTACATAAGAGGGTAAGGATGCAAGGAAATCATCATATACTAATGGCAAATAAGCACTGAACGGAAAGATTCAACATGTTGAACTTCCATCCATGAACTTATTGAACTTATGATAACAAGAATGGTAAGTAGAAAGCTTTACAGGACCGAAAATTTTTGGTGGAGAAGATATCCCAAGAGTAAGAGACAGAATTAGCAAACCTAACCTAACAATTTCCAACATCAATAAAGTTTTGCAAGTAGCCCATTACTTCCTAGACTAAAAGCTTCTTCAACATCAGGAAGTACACCAATTTTTTTTTTTTTGAAAGGCCGGAATGCTTAATTGTATCTAATATCAACTCACCAGGAGAACTCCTCGGGGAGGGCGAGCACCAAGTCGTATATACCTGTCCGGATTCCTAAGAAATTCCTGGGCAGAAAACATCAGCTTATAAAGGCTATGGTTTGATTCAAAGGAGGGATTTACTACAAAATATCAATTGTTAGTCGCACATGAAGTAGAAGATTTTTTTTTGAAAATTAGATTAGAGGAGTTTTCTACATACCACAATTTCTTCTAGCTCTTCCTTGGCCTCATCAACACCGGCAACATCAGCAAAAGTGATTGTTTCACCTTGCTCAGACACCTTTGAAGCCCCCGAACCACCAGACTTGCGATTCCTAATCTGACCAGGTGTGTGCTGCATAAATGCATGACTCAAATCAGAACCTATCCATGCAACACAGACATTAAGGTACTCAAAAACTTACAAGCAAATCCACACCTGAGAAAAGCTCACAGGGAATCGATGGAGAAGTCCCGCAAGGACAGCAACATAGAACAAAGCTATCTGCAAAAGAAAACAAGTCAAAAATATAAAACTCCACATCTCCGATGTATAAGAACACATGATTCAGAAAAAGCCATGGGAAGGTTCGTATCTCAATTACGAGTTTAGAAGCTTTTGAAGGGCTGCCTATCATCTTCCCTCAAACAAACAATCTTTAGGATGCCAACTGCAATTTAACCAGTGCTACAACACGCTTAGCCCTTTCTAATCACCAACTTTCTCATCATACTACCCTCCTTCGCTAGTCACTGAAGACTAACCTGAGCAAACTGATACCTAGGCTACATTTGGTTTGAGGGGTCAAAGACAACACGATATATTTCTAGATAATCGATATCCAGCAATAAGACATCCAGATATTACTGATATATTATTTACAACATGTAAGTGAAGACATTTTAGTCACAATATTATAACCAATCTTAGTTACACCAACTACAAGCTTTATATTCCCTCCACCTCAAAAAGGAATGAGATTCCCAATTGTAGAGCGCACATTAGATCACTATTTGAGATTTTT
Organism: Theobroma umbraticum; assembly: GCF_002168275.2. Lineage (NCBI taxonomy): Eukaryota > Viridiplantae > Streptophyta > Magnoliopsida > Malvales > Malvaceae > Theobroma > Theobroma umbraticum. The sequence continues at coordinate 9,391,746 of NW_018397257.1, forward strand.
AGTCAAAGCCAAAGAGGGCAAGAGGATATACCCTCATCTAAATACATCCTATTTGAGGAGGCAGCTTACAGCCAAAAAACTACTTCACCAACATAACCAAGACAATTCAGATGGTTATCATTAAGCATACTCAAAAAACTTCAAAAACAAGCAAATTAAACTACTTCTGCCCAATTTACATAACAAAAAACAAGAAATACCACAACTTACCAATGCAGAGTTCAAGAATCCACCAGACCGCTTATCTGGAGACCCGAACTCCACATCATTTTCCAGCATTTTCTCATATGGAGTCTTGATATCACTCGGCCGTGTGGTTGTATACACAATTCTCTTGGTAGGCGCCACGCTCCTCAACAATGACTCTGACTCTTGTAACTTACTATTACTAACACCACCAATTTCACTCTCTTGAACACTCCCTTCGCTCTTCAATTTAAACATTATATGAACCCCATCCACTTCCACTTTCTGAACTTGATTACTATTAATCTTACTCAAAAACTCACTGTAAGGAACGCTGAGGAAAGTCGTTGGAGTCCTGGGCTCGGACCCGGGTAATGGAATCCCAGGTCGGAGCAACCGCATAACGAACATAACAATACCTAACTGTAAAAGCAAAACACCGACTTCTTGAGCTTGAATTATCGGTTGCCAACGCCATTTCTTTCCTTTGGACCACCAAAGCCCGCTTTTTCCGCTCTTTTCTCGTCTCTGATTGGTCGAACCACCCGAATTTTGCGGATTCTGTTTCTGCTTCACTCCTTTGCCACCTTCGCTTTCATTATTCTCGCTGGAACTCGCCTTCGAATCGCCGCTATCTGTACAATTAGCCAAAATTTTGCTGTCTTTGAACCTTAATTCACCTCCTCCGTAAAGATTGAACCGTTCGTGGTTTCTCAAAACGGTGCCGTTATGCAGAGGAAGTTGATTGAATTGGGGAGGAAACGGTTCGTGCTTGCTGCAAAACTCTAAATCGATTGGTGGAGAAGTTTAATCCATGTAGATAAAGAAGATTAGAGTAAGAATTGGTGCTGAATTTATTGAGGATTGTTATCGTCGTCGGTCGTAGAAACTCAATCGATGACATTTGGGGAACCCTAGGAAATCAGGAAAAAGAAAAAAAAAATCCTTTCAAAATCTAAATTGAAAATAGAAATTATTTTATATCTCAAAGATTTTTATTTTGCTTTTTTTTTAGGTCCCCGCTTTTTGTGTGCGCTGTGCAGAATTTCATAGAGAGAGAGACAAGAACAGGGAGCATATGCGAAAGAGATAATTATGGCAGAATTTGAGCCGTTAGATTATAAGAAACCGTGGTCTCTTGACCGTCGAGTTCCCCATTTTGGGATTATCGGGAGCAAAGGAGTGAAGATTGGGTGCGTCGAGGATTACATAGAGTTTTTCTGATCTTTACACGTGGAATCAGTGGGTTGGAAGATGCAGTAGATTGAGCTGTGACCACATGCCTGGCGCTGATTGGTGACCACTCGCTTGGTCACATAAGGCCCTAGCTTTCGATTTTTTTTTTTCGTTTTTAGTTTATTTGGGCTTTAATTTAGAGCTGCGATCTGTCCAAATGATGTGATGGTTGGGCTGCCGACTAATCAAAACAGATACACTTACACACACGTACCGATATAAATTTTATATTAATAAAAAATAAAATAAATTTTAAATATATAAACATAAGTTTTTTATTATTTATTATATATATTTTAAATTAAAAATATAAATTTATTATTTATAAGTTTATTTAAATTTTATTTTAAAGTTTATATTGTAAAAATGAATAACATGTTTCTAAGATGAGATCGTGAGTTATAATTTATAATTTATTTAAATTTTATTTTAAAGTTTAAAATTATATGAGATTAAATTTTAATTTTAATATGTGAAAATAATTTATTTTATTATTTTTTAAAATAAAAAATTATAAATAATATTTTAATAAATTATATTAATTTATTTATTGATATAACTATGAGTTGAAATGACCAAATGAACTTTGGTTTATTAAAATTCAAAATTTATTTTTCATGAATAAAAAATTGACAAAAAGGTAAGAATATTTTGAGATTTGTATTTAATTTATTGTCAATGTCTAATAAATACATTATTACTTAATTATAGTTATACATACATTATTACTTAATTATACAACATCATGCCATCAATATATAATGTTAAAAATTTTAAAGTATGTCAAAATAAACATTTTAAAATTATAAGTATTTATTTTTAAAAATTTTTAATTTTTTTAATTTATTAATGATGTGTCAAAATTTGATTCATGAATGGTATATAAAATTTATTACACTGATAGTATATCAAAATATAAACTCATATGTTTCACAATAAAAAAAGTCATAACAACGTGGATACCTTAATTTTGTTTTTTATTTAATAATTTGTTTCTTTTATGTTGTATTATTTGGGGCTTATCATGAAAAAAATGTTGAATTATTTGAGTTACTCATTAGTTTATAACCCAAAAATATAAATCCAAGTGAGATTGATATTAACATATAATGATTCATGAAATCATATAACATTGAGATGAAATTTAAGTTTTTTTTTTTAAATCTATATTTTCCTTCCTAAAACCAAAAAGGGACTAATATTGCAAATAAGAGAAAAGTACAGGTGAGTTGAGTAAATTGTGTAGAAATCCGAGGACATATGACTAAAATAGACATTCTTTAAAGAGTTCAATGCAATATTAACCGCCACTTCCTCGTGTAGCTGTTTTCTATTTTGTCCTATATTGTCCCCCATGAATCAGGGGAAGAGAAAAAAGAAATGGCAGAGGAAGTCCTAAATTAGAGGATCTCAGATGAGGTATCCACCATGAAAACCCCAAATCCAAAAACCACTCCCTGACCTCTGTTTTACTTGCTTTCTGTTTTTACTGAACAAAAAAGAATAATTGATTTTCCATTAGGTTTCGGATGCAGGTTTTCAGCTGGAAATCTTCAGTCATTTTCTTAACATTTGAGTAGGTGTAGTAGATTGTTTATACCCAGTTTGGTTGTTTTATTGTTTTGTTTTCTGAAGATTAGATAGGAGATAAAGATGAGTATGGATGCAAAGGGCATTCGACTTCTTCTCTGGAGAATCATTAGATTTTCTGGGAATTGTTGCTATAAATTTGTCAGGAAATATCCACTCGTTTCAGGTGTTCTTAGCTTTGTTTTCTTCCTGTACATAATTTTTCCTTCTGTTTTCTACTTTTTGATGTATTCTTCTCCTATCCTTGTCTGCACTGTTGTTTCCATCCGATTCTATTTGAAAACCAAATATCCTGAATATTTCCAATGGATTAAGAAACAAGACAGTGAGAGACCATCAGCTAATGTAAATAGATCAAACGATCCTTCATTACGACCCCAGAAAAGTGTAAGAAGAAATGCTAGAAAGGAGGTCGTAGAATGGGATAGAGAAGATAGTGAGGATAGGAACATATTTTTTCCAACAAGTCATTATGACAGTCTGCTTAGTAAAACTAATTTCTTGGAAGAAAACCCGATATCGATCTTCGAGGGGAAAGGGAATTCTAGTATGGAACATGGAGAGAGTTCCTCCCACAATGATGGTGGAAATGATCGAGCAGTTGATGATCCGAGTTCGACATCGAAACGTCATAGCGTGTCGGGTGATAGCTTTCAAGGGCAGTTAGGAAAAGGTCCTGACTGTGGTGGTGTTGAGGTAGAGGTAGAAAGCTTGGAAGACGGGGAGGATGAGGATGAGGAAGAGGTTCAAGAAGATGGAAACAAGGCTGTGGAATGGACGGATGATGATCAGAAGAATCTTATGGATCTTGGTTTTTCTGAGTTGGAAAGAAACAAAAGGCTGGAAAGTTTAATTGCAAAACGAAGAGCTAGAAAATTGTTCAAGATGGCAGTTGAGAAAACCGTGGTGGAGAGGGATGGTAATCCCCTTAGTCAAATTGCTCCAATTCTAACTGTTAAAAACAACCTTCTGGGTGTTTCTAATCCCAATGAAGAAGGATTACAAATGCCTGGTTCTGCCCCTTCCATCTTGTTGCCTGCAAAGAATCCATTTGACCTACCTTATGACCCACTTGAAGAAAAACCAAATCTTATGGCAGATAGTTTTCACCAAGAATTCATGGCAGCCAACCAAAAGGAAATGCTTCTCTGCAGGCATGAGAGCTTCTGTCACGGACCTTTGTTTACATTGGAAACCACTCAAGATCCAGGAGATGAACAGTTTAACCCCTATTGGAGTACTGAGAAACGACCAGGGGAGGGTCGAGCAGTTTCTAGATTCAAAAGGCAGTCAGGTAAGCACTAGATAAAAAACTCAGTATGTGTTCCACTGTAGAGATCCTTGTTTTATTTGGATAAGCTCTAGAGATCCATTTCTTGCTTTACTTATCCAAAGCTGAACCTTTTTCTATGTTAAAACCTAAACCAATATGTTCTTTCAAGTTGAATTAACTTGGGTTTGAATGAAACTTAAAATGGGGATTTGAAACAAAGGAAATGGTTAACAGGAGCACTGTGACAGAATGTTTCAAACCTTTGAGGCACATAATCAAATTCTTTACGCCATTCTCCCCCACTCAAGTTTACCTTTCAGGATATGGAATTCTGTATATACCCATTCCACAGAAAAAATTTCCTAATGACCCGCTCTAAAACTGTGTAAAAAACAAGGACATTGAGTAGACTACAGATAAGGTGAATGAAAATATTCAGGACAAAGTTTGATCGGGCAGTTAAACTCAATTTTGCCCTCTGTGAAGTCCATAGCCTTTTAACCATCATATCTCTCAGTATCCTAGTTACTAATTCAATGTAATTACTCCACATTCTATATAGAAGTTTTCCTTTTCCATTTACACTAGTTCCTAACTTTTCAACTCACTTATTCTTCTGCTATCTAATGGAATAATTTAACACTTCCCCTTTTCAGAAAAAGGAGGTCTCCACCAGCATAATTCCTCTGGTGTAGGAAGTACTACTGATCTTGTTGAACTAGAAGACTCCAACCACAATGAGGCAATAAACTCTTCAGAAGTGAGACATGCAGAGACTATAGAAAGTGCGAACAATAGGATTGGAATAGGAGGGAAGGTGAAAAACCCCCATGATCTGGAGTCAGGATTAGATAGAGGAAGTGTAGTCAGAATGGAGACAGATTCCATAAGAAACAATGATTCCGGCTACTCATCTTCATCTGAAGCCAATGATGAATTGATCTTAGATCAAACAAGTAAACCTCCACAGATACTTAGTGATCATGTGCAAAAGACCCTTAATCTTTCAATTCCTCCTAGGGGGAAAACTGTGAGTAGACTTCCCTATGATTCCAGCCCATCTCCATCTGAGAAGCGTAGGACAGACATTAGTTTATTTCTCGCAAATAGGCGATATGGCCATACACCTACCTGTTCCATAGCTTCTGACTTGCAAGTTGAGGTATCGGAAGTTGGTTCACCTCCATTAACATCCGATGGAACAATTTCATCTGTTGATGGTGATTCAGTTACCTATGATGGGGATGTTGACAGGGATATCAATTCTGACAGTGAAGAATTGTGGGGAGGTTCATTTAACCTATCAAGATCAGAGGCAAATCGAGTGAAACTGAGAGAATTACATGATATTAGTGAAGAGAATTCTGTTGAAGTAGAGTTTTCAGGTTTAAACAGGAAACCTGAGGAGCCAATTGCTTCACCCTCTCCATCTGAACAGGAGACCAAGCAAAATTTGAGTAACACAAGTTCAGTATCTTCAAGAATAGATATAACTGAAAATGGTCCATCCCATCCGATAAACAGAAACCATGAAACTCCCGAAGATGTGAAACAAATACATGAAGAAGTTGAGGGATTCAAGACTTTCAATGTTTCAGAGACACTATCACCTGAAAATCCAGGGAAAGCTATGCCTTTGATGGAGAAGTCAGTGGTTCATTCACCTTCTGAATCTTGTTTCGAGAAGCCAGAGGTCAGTTAGTTGTTCCCCTACTCTTCTGCTCTATTGAGACTGTTAAAATGAAAGCAAACCTAACAGTTTGAACTTTGAGTGGTTCAAATGAGATGAGATCAAATTTGTCCTCCTTTTCTGTGTATCCAGTTACTATTTAGGCTTACCTTCTTTATTTGCAAATTTAGCAAAATAAAAATATATTAATCATTTATGGATGTTATTACATATACTTTTTTACCTTTATTTGCTGGTTTCTAAAATATCAGGAAATTATTAAACTAACCTATTGCAACTTTGGCCTTCCAACAGCAATTTATTGAACCTCCTACAGAAGACTTTAACATCATTTGTAGTGTGAAGCCCGTAACTCATGGAGATGTTTACACTTTAGACTCGAAACCATCTGAAAACAAAGACAACGAAGCCCAAATATTGATTAAAACTGCAGCTGTGGGGGAGGTGAGACAACCAGCTGATGAAATCAATTTAGATTCCAGTGAGTTCAGGCAAGGGAATTTAGAAACATCTTGTGAGTCTAAAAACACTATGGAAACTGGAAAGGAGATGGAGGAGAGCCAACCTTCAAAGTATATTGAAGAAGATACTCGAAACTTAACTGAGCATAACACTGGGGATGCACCAAATATAGTTCAAAATAGAGACGACTTGAATTCTGTTTCAGATGGTATAGATGATCAGAATGTTACAGAAGATAATGTTTCTGGAGTGAAACAAGGATTTGGTGGTTCTATTGCAATGGCTCTAAACCCAAGATTGGTGATGGAACAATTTTCTGCCAGCTTAGTTTCATCTCCAAGATCTGTATTACCACAGAACATCCTGGCAGATCAAATGCCTATTTCAATTGTTGAGCAACGGATACAAACAGATGTGCCACAATCTGCTATGGAAGACATAGTGAGAGACAGTTCAGCAGATGACCAACCACATGAAAACCTGACTTTTAACGTGCCCCAAAATGCACAGCAAGTGGTTGAGAATTCCATAGATCA
>NW_018397257.1:9398818-9400551 GCF_002168275.2 Theobroma umbraticum
ATATTGAACAGGGATCATCTAACATGACAGAGAAGACTACTAATTGTAGCACCGTCCATAATATGAATGAACAAGTGTTAGAAGACACGCACGGCAAGGAAGATTCTATTGAGCATAACATAAAATCCAGTGAAGGTGAATCAGAAACTATGATGAGTTCTAATGATACTAAAGAACTATCAGAACCATTCAAGGAAAGCGATCCTGGTTCTGTTGAGCATCTTGAAGAGGGATCTGAAAAACTGATTGAATATCACACTGGAATCAGTCCATCAAATGCTAATTCATATGTTCCTGAAATTATGGTAAGATCGGAAGAGGTAATGCCATGCTTAACTTTGGCAAAAGATCCCCATACTTGCTTACTCAACTGACACTGAATTACAACAGCAATAAATATCTATTCAGTTATTTGATTTAGTAATTTTTTAATGAACCGACGTGCTGTAAACTGATGGGGTAATATGTGTGTTTTTTGTTATTTCGTATAGGAACCAACAAACTCTCCAAGGAAGGTCATTGAGGAAGGCAACACTGTCAAAAATATCAATGATTCAGTAGTCAATAAGAAGGTAGACGGGGAGAAGTTGACAACTAGTGAAGGAGAATCCCAATTCTCAATCAGACTGGAGGCCGTCAAGGGACCTGAAGAATCAAATGAACATGAAGCTGATGTTAACAAAAAAGAAGAACATGAAAGCGATAATCCAAGCATTCCTGAAACTGCAACACAAGGAGAGGTAAAATAATAGCATAAAGTAAATCATTCATAGTTTTAATTGATTCCAGCTTCCAAGAAGATGACAAAACAAAAGAAAAAAGAACTTCCAATTTGAAAGAACCATTCAAATACCAATTAGCGGTGAACTATTGAATTTGTTTACCCTCTGAAAGAGCAAATAGAGAATGAAAATTAGATATACTTGCTCCTTCACTGAATAACAGTTTCCTTTATACTTCTAATTATGTATTGCCTACAATTCATTTCTCACAGATAAGCTTCCTTCCGTTTTCCTAGCTGTTTTTTTATTTTCTGCAGTGTTTATGATAGTCTCAAACATGCTTAGCTATACTGACATCGAGCTGGAACCTTTCTCAGAAGTCTGCAGCAGAAGTTGATAGTATTGGCGATGTGAATGACTCATTAGCTGATAATATAACCGACAAAGAGATCTTGATTTGTGTTCTTGATGGTGAAGGTGAGCCCCAAATATTAAGTAGACAAGGGGCTGTCATGGAAACATCAAACACCACCGAGGCAACTAGTGCCGGAACTGTCGAAGATACTGAACATGAATCCAAAAGACTGACCGATGCTGAAGCCAGTGCTGGCCTATCAACTTCAGCAAAAGAAAGTGATAGCTTGAATAACATTAAAAATGGTGATGCACCAAAATCGGGGGAGGATGATCTTAAGGACATTGAAAACATCCCAGCTGCAGGTGATATTACAACGGGTATATCAATCGACCATGAGATTGCCATGGAAGCATCAAAACCAACAGAATCTGAAGTCAAGGCTGTCAACCCTGAAGAAAATGATAGCAGTGCAGTGGCAAACTGAGGCAGCACATGTACAAATGGCACATCTGGAAACCATCAGTTTAGAGGCAGCGTCTGCTATGCTGGGCAACTTTCACCATAGAGAAGCTGAAAGGAACTCTTCCATCCTTGGATCAATCTAGTAATCAGCTAGTGTAAATCTTGAACATATCTATTGTTAGAGAATATAC
>NW_018397257.1:9400651-9400864 GCF_002168275.2 Theobroma umbraticum
CTACCATTCTTGTCATCATGACTTGCGCAGTTATTTTGATGCTCCCTGAAACAAAGGGTATCCCAATGGAAGAAATGATGGACAGAACATGGAAGGTACACTGGTTTTGGAAGAGGTTTTATCAGAACGAAGTCGACGCTGAAGTTCAGCTTGAAAAGGGGAAGCCAGCTGCTTAAATATATATGTTCTAGCTTGACTTTTGTTTTTTTTTTT
>NW_018397257.1:9400874-9425927 GCF_002168275.2 Theobroma umbraticum
TTGGTTTTTTTATTTCAACATAAACTATAGTTAATATTTTTCTCTGAACTGTACGGAGTTTTTAGTTAATAATGATCGAGTGTTTTTTTTTCATTTCCTTTAATACTTTATAATAATAATTTCTTTGAGCATTTATTTGTCATATTAGTTAAAATTAATATTTGGAAAAATAGGATATTTAAAAATTTAACAATTTGGATTTTTCCTAAACTACTTTTTAAATTTTTAATTATTTATAAAATTATAATAAATAATGATCCACAAACTTTGGTTATTATATAAATGTATGTAAACTTAAATAAATAACTCGTTCTATAGTAAATAATTAAGGACACTTTTGTATCTCCTTGTCATATTTCAAAATTATCTCTTTAAAAGGTTTAATAATTTTTATTGTGACAATTTAGTTATTTATTTTGCAAGGTCAATTTACCTAAAACATGTTCAATAATGTCAAGCATAAAGGTAAAAAGATAAATTTTGAGTAATACATTAAAGCTTTGCTTGAATTTGAATTGCAAATTTGCGACTGATAGCCAAATTAGGTAGAAAAATATTTCTTGATTACACAAGTATTAATTATTCTCATTGCAAAAGGAAGTGAATTTTTAGGTAAACTCGTTGTTAATTTACTCTAAGCTATGCAGTAAAAAGTAAAATTTACATAAAGAAACAGAAAGTATTACTATAAAAGGAAAAGTTTAAGATAATAGCCAGTCATTTTGAAGAGTTTGTTAAGATTTAGTAAGCGAAAATCTGAATGTAAAATTGGATAATATTATCCTTATTAACAATATGATTGAATTCTACGCAACAAACGATAAATGTCCCTCAAACCTCGCCAGGGTTCTCTCTACTTGTTGGCTGAAGTTAATTGAATTCTCTTCTTGAAAACCCTGCTTCTTTATTTATTTATTTATTTTGATAAGCCTGATAGTGTTTCATTGAAACAAATGAGGATTACTTCAATTGTACCCTCCAGAGAAACAAAGATTTCTGGGCATTTGAGCCCGTTCAATCACACCAGCCCGGTACATACACCTCATTCAATCAACCTTTGGATGTTCATCCTCTTAATGTCTTAGGAAACTCAATATTATACTAAATGAGTCAAAAAGCTACTAGCAAAATTCACAGTCGGGCTTAACCATTGAAGTTTAAGAAGATGAGGGGTGTAGATAATGTTGAGAAAGAGTTTGAAAGAATCGTTGGAGCCATTGAAGTTGCCAACAGGATTAAACACCCTTTTCGGAAACTGACCTAGCGACCTAATCGGCCTCCAGTTGTCTCTTGCATTATCCTTCATATCTTCCAGCAGTTTACGGGGATCAATGTGATCATGTTTTATGCTCCGGTGCTGTTTCAAACTATGGGATTCGTGGGGCAGTGCATCGCTTTTATCAGCTGCCATCACCGGTTCAGTGAATGTATTGTTCTACATTTATTGCTATCCGCAGTGTGGATTAAGCTGGAAGGAAACCGTCTACTCATTGCTGGAGCTCTATGCATGCTGGCTGCACAGATCATTTAAATTATTCACCTACTAGACTATGAAAAAAAATGAAAAAAAAAAAAGATTATTGCTAACAAAGATTTATGATTTCCCTTCTTTATTTTTCGCAGTGTGTAAAGGCGGCACTTCTGCAAACAAAGTATGTTTCTGGCCATGGGTTCCCAACGGGTGGCTAATAGCTAGTGAAGTCTTCCCACTGGAGATTCGAATATGCTGTGCACCTTCATTATTGCTCAAGCATTCCTGACCATGCTTTGCCATATGCGTGCTAACATCTTCTTCTCCTTTGCTGCGATACTTGCCACCATGACTATCGGAGTAATCGCCATGCTCCCTGAAACGAAGGCTATCCCAATAGATGGAATGGTTGAAAGAGCATGGATGCAGCACTGGTTCTGGAAAAGGTTTTAGAAATTACCTGGTGGCGATGACATTGAAAAACAAATGCAAGTGCAGCTTGAGCAACAGGAAATTAAGCGCGTTGATTAAATTGCATATCTTCTATTCATGTTCTGGCACAGCATATATATTATTTAGTTCTAGTATTTCATAATAAGCTACAGTTTTATCCGTCAGGTAGGGTGGCTAAGTAATAAGTATTCTTTACCCTTTGCATTGTCTAGTTTTGCTTTTCTTTTAAATAAAACTCCATCACAAGCTGTGGTTTATATAGATTTTATTAATTGACAGAATCTGCCAAAGGTACCAGTCTCAGTATTTATTTTTTTCATTTGTCTAATAGTACCAGTTTGGTTTAATAGCTTCGACATAATTGCCAAAAGAAATTGATAAGAAGTGAAAACTGAATTGACGACGTCATCCAATGCTAAGGTATTTATAATAGGAAAGTATAGTGATTTGATAAACCTAAGAAGTGTCTTTAGATAAGATGACATCAGAACTCAAGTTACTGATAAGGTTTGAATCTGTTAGCTTGACATTTTCTTCTTCTTCTTCTTCTTCTTCTTATCAGTTTGATTCTTCTCCCCATTGAGCTGAGGGACCAGCAATGGTCGCTGGAGTCCTCTGTCTGAACTGTTGCATTACATTCTGCAACGTGCAGGGCTTATTGCCTGACTGGTTTGTGTTCTGCGTTGTGTGCTTTACAGCTCAACTGATTAAGTGTTGACCTTGAGATGATTATTGCATTTAATTATTTTCTCTTCTCATCACCATTACCTTTACCGATCAAATCTTATCTCACCGTTAGTTTCCATCTTACCATTATAATTCTTAATCTCACCACTACGATAGCCAATCTCCTTGACAATGTTGTTTTCAATCTCACCGGAGCAAATCTCATCGTCGTGTCAAAATAAACTTCGTTACAAAGTATAAATATTGCAATATATGAAAATAAGCTTAATCAAAATTAATAATAAATCTAATTAGTGATAAACAACTTAAGATTTAAATAACTTAATATCCAAACTCAATGTAATTCCAATTTTTGAACCGTCGGATTTTAATTTGAACTAAACCAACTGCGATTGCTTGTTGCTATTTCCTTTTTTGGCCAATAGCATATTGATTATGACGCTGATCTATTGAAAGTTAGTTACACCTTCAAGAAACATTGGAAGGGAAGACGGGTAGTTTATCAACAAGAAAAGGAAAAGTCAACTTCACTTAAACGTACGGTAGGATCCCACTGTACTCCAAAATAACTGCCACTAGTTCTCGTTATGTTACACCAGGGACTAGTCTGCAAAAGCCTCCCTCATCCAAGCGTTTACCATTCTTGTTCGTAACGTCTTTGAAATAAAGTGAATGCCGAAGAAACATTTCCCTTTTCCCGATCTCTGTTCAATACAACTGGATCAATGGATTGCGCTTACAAGAACCCAAATGCACCCATAGAGGATCGAGTCAAAGACCTTCTTTCTCGAATGACTCTACAAGAAAAGATTGGTCAAATGACCCAAATCGAGCGACGTGTCGCCACTCCCTCTGCTCTCAAAGATTTTTCCATCGGTACCCTTTCTTCTAGGCATTTTCTCGAGCAGGTTGTTGACAATTATGTATTTTGGAAAACGATGAATGGCCTCTTTTTGCTTTTTGGGCAGGGAGTATACTTAGTGCTGGAGGAAGTGAGCCATTTGAGAAGGCACTGTCATCTGATTGGGCTGATATGGTGGACAGGTTCCAGCGGGCAGCACTTGAGTCGCGGCTTGGGATACCGCTTATATATGGGATTGATGCAGTCCATGGTAACAATAGCGTCTATGGTGCCACTATATTTCCTCACAATGTTGGCCTTGGAGCCACTAGGTTTGTTTTCACCTTTGAACCCCCTCTCCCCCAAGTTTTGGTAGTAATTTCTAATGTGTTTTGATCAATGGCGGTGCTGACAAATAAAAAGAAAAGAAGATTGTGATATAATTTTTCCCCAAATCATTAAGTCCATTGGAGAGAAAAAGAGAAAAAAGAGTCTTAGACAATTCAACTGGAAGAAACTAAGTATTCTTGTATTTACCCTTCTTTATTTCCTCCTTCAAGTTTGTATAGTAAAAGATTCTTGGGAAGATTATTTATTATACGGTAACAGTAACTCTAATTATTCGAAATATATGATAGAGATGCTGATTTGGCTCAAAGAATTGGGGCTGCAACCGCTCTTGAAGTTAGGGCAAGCGGCATTCAGTATACCTTTGCACCATGTGTTACCGTAAGTCATTGTAAACATAATTGGTCAAATGTGCTTCTATTTCTACTGTGTTTGCATTCAATAATTACCAATCAAAACAAGGAATGTGACATCAATAAGCCAGTAACTCACTTTATATTACAGCTTGCACCTATTACACAAATATGCAATATCACATTAATTTTTGAATCATAGTTCCATGCGATTATAGGACATCTTATGTTCTAAATTTCTTTTTATCTATGCCTGGTGTTATTTTTGTCTGAACATCAAGTTGAGTTTAAAATAGGGTCTGAGCAATTGTTTTAATGGATTATAACAGGTATGCAGAGATCCCAGATGGGGAAGATGTTATGAGAGTTATAGTGAAGACACAAACATTGTTAGAAAAATGGCTTCCATTGTTACAGGTTTGCAGGGACAGCCACTGGTAGGACACCCGAAGGGCTACCCTTTTGTAGCTGGCAGGTAGATAGAAGCAATCACTAAAGACACTTTTTTATTCTCACTTCTTCTTTGCAGTGTTTTGTTTGATGGCTTTCCTTTTGCATTTTTATGCCTACGCATTTTTGTCTTGGTACATTAAAGTATCACAATTTTACATGCTATTTTGGCAAAAGGAAGATGTACTGGTATCTGGCCAACATATAACTCCATAAAAGATGCCTTGTAAAATCCTTGTTGTATTTAACTTTTCAAGTTAGCAATCATTTGTCTATCACATTGTGTAGCTTGTCTGCATATTTTGCAGTTCTTTGGCCATCTAACTGCAGAAGAAAATTTCATACTGCTCACCCTCTTATCCTTCATATGTTATCTTAACCTATATTTGTATTGGATCTCTGTATTAACAGCCATATACCTTATTAGGAACTTGTTGGAATATTCTCATTGATTTTGCTTGATTCCAGAAACAATGTTATTGCATGTGCTAAGCATTTTGTTGGTGATGGGGGTACTGAAAAGGGTATAAATGAGGGGAATACCATATTATCATATGATGATTTAGAGAGGATCCATTTGGCACCATATCTGGACTGTATTTCTCAGGGGGTTTCCACCATTATGGCATCATATTCCAGTTGGAATGGACGTAAACTTCATGCTGACCATTTCCTCTTGACTGAAATTTTAAAAGATAAGCTAGGTTTTAAGGTAGGGAGCCCTATCCTAAATGGCCTATAGATTTATCCTGAAGTGCCTATTATAAGAAGGCATTCATTTGCAAAATGTAATTAGCATATGTAATTTCAGAGGAATGCTCTGTCCAGGGTTTTGTGATTTCTGATTGGGAAGCACTTGACCGACTCTGTGAACCTCGAGGCTCAAACAATCGTTACTGCATTTCTAGAGCTGTTAATGCTGGAATTGACATGGTATGCTTTGTTTCCAAGAGTCTAGTATAAAGTTTTTCTTTCTTTGATGCATATCTTCATTCCCTGACTGAGAAAATATGCAGGTAATGGTCCCTTTCAAATATAAACAATTTATGGAGGATTTGGCATTTCTGGTAGAAACAGGGGAGGTACAGATGTCCAGGATAGACGATGCTGTTGAACGAATATTGAGAGTGAAGTTTGTTTCTGGTCTTTTCGAGCATCCCTTCTCTGATAGATCTCTGCTAGATATAGTTGGCTGCAAGGTAAATTTTGAAGAGTTCAAACATCTGATGCATTCACCTCAATTATAGAGTCCTCCAGTGTCCCAACAAACTGAACTATTGGAATATCGTAATTGATCAATTTCTAGCTTTTGAAGTATTTTCAGGTTATTTACCTCTAGTTATTTTTAGAAAACGCAATGCCTTTTGATTGCCTAGTCCTTATTTATTTGTATATGTCCTTGTTGATTTTATGCTGGAGAATGGACAATTGGAAATTGAGTACCAACTCTAATTTTCCTGCAGCTACACAGGGAGCTAGCACGTGAAGCGGTTCGGAAGTCCTTGGTTCTACTGAAAAATGGAAAGAACCCAGAAAATCCTTTTCTTCCACTAGACAAGAATGCTAAAAGAATTCTTGTTGCTGGAACACATGCTGATGATCTTGGGTACCAGTGTGGAGGGTGGACAGGTACCTGGCATGGAGGCAGTGGCAGAATTACAATTGGTAAGTAGTTATATGGCCCATATGTTTCCTTCATCTGAACCTACCGTTCTCTATTTCCTCATTTTTATCATCTCTAATTTCGTTCTATTGTTTCTCTTCTGGTATGCTCTCTGACAGTAAATTAATGAATCATTTGTCATAACTGCAGCCATACCATCCTTCAATGAAATGCATGCATAGACTTCTGATACACAGTTTTCTGTATTTGCATATATTTGATAAAAGGATTGCCTGAATTACTATTCTTGCTTAGTATCTGCCAATAGACTATAACTTTGCTGCAACAAGAAATATGTCTTGTATTCCTGAGTTCATGTAGGTGTCAGATTGATGGGTTTATTAATTTTTAGGCACAACCATCTTGGATGCCATTAGAGAAGCTGTAGGAGACAAAACAGAGGTGATCTACGATCTATATCCGTCACCAGACTCCTTAGCAGGGAAGAACTTCTCTTTTGCCATTGTAGTTGTTGGTGAACCACCTTACGCTGAAACCTTGGGTGACAACGCAGAGCTTGTAATCCCTTTCAATGGAAGTGACATAATAAGTTCAGTTGCTGACAAAATCCCCACATTGGCAATCCTCATATCTGGAAGACCTTTGGTTTTAGAGCCATGGCTTTTGGAAAAAGTGGATGCTCTAGTTGCTGCTTGGTTTCCTGGAAGTGAAGGAGGGGGAGTAACAGATGTAGTGTTTGGAGATTTTGAATTTGAGGGTCAACTACCAATGACATGGTTTAGAAGTATCAACCAGCTGCCAATGCATGCTGGACATAATTCATATGGCCCTTTGTTTCCCCTTGGCTTTGGATTGACATGCAATAAGGAGAAATCTGTAGAGTAAATGGTTTCATGGCATGATTGAGGAAGAAATTTGCTTGTCCATTTAGTAAACATCTTCTTTGCTTTTGGACTTATTCTGTAATAATGCAAATGATGTGCTCAATCACGTTGTCATTCCACCTGAATCCTCTTCTTATTCCAAAGTCATAATAACGTGAGTGGTGCTTAGACTTAGAGCCCCCTCCCTCCTTTATGCTGATGATGATTTATGGTTTCTTCTGAGTAAACTTAAATCAAGACACAAAATCACTGCCTCTTCAGGTTCCTAACCAGATCCCAGACTCCAAATAATGCTAATTATCATTATCTTTATTATATATAAAGACTTATATTTTTGACAATTTATTAAATTGATTATTTTCTTATTTTCGGGATGTTTTTTCCTTTTTTCTTATATGATCTCAAAATTTATTAACTAAACTTTAAGTGGTTATAATATTGTTTTTTAATAAAAATTATTTTAGGTAAAATTTATTTAATTTTAATGTTTCTCAAAAGACTATGTACTTTATTTTTTGTTTACATACATTTTATATTTTTATGCTTAAATGTTAATTAATTGTGAATTAATCAAATCATTTTCTATAAATTTATTATTTTTATTATTATTATTATGAATTTTACATATTAAATCAATCACGTGCCACTCCGTGTAAGCAAAAACTAATTATGGTACAAGCAATCATGTCAAATGAAAGTATAAATAGCAATGTGAATAAACTTTCAATTCAGGTACAAAATTGTCATTTACTTGAAATTCAGGACCAAATTAAAAAATTATATAGTTCTGTTGCTATTTTTGTCATTAGATAGAAAAGCAGCCCTCGACTCCCATTTTCCCATATATTTATAACCGCCAGCATTTGTCGATTTCCCGCTTCTTCTTTTTTTTTTATAGCATGAATCACCAAACTCTCGTTGGCTGCTGCGTAAAGACGTTTTCCATCTTCCACAATTCAACAATTTTTTAAAGAATAAATGCAATATAAAGTCAAATCAAAAGCAAAGAAACACTTTCTTCTCATCTGCTTCTGCTTTGGAGTAATCGGTGAAAGCGAGAGAGATGAGCAAAGTGGAGGAGATGAGTTGCGTTTACAAGGACCCAAATGCGCCAATAGAGGATCGGATCAAAAACCTTGTTTCTGTGATGACCCTGCAAGAAAAGATTGGTCAAATGACTCTAATCGAGCTCTGTGTTGCTATCCCTCAATGTCAGAGACCTCTCTCCATCGGTACCATATCCTCCTTCTTTTACTCAAAATGATCCCCGCATCAGTTGCGAGAAGTTTATTAAAGTTTAAACAGACGTAAAAGGGTACTCTTGATTCCTGACAGGGAAGTGAGAAGAGATAGAGAAGCGATTCATTGTCAATTTCTGTTTAGTTTCTCTCTCAAATGTCAACCTCAACAGATATGCTTATGTGTTCTTTTCAGACTTTTTTTTTTTGTTTTTTTGCCATGCAAATATTTGTGGACTATTTGCAGGGAGTATGATCAGTGGTGGAGGAAAACCACCTTTAGAGAAAGCAATGCCCTCCGATTGGGCAGATACAGTTGACAGGTTCCAGCAGCGGCACTTGATTCAAGGCTTGGAATACCTCTTATATATGGGATTGATGCGGTTCATGGTAACAACAGGTTCCATGGTGCCACTATATTTCCTCACATATTGGCCTTGGAGCAACGAGGTTAGTTTCATCTTAAACCCGAAAGTTTTTTCATTAATCACCAATCTGTTTTGATCAATAATAATGCTGATAAAGCAAATGACACGAAGAGTTACTTCCCAAGTCATATAGGAAATTAGTTTGATGCTCCTACGGTTCGGGTTTGCCAGGGTGCAAGGATTCCTTTCGTTTGCTCTGGATTTCTTTGATGTGACCAAAGGTCTTCAAAGTATTTGTGCTTTTAGGCTTTGCTCCTGCATAGTTTTATGCTGTTGCTTTTGGTTTTGTTCTGTTTGATTCGAGCTGTTTTCTTAGGTATGTCTTAGGTTGATGCTTTCCATGTTTCCTACTGCCAAGTTTTGTGTTTCGCGAGTTTTTTGACTCAGTATTTGTTGGTGTGTGTCTTTTCACTTGCACCACACACCGATCGTCGAAAACCGCTCTGAGAAATACAATGCAACCAAGTGCGGAAACTAGTCACACTGAATAAATGTTGTTCGGAAATACAATGCGAAATAGTGAACACAAAGTGGGCCCGCACAAATCCCGAAATATCGGCTCTGACAGGAATGCGCCCGCACCACCCGTCTGTGCTCCAGATGCGTGCTCGATGCTCCTGTGATCGCGTACGTGCAATCCGCGATCACTTCCGACTTCTTGACGGCCCGAAATGCGCCTCGGAAGTCCGCTGTCCCGTATCTCCAAAACCGTGCGTCGGATGACGAAACCGACGTCGCCGTTGGAACGCAGCGCGTCAAAACCCCCGGGGTAGCATCCCCGTCGAAATCCGGGCTGCGGTCGCGCGGGTTGCCGGCAATCCGGTCACCGTCGTCTTCTCCGGGAACTGGTTTTCGGTCAAACTCGACCAAAACCAACGCGACCAGAACTGAGCGTTAGCCTCCTCCTTGCGGTGCTCTCCGCGCCAACCGTCGCTTGAAATACCTCCTGGATCGGTGAAACCGAGCTCTCCAAGTTTCGGTCGCCGGAATCCCTCCGTCTGGCAACACCACTGCCCAAGACCGGGCTCTCACAGCTCGCCTCAACACGCCGTGCAAGGATCCGCAGGCTGTGAGAATCACCTCCCTCACGGAGAGAGATCCGAGCCCTCCAAAAGTAGCCCTCTCCTCTCTCTCTTTCTTTGTTTCGATTTTGCACCCGAGAGCTCCACACCAAGCGAACGCACGGACCCCTCACAAGTCAAAATGGTGGGGTTACGTGCGTCAAAAATAACAATCTCCACCTCGCACCGTGACCTCCACATCATGTCGAGCTTCATCCAAGTCCATCTGCATCTTCCGCACAAACTCCGCATTCCTCAAAACCTGGAGCGTCGCCAAATGTCGCTCCAACCGATCCGATGACAACGCCTTCGTCAAGGCATCTGCCGGATTCTCTGCCGTGTGAATCTTCTGGAGATCCACCGCACCACTTGCTACCAATCCTCGTATCAGTGGTAGCGAATGTCAATGTGTTTCGTCCTCGGATGAACACGTTATCCTTCGCTAGTGCCAATGCTGACTGGCTGTCGGTGAGAAGTACCGTCGATGCCCGCGTCGTGCATCGAAATCTCGAAACAATCCCTGAAGCCAAATGGCTTTCCTTCCCAGCCTCCGTGATCGCCATGTACTCCGCCTCTGTGGTAGATAGAGTCGTCACCGACTGCAAGACTGATCTCCATGAAATCGGTCCGCCTCCCGTCGTGAATATAAAGCCCGTCGTGGACTTCCTCCCGTCTCTATCGCCCGCATAGTCGGAATCCACGTACCGATCAACTCCACTGGACTGCCTCCAATCGTATACCATAGTCCGATGTGCCTCGCAGATATCGGAGTATCCACAAGACCGCCCTCCAGTGCTCCATGCCAGGGTTTCTGTGCGAACCTGCTCACAACACCGACTGCATGGGCTATGTCAGGTCGTGGTGCACACCATCGCATACATGAGAGATCCCACGGCACTCTGATATGGTATGCGACTCATCTCCTCGATCTCCTCCTCCACTGTCGGCGAATCTGCCAATGACAGTCTGAAGTGACTCCCCATCGGTGTCGCCACGATCCGACTGTCGTCCATCCTGAACCTCCTCAAGACTCCCTCGATGTAATCTGACTGGTGGAGGAAGAGTGTGTGAGATCGTCTATCCCTGCTCACCGCCATGCCAAGGATCCGAGAAGCTGGTCCCAAATCCTTCATCCTGAAGGCGCTCCTCAGTTCGCCTTTGACTGCTCAATGTCATGCATCCTCTCTCCAGCTATGAGGATGTCGTCCACGTACAAGACTAAGAATGTTCGTCCTGTACCTCTGTCCCGCGAGTAAAGACAATGATCATGCTCGCTCCTCGCGTACCCTTGCTCCGTCATGAAGTCGTGGAACCGTCGGTTCCACTGTCGGGGAGACTGGCGCAGCCCATACAATGCACGTCGAATCCTGCACACAGCCTCCGGTGCGCTCGCGTCAATGTATCCCTCGGGCTGCTGCATGTAGATCTCCTCGTCGATGTCTCCATGTAGGAACGCCGTAGTCACATCCATCTGATATAGCTCCCAGTCCCTACATGCCACCATACTCAGGAGCATGCGTATCGTCTCATACCTCACGACTGGCGCGAAGATCTCATGGAAATCAACTCCTTCGCGCTGCAAGTATCCCTTGGCGACAAGTCGCGCCTTGAAGCGCACGTCGCCCATCGTTGGTCCCACCTTGCGGCGGAATAGCCATCTACATCCCAGCACACGACCTCCAGGTGGAAGCGCCATAAGCTCCCACGTACCGCATGCACGCTAGACTCCATCTCTCATCCATGGCGCGTATCCATCGACTCGATCCGGTCCCGAAATCGCCTCCATGTACGTCGTCGGATCAACCCCTCCAATCGTAGAGCCGTAGTCTCCGAATCTCTGTGGAAGTCTCGTGGCCCTGCGAGGCCTCTCCCGTGCAATGCTCGCTCCGGCTCATCATGTCGTGTCGAGATGTCGGTCGGTGCACCCTGCGTATGCTGCATGTCATCCATGGTATCATGGTAGACATCATCACCACCATCGGAATCATCATCGGGAGCCTCTCTGGTATCTCGTGCGAGCTCCACCTCCAGCTGGAATCTCCACCTCGAGCTGAGAAGATCCCATCGGAGCGATAGTCTCAACTACCACCGGCTGAGGTGTCTCCTGCGTCTGCGTATCTGTCGCCTCCGTCTGACGTAGAAGTGCCTCCTCATCGAACGTGACGTCCCGACTCGTCACGATCCTCCTGGACGCCGGGTCCCAACATCTGTATCCCTTCACTCCTCGAGTGAAACCAACAAAGATGCACCGCCTTGACCTTGCATCCAGCTTGTCCCGCTCATCGCTCTGAGTCAGCACAAATACGGACTCCCAAATGCGCGTAGATGCATGTAATCCGGCTTCCAACCGCTCCAGAACTCCATCGGACATCTCGCATCCAATCTCCCATTCGGCGTGCGGTTCAAGAGGTAAACCGCATGGGAGACTGCCTCCGCCCAAAACTGCTTCGGTAGACCCGAATGCAGTCGCATGGCTCGTGCCCTCTCCGTGATGGTGCGCATGAAGCGCTCAGCCACCCCGTTCTGTTGTGGCGTCTTCGGCGTCGTAAACTCTCGCCGAATCCCGCGATCTCTGCAGAACTGCACAAACTCACGCGAAGTGTACTCACCTCCGTTGTCAGATCTCATGCATCTGACACGCATTCCTGTCTCCGTCTCAACTCCGGCGAGCCACTCTCTGAATATGGCGAAGACCTGTGACTTCTCTCTCATGATGTATACCCACACGCGGCGAGAGAAGTCATCAATAAACGTCACAAAGTATCGCGGCCCCTCAATAGAATGAGACGGTGTGGGCCCGTATACATCTGTGTGGATCAGCTGCAACCTCTCTGTGCTGCGATATCGTGATGTCCGGAAGCTCACACGCTGCTGCTTCCCCATCACACAGGCTGGCACAAAGGTATCTCACAACTCCTGATACCTGGCAACCAGCCCTCTCTGGTGCAGCGCTCGCAATCCCTGATCACCGACATGCCCAAACCGCATGTGCCAAAGGACTGCCTGGTCAACGGAATGTGTCGCAACTGACATCTCCTCCGACGGTAGAGCCTTGCCATCCAAAGCATAGAGGTTGTTGACGCACAACCTCGCCCTCATCTTGTCATGGCGCCTCTACTCACGAGCATAACTCCAGCTCTCCCGCGAAACCCGTAACCGTCTCTGTCGAGGGTCCCCAAAGATACCAGGTTCCTGCGAAGCGTCGGAACAAAATATATGTCCCTGATGATCCTGATGGCACCATCGTGTAACCGAAATCTGGCACTGCCAATCCCTCAATAGCACACTGAGTACCGTCACGAGCGAAACCGTACCTGATGCGACTGGATGATAATCAATGAAAACACTCCTATCAAAGGTATAGTGCTCGTACATGCAGAGTCCATAATCCAGTCATCACTGCCTGCCACCTCGCCAATGGTCAGCGCCTCCTCTCGACCTGAATATGTGTGGTGGCATGTCCCTCTGCATCACTAACATCCGACTCCGACACATCTGACCGGCCACTGCGCTCCGGACAATGTCTCCTGATGTGTCCCTGCTTCCCGCATCGGTAGCATGTATATCGGTTAGGGGAAGTCTTCCCCTTCCCCTTGCCTCGCTCTCGGCTACCATCTCTGCGTCCGCGATCTCCACGTCCACGATCGCCGCGCCCTCGTCTCCGTTGGCCTCTCCCCTGGCCAGTTGTCGACGTACTAGTGTAGTACGCGTCCGACTGCTCATGCTTCAAGCGACCCCAAGTCTCCTGGTCGCGAAGCGCAGTCATAATCTCCTCATACTGCAACGACTCTTTCCCCTGGATAAGAGTTGTCACCAAATGATCGTATGAGTCCGGTAGCGAGCACAAAAGCCCATAGATCGGTCATCATCTCCTGGCTTGACGCCAATCTTCCCCAAATCACGAGAATCTGGTTGAAGTTGGCGATGTGTGTGCGCAAGTCTCCTCCCTCACGCATCCGCATACCGTAATACTTCCGCATCAACATCAGTTTGTTGGTGATCGTCTTCCCCATGTAGAGTTGCTCCAGCTTCTCCCAAAGTGTCTTCGCTGGGTGAGCGAAGCCACATCGTACACAACCTCGTCCGCAAGAGATGAACGGATGATGCCCATAGCCGCGGCATCAAGATCCGTCCAATCAGCCTGATCCATCGTAGCTGGTTTCATGCCTGAAAGCACGCGCGTCACCCGAGCTTTCGCAAGCTCGTCCCGGATCCTCAACTGCCATAGAGTGAAGTTGCCTCTGCCGTTGAACCGTTCCACACGGTCCTCCACAGAACTCCGAGAAGCCATGCTCTACCAATCCACTCTGAGCGTCAACTGAAGGCTCTGATACCACTTTGTTGGGTGTGTGTCTTTTCACTTGCACCACACACTCGATCGTCGAAAACCGCTCTGAGAAATACAATGCAACTAAGTGCGGAAACTAGTCACACTGAATAAATGTTGTTCGGGAAATACAATGCGAAATAGTGAACACAAAGTGGGCCCGCACAAATCCCGAAATATCGGCTCTGACAGGAATGCGCCCGCCACCACCCGTCTGTGCTCCAGATGCGTGCTCGATGCTCCTGTGATCGCGTACGTGCAATCCGCGATCACTTCCGACTTCTTGACGGCCCGAAATGCGCCTCGGAAGTCCGCGTCCCGTATCTCCAAAACCGTACGTCGGATGACTAAACCGACGTCGCCGTTGGAACCGCAGCGCGTCAAAACCCCCGGGGTAGCATCCCCGTCGAAATCCGGGTCGGTCGCCGGAGGTTGCCGGAATCCGGTCACCGGTCGTCTTCTCCGGGAACTGGTTTTCGGTCAAACTCGACCAAAACCAACGCGACCAGAACTGATGCGTTAGCCTCCTTCTTGCGGTGCTCTCCGCGCCAACCGTCGCTTGAAATACCTCCCGGATCGTGAAACGAGCTCTCCAAGTTTCGGTCGCCGGAATCCCTCCGTCCGGCAACACCACTGCCCAAGACCGGGCTCTCCAAGCTCGCCTCAACACGCCGTGCAAGGATCCGCAGGCTGTGAGAATCACCTCCCTCACCGGAGAGAGATCCGAGCCCTCCAAAAGTAGCCCTCTCCTCTCTCTCTTTCTTTGTTTCGATTTGCACCCGAGAGCTCCACACCAAGCGAACGCACGGACCCCTCACCAAGTCAAAATGGTGGGGTTACGGTGCGGTCATAAAATAACCAGTATTGCCTTTGGTGGTTGAATGTTGGGCCGGACTACTGCGAATTTTTGTGAACAGCTGTGTTAACAGTTCCTTTTTGCCAAGCCGGTTTCCATGCCAATAGGATTCTCGGGCAGCTTCAGCTTGAGCCTATCAATGGTTTATTGGTCGTATGGCTAATAAAATCCACTTTTCAAAAAAAAAAGAGAGAAATTAGAGGGTAAAAACAAATGAGTTTTGAACTAACAGAAACTTGACATATCACTTACCAGAATACAATTAGCTTTCTCTTTTATCTCTCCATTTTTAACAGCAATTCCAGCTTCATAGGAAGAAAAGGTGGGCACATGAAAGGGTACTAGAAACATGGTATCAATATTTCCCAGATTTCTAAATAGTGTAATTTCAAATATGTGATAGAGATGCAGATTTGGCTCAAAGGATGGGGGCTGCGGTAGCTCTTGAAGTCAGGGCAAGCGGCATTCACTTTAACTTTGCTCCCTGTGTCGCTGTAAGTCAGTAGAAATGCAATAGCCAAATCTTCTTATGTTAAAGTGGTTGAATAGTGTCAAGGAAGCTTTTTTTTTTTTTTTCCAGCATCAAAATTGTTGTAACTCCTTCGACAACCATGTGATATCATATTTGCTCTCAATTTTCCAAGTTATCTCTAACAAGGAATGAGAGTACATCTTTTACCTTCTGGAGCTGATTTTGGTGCATACTTGAACACTTCAATAATCAATCTTGTCTTAATTGAAAATTAGATGAACCAGATGCCTGAGTTTGAGTCTTAAGTGGATATTTGATATCCAACTAGCACTCGAATCATGAGGTCCATGTAGATATTGGATTATCACAGGCTCTTGTTTTTCTATCTATTCATTATTTACTTTTATCTGAACCTTTAAGTTGACTTTAGGAAACCAATTTGTCTGAACAGTTTATTTCACTGGGTTATGACAGGTATGCAGAGATCCCAGATGGGGAAGATGCTATGAGAGTTTTAGTGAAGACACTAACATTGTGAGAAAGATGACTTCCATTATTACAGGTTTACAGGGACAGCCACCCAGTGGACATCCGAAGGGCTATCCTTTTGTAGCTGGCAGGTTTTGCCTACTCATTTTCAATTTGATTAGTTTAAAATTAAAAGATCTACATTATAAATCGTACTAAAAAATTTTAGGCCAGTTTGGGAAAAGGAAAATCCAGAAATATCTGGTCAATAGACTTGACCAAAAAATGGGGAATAAAGGCAGTTTTACTTAAGCATGTATAATTTAAAGTTTCTCCCTTTAGACATCATGTTATGATATGCGTAGGTTTTTGCAGTTTCATAGTACTTTGTCAATTTCTCTCTCATGGTCATTGATATTTCTAATGAATTCCTGTTTTGCAATCGTATACCTTATTGGAATATCATTGGAACTCAATGATTCTGCTAGTTTGATTCCAGAGACAATGTTATTGCATGTGCCAAGCATTTTGTTGGAGATGGGGGTACTAAAAAGGGTATAAATGAGGGAAACACTATATCCTCATACGATGACTTAGAGAGGATCCACATGGCACCTTATCTGGATTGTCTAAATCAGGGAGTTTCAACAGCTATGGCATCTTATTCTAGTTGGAATGGATGTAAACTTCATGCTCATCATTCCTCCTGACAGATATTTTGAAAGACAAACTAGGATTTAAGGTACACAATCTATTTGAAGTCCATCCTTTATGACATATATAGTGTTTTCAACTGAGAGTGCATAAAATAATTGGTCATTCACTTACTGTAGTTAGCATTCCAATTGCTATTATAGCCTCCTCTGTAATCAACTTTATTTTTTATCAGGGTGAGAAGGCTGAATGGCATTTTTCTTCTGTTCTTATTGTTGTAGAGAGGAGGATGAGGCAATACACTTAAACTTCTGTAACTGGAATTTCTGTTCGTAGATGAAGAATCTTTAGTTAAAGTGGCTTACTAATACCTAAGTAAAATAAGTGATACCTGGTTTAAGAATTTTGAGATGTGGCATTTTGCAAAATTTTATTCCTATCTAGATAACTCTTGGGAATTTATGAGGCAGGGTTTTGTGATTTCTGATTGGAAAGCACTTGACAGACTTAGCGAACCTAGAGGCTCAAACTATCGTCACTGTGTTTATACTGCCATTAATGCTGGAATCGACATGGTATAGTTTAGTTCCCTGACAAATAGGCTTCTTTCTTGGATTCATGTCTGTATTTGCAATTGACTGAAAACATATGCAGGTGATGGTGCCTCATAGATTTAAACAATCTATTGAGAATTTGACATCCCTGGTTGAATCAGGGGAGATACAGATGTCCAGGATAGATGATGCTGTTGAAAGAATACTGACAGTAAAGTTTGTTGCTGGTCTTTTTGAATATCCCTTCTCTGACAGATCTCTGCTAGATATGGTTGGCTGCAAGGTAAATTTTGTAGAATTCGGCATTCAATTTGTTCACCTCAATCATATTTGCTACGTTGTTCTTGGACCATGCAACGTTTCGCCAATGTCTCACCAAACCGTATTGCTTGGAATACAATTGGTTGTTATCTTGTTCTAAAGGATATACTTTTACAGAGGCATGTTCCAATTATCAAGCATTTATATTATGTTTGTGTTCTTTGATTAAATAAAACTGCATAAACATCAATATATCAGAATCAGAGATCATAGAGTTCGGAGGAAAAGTTCAAAGAGGATGCAGTAATGAAAATGCTGCCCCTTAGGGTGTTCAAAAACCTTATAGTAATAATAGGGGTAAGATATCCTACGTTAATATTATTGAGCACTAGGGCTCAAAGCCAGGATCTCTACCCAAATCCCCCACCTCTCCAGCCATCTAAATCCAGCAGCCATGAGAAATCCTAGTAATTTAAAATAAGAAGTAGTTGCATTTGTTTTACCTTTTACTTCCATGCAAAATTTTATTGCTATTTGAAACAGTTGTCATTTGTTGTAGAATCTGAATGCCTTACCTAAGCTTACTCTCTTTGTAAAAGCTCTAGTTGATTTTAAACTTCAGTTTGTAGATTCACTGTCATACCTCTATGATTTCTTGCAGCTGCGCAGGGAACTAGCCCGTGAAGCTGTTTGCAAGTCCTTGGTTCTATTGAAAAACGGAAAGAATCAAGGAAAGCCATTCCTTCCGTTAGACAAAAATGCCAAAAGAATTCTTGTTGCAGGAACACATGCTGACGATCTTGGATACCAGTGTGGAGGGTGGACACGTTACTGGCAGGGAAGCAGTGGCAGGATTACAATCGGTAAGCATTTACATCAACTATCTTTCCTTCTTCTACCAAACCCCACCCGCTTCCTTTCCTTTGATTTTTCCCTATATCTTCTATCTTCTCTTTCATGTTTAACAGCAAGTAAATGTAGTATGCTGCCCTACTAGCCACTGAATTTCGTCTAGAATACATAAGTATTACTTACCTTATCTGAATTTTTTTTTTTGGAAAGTTTACTTACCTTACCTGATTAATCAGTCATTACATTCCTCCTTTAGTAGTTGATTTCAAATCTCTAGTTTTGACCATTTTAAGGAAGTTAGATATCAGTAATTTCGCTCCCTCCGCCATCCCCATCTTCCGAAACAAAAAACAAAAATGTAAAACGTGTGGAGTTTGATCTCTTTAAAATGTTAAACTTCTTTGTTTGTTCGGATTCTAACTCCATGGTTTGATCTGATATTAGAACTGTAAAAAGGATTTGCATTGTATTTTCTGTAGACATTGGTTTCATGCATTTTATTTCTTTTTAGGCACAACAATCTTGGATGCCTTGAGAGAAGCCGTGGGAGAAAAAACAGAGGTGATTTATGACAAGTATCCTTCACCAGACAGCTTTGCCAGGCAGAACTTTTCTTTCGCCATTGTGGCTGTTGGTGAAGAACCATATGCAGAATCTGTGGGAGACAACTCAGAGCTTATAATCCCCTTCAATGGAAGTGAGTTAATGAGTTCAGTTGCTGAAAGAATCCCCACATTGGCAATTTTGATATCAGGAAGTCCCTTGGTTATAGAGCCATGGCTTTTGGAAAAGGTGGATGCTCTGATTGCTGCTTGGTTGCCTGGAACTGAAGGAAGGGGAATAACTGATGTCGTTTATGGGGACTATGAATTTGAGGGTCGACTACCAATGACATGGTTTAGGACAATCAAACAGCTGCCAATTAACACCGAAGATAATTCATGTGATCCTTTGTTTCCGCTCGGCTTTGGATTGACATGCTGTGAGGACTAAGCAGAAACCTGTAGGCTAAATAATTCATGGCCCAGGCCAGCCAGCAGTGCATGTTTGTTTCTTTCCTTTTTTAACATTTAAGGCACAACATCTGGTCCATGGGCGAATTTCATCCTTGATTTTGGACCTTTCCTGAAAAGCTGCCCTTGAATTAACTCAACTACATTGTTGTTGCCCCGCAATCTCTCACAGTTTCCAAGTCACAATTATGTTAGCGATGTCTGGGGCCTGTCATTCCTTTTTCTTGATGGTGATTTTATGATTTTTCCAGTAGCATAATTCAGGTTGACATCTTAGCATGCATGGATGCATTTCTGAGGATGGAATTGATCCACAAAAAGGGGGAATTTTTGGTTCTTATCTAATAAGAAGACATCTCAGGACAGAGAATTGATGCCGCCTCAGATTCTTAACCAAATCCCAATAATACTAATGATCATGGTATGTCCTTTCTCTTTTATCATTTTCTTTTGTCCTAAGATGCTTCAAACTACATTGTTGTATTCTGATTTGTTTCACATGAAACAGTATACATTCTTGTAAGTTTTGATTGCATTGATTAATGGTAGCCTGAGATACAAGTATTACTTCATTTTATCCTTTGAAATGTAACAAAAACCCAAGAATTAGATCATCTTGAAATCTGTTTGGGCCAGTGAAGCAGCATAGGAGATACAATACCTGTTCCCCAGGTAGCTGCAGATAAGAGGTTCTTCACTTACATATCTCAGGTTTTTCTAGTCTTATTTTCAAACCAGAAGCATTATACGTGAAGAATCAGAACCAATGTTCAGAAAAAAACAAGATAACCGAAAGTGTGAAATTATGACACAGTATATGCGGTCATAACAACTTAAGGTTTTGATCAAAATAAGAATAAATATGATGGATTGGCCAAGGCTTGAGCAATAAGGGTCACCAACCACAATGCGTATTTTAATGTCAATATCTGTTGATTTGTGGATAGCTTGGGTCACTCTATAGTCTTGTAAAGGGTTGCCTTTTATGCTTTAAGTTGAACTATATTTGCTTTTTCATGTTTCTGTAGGCACATCCATATCTCTAATGACTGCCAGTCCTCAACTGAGAACTTTTTGTATCCAGGAAGCCTGTTGAGGCCCTGGTTTCGAAGTCTCCTCTGGGAGACCCTATTAATAAATCCATCGCTGTTCAAAAACAAAAAGAAATAAGAACAAACTTGGCAAGCTTCTTTTTCCCATCAACTTCCAGAAAGACTTCTCCTTTTTAAAAAGGGTGATGTGGTTAGTTTTGTCAATCTACCTTCAAAAAGAAAGCTACTTGGAATGACCATATTGCTAAATGTTTTCCCTGTATTCTTTGCTTGATATGTCGGACTGAATATACTACATGCAAGCGACTTAATTTGGGTGGTTACTAGGCTTTTCTTGATGCTTCCCTTCTGCACAGTAAAACACAGGTGCTAATATTAACAAAATGCTAGAAGACGGCTTCAGAAAAGGTAGGAATGGCAAGAGCACACAGAATTGAACTTTGTTTTTACCATTTGTCATTATGTTAAAATACAAACACATAATCAAAATAAAGCGCTACAAGAACTTGCTATGATGCCCTACAAACTAACAGTCACATGATTAAGCCCGCAATCAGATATGGCAAACGAGTCCCTGCATGTCAGTGCAGTGTATCAGCGTGTGTGTATATGTGTATGCACACGCGCATGCAAAGAGATTGAGAGAGAAAAAGGGGATGTAAAGTTAAATAATCATGGCCATCAAGAAACCTAAGTTGAATGCTTATTGGCAACTTTACTTGAGTTACTTTTGATTGATCCTTCATCATTGTTGTTTTGCCCTGTATAAGGTAATAAATCAGTTTTATTCAATGCCACAATTGATTTATCAGAAGATTTTTATGTTTCATAGAGAGAAAGAAAGAAAGAAAAGGAGGCTAAACCTAACTTGATGGCTGAAGGGAAATGTGTTACCTCAATGAACTTTATGGATGTATTAGTTAATAATCATTGTTACTTTGTCTTACTAAGAAACACTTAATTAGGGAGAAGATTCCTTGCTCCCTTTCTTTTTCCTCAAAGAATGAAGCAAATTTAAGGTCAATGAAATTTCCACCAAAAGGGAATCTCCAGGCCCATTCACAAATTTTAAAATAAAGATTGTGGTTAAGCAAAAAGGTAGAGAAACTCTTTTCTACCAAATGAAAAAAGCTTAATTGTCTGTCTCCTCGAAGGAGTTCACAATTTTTGAGCTTAAGGTTTAGAAACAAGTGCAGCCTTTATTGCATTCACTAGGTTGATTTCCGCTTACGCTTAGTATCAGAAAATCATGATGCTTCCATAGACTTAACAAGAAGAGTTGAGCCAAGGTAAGTGTCTAACATTTTTTCCACCACTAACAAGAAGATTGTAGGAGACGGTCACTGCAAAAAGATGAACCGCAGGTCATATAAATAAGCTAGTAAATCAATAGGGTAATCTGACCTGAATCTTGCTTTTGTACACTATGTTCTCTTAGTGTAAGTTAATAACCTATACTTTGAAGGAGGAATCTTCTTCTTTTGGGAGAGGATCTGTTAACAAAGATCTCATAATGAAGGAAGATTGCCAAGAATGAGAGGGGGCATAGAAGAATATGATGCTCAAAGTTAGTGGAATTCAGAGTCAGCCTCGACTAAAGTTTGAAGGTCAAGAACAGTCAAGTAGGCCATTTGGGGTGTACGAAAATGGGTTAGTGCAATAGTCTAAAGAGGTTGAATAGTTGGAAAGGGCAATCTGATGCTATGGAATTCCAAATCAAGTGCCTTGTGACTCAGCCAATTTGAACTGAGCATCCAGTCGGCTGTGTTTTAACTTTTGTTCAATAAATAATGGAGTTTCCAAACCAGTTTCCAAAACCTGCAGCGATTGTAAAGATTTAGGCTTTACCTAGAAGTGTAGACCCTACACAGGATGCTTGAAAATCTTTCAACAAACAGATCATAACTTTTGCCCTTGTTTTCAGGCGTAGCAGCAAATTTTGAAGATTTGGTTTTCTGGTGAAAACTTGGAATCATTGGTTTGAACCAAATGAGTAAGGTTTACACATGGAACTGGCCGAAAGTTTCCAACCAGATTGATGAACTTCTGAAAACATGAAAGCAAACATTGCCTGGAATATTTACAACCGGTTATGCCTAAAACAGTCTAATCTAGTGAGCTCTCAACTTCTGATTGTAGATGCTTATTCGTTTACTTCATTCTCCATGTGAACCTGCAATTCCAACCCTACTTGCTGATGCACATGTATGGTGCGCTCCCGTCTTATCTTGGAGGAGCCTACTCGAGGTGCCAAATAGTAGTACAAAAGTAATGCAGTCTTCTCTTATGCTTCAAATCATATTCCTAGACTATTAAGACAACTTTATCCATAACACATATCCCGCATGTCCATCTGTCGATGCATTCTGGATAAGCTCACAGCCGTTACCACATAGCATAGCAATTTGATCAAGGGATAATCAGATTCAACTACAGAATCTTAAATACAAGGGAAAGTGGGAAACCCATGTTTAAGAATCTTCCTTCAGAGTTTCTCATTTCAGACTCCGAAATTCTTAGCAAAACTCAATCCTATCCCCTCGTGTTTGAATGCTATGGACTAAACTCAAGTTCTTGATGACATATTCACATAAAACCATGGGGAAAGCACAAAGACAGCTATACTAATCAACTGAAAGAAGGCATGGCTTATCGAGCCAGGAGAAACTCAGAGTAGCTGATGTCTCATCCGTGAGGGTATTGCTGTGCCGATTGCATCTGAAAAACCAAATTTTGCGGTCCAAAATAAGACTCATGAGCAGCACTTCTGTGCAGACTCTGCCCCTGCATTTTTACTCCATAGGAGGGAATCCCGTAAGGAGAGGACATTAACAAATTTCCTTGTGTTGAATTGAAAGCCATTGTCGCCCCACTGCAAGGCTGATTCCATTGAAAGTGTGTTCTAGGCATCGCAGCAGAAGTGGGCTGCTGAGGGAGCACTGAAGACTGCTCCGGCGAAGGAGTTCCCTTATTGTCCGGTGAAGGTGTTCTCGTGTCGTTGAGATTGACAGTTGTTATGTCGTGAATGCTAGCTCTTCTCTTATCCTTCCCTCCTGAAAGCTGCCTGATGAAATACTTCTGAGCATGACTAGCCACCTGAGTCGGTGTTCTAGTGACAACAAAATTGCGCGAGATATTTCTCCAATCCCCTTTGCCATACTTTTTTAGGCCCATTAGAAACAATCTGTGAAAAATCCATCATCATTCTCATCAATGAAATGCAAGCGAAACAGAAATTAATCAGGAAAATTATCACTCCAATATTTCAACTAAATCATTAGAATAGATATTAGTTATTACATAATACATAAACCTAAAATTAATGTTGATTCAAACATATAACATAGGTCATTAAAAGAATCAGTAAAATTATAATTCGTCATACAAACTACTAAAACTCTTAACTGAATAAAGGTTCATATTCTCAAATGAACACCATGTAAAGTAACAATATAAGCGGAACAAATTTCAAGGGAAAAACTTACTTATGCTCCTCCTCTGTCCATGGAACCCCCTTCTTCCTCTCCTGCTCTGCAGGCCTGCCCGATGAAGGTCTCTTTCCACCAAGTCCATATGAGTGTTTAAGTCCATCATAGCCATGGCTGTTCACCCAATCCAATGTGAATGGAGAAGTGCTATATCCAGGAATTGGAACCAGCCCTGCTTCTATACTGCTAACATCAGCTTCTAATTTTCTATACTGCTTGATTACGTCTCCTACCGTCTTCCCCGGGATCATTGCAGCCACTTTCTGCCATCGATCAGGAGTATCCTTATCATAGACCGCTAAGGCATTCTCAAACATCTTGTTCTCTTCTGGTGTCCATTTCGTGCTCTTGCTCTCTTCAAGAAACCAATTTGTGCTGGAGATATAAGATGTCGGCGACAGAATTTCCATTTCCCACTTCATAACACCAAATTTAAACACAAAATACTACCAAAACATGGAATTTTTATCCAAACAAGTTCCTAACTCACTGATCGTTTCAGATGACTGACCGCTCGGAGAATGGAATTTCACTTATATCAATGGAATTGTAAAAAGAACCCGGCAAAAACAGAACAAGAAACTACAGAGGAAATGCCGAGAGGTAGGGGGTATCAAAGGGAAAATATCAGCGTTAAATCAGGGAGCATTTGCAAGGAATCAGAATACTTTTTCTAGTGCATAGGCAATCCCTGAGGAATCTAGAAAAGACACTTTCAAATAAAAAAAATAAGAATTTCAAGGAAAATCAACAAAATTATGTAACTCTAAAGTAAAAATACTCAGACTAACCCAACAAAGAACCAATCACAACGATTAAGATCTAAACAAGTGAACCTTCAGAGAGTAACAGCAGAGAAACTAAAAAAGAGCAAATACCCTGAAAGAATTGATAGAAACAGGGACGACAATTCTCTATTCTTATAACAGAAAACAGCTGCTATAAGTTTGTTCTTTTTTATTATGTAGAGGAGGTCATAACTGAAAACTAACACTGAACTTCAACTTCCTTGGTAACCCAATTAGGCAAAAAGTAAGAAGCTGACAGCTGAAGGCCAGAAACCGAAATGAACCCAAGAAAAAAAAAGCTGGAAATGAATACCCAATTGGGAAAAAACCACTGAACTGAATAGAGAAGCAGTAAGGAAAGCTGAGGAAAGATCTGTTCTTTCCCCCCTTTCCTTGAGAAACGAGCAACAATGAAAAGAGAAGAAAGAAG
>NW_018397257.1:9426027-9483594 GCF_002168275.2 Theobroma umbraticum
AAAAAGCCTAAAAAGGATCATGTTATTCTATATTGGAAGAGGGAGGGGGGGGAAATGAAATATTGTTTCTCTACAATTGAAGTGAAAAGAACATTGTTCTTTAGTGTTTATTCGACTAAGTGCTATATTTTTCAAAGAAATAGACAAATATGATGAAATCATTCAGTTGTTTAAGAATATTTAGACACGACTGTTTGAAATGTGCACTTGAAAACAACCAAATGGATAAATTAATACTGGCAATTATTTATTTATTTATTTATTATTTTGGGAAAGGGGGGAATATTTTTGTTTATTGTGTGCTAGTGACTTGACTTTCAATTTTTAATTTTTTTTTAAGTGGAATTCCAGCGACTCAAGAAGCTCCAGTGTGCTTGAATTAATACTTGAATGAATCCCACATGCATTTCTCATTGCCCTATCCCTATCCTTCTTTAAAGTTAAAATGGAAATTCAATTTATTATTTCATCCATCGAGAGAAAATTCTAATATTGACAACGACAATTTCAAACTAATTAAAAGTAAAAATATTAAATATTTTTTGAATTATAAAAATATTGGACTGCTGATTTTTTGGATAATGTAAATCAGCACAAAGATATCATTGAAATAATAATTTATTAATTTCTTAAAATATGAATAATTTCTTCTTCTTTTTTCAAGAAAAGAAGGTGTAAGTGTGGCAATCTAAGTTGGGCTCGGGATGGTCTAAGAGAGAAATCCGTATCAAGTGGCAAAGATGCTGGAGTGCCACGTGTACATCTGAATGTTATTTTGGGTGGGCCCACATTATTGTGGGCACCTCGAACCTCGCACCAAATTCAATGAGAAAACGTGTCCATCGACTTGTCAAAACTATATCAATTTGCTCTTTCATAATTCATATTCTATACCCAAGATGATGTCTTTAAAAAATAAAAAAAGCAAAGTGTACAACAGAAAACCATACACGTGTTTCTTTTGAACTACGATTCTATATGGGATTTTCCCCCATTTTAGTTATTTTTATTTTGGAGTGAATATTTTTAGATTATCCCAAAAGCAAAAAAAAAAAGAAGAAATTTTAGATTTTTAAAATCTTATTTTGATTATTATTATCTCTTATTTATTAAATTAAATCCATAGTTAAAATAGACTATACCTATATTCAGGTAATACGCTTCATATAAAAGAAAAAATCATGTAATTTGTTATTCTAAAAAAATTTAACTAGTAATACATTTAATATTGTATTCACATATTCAAAAGTTTTAAAAAATACGTAATAAATATATATTAACAACCAAAATAGGTTTAATTATTAAAATATATGCTGAAATTACTTTTGCTATTTGTTGGCCCTTCTTTTTATGATTATTATTTATTATATATTGAAATTTCCTCCCATAGTTCGTAGGGAATAAATTGGAAAATGCTTGTTTAAAATATAATATGTTGTCAGCAAAAGACTAATAAACTAAAAAAAAAAAAGCACAAAAGATTTGTTCTAGTGCTTAGAGGTTTTGCAGATGTGTAGATAGCAATAAAAAAATAGATTCTTTTGTTGTGGGTTAATGTCATCTTTTAATCTCCATCAAGTCATGCATGCATGCCCTCCAAAATTACATGAAGACAAAGATTTTGTAATGGGATGGGATTAATATACAACTAATCACTATTGAGATCTCCAAACAACAAGGAAGGATACAGAATTAACTTTAAAAAAGTTTGAGCTTTTAAATTAAACAACATGGTTTAATGACTTAATTTTTTAATAATATTAAGCCTTTTCCTCCAACAACATGTGTGAGTATAGGGTAAACATAAATGTCCCATTTTATACTTAGTATGATTTAAGCAGGGTTGGCCATATATTTATTTCTAAATTAATTATTTCACTATATATATAAATAAATATTCTTTGAATTTGCTTCTGTCACATATTCTCTGCATATTTAATTTTGTTCTGAGGACTGCTTACACATTATGGGAAAGTTGGAAACAGCAGAAAAAAGGATACACTAAATATTTGCTCTGACCTCGCAATAATAAAAGTAGTTGGCTGGTTCTCTCCTCATATTTTTCCAAATGAGTTATTGAGTTGCACCAAAATTTTGGCTTTGATTCAAATTACAATCTTCTACTCCATAGCATACTAACAATATGAACAACAGCCTTAGCAATTTTCATTCAAATTGAGTTATTTATCACTGTGGAAAGTGACAAAATACCAAGTTCAAAGTACAAAAAAATCAATTCCAACTTACCCTTTTTCTGTTGTTTTATGTATAAGCTTAGTGCCCTTAAATTTGGAAAATAAAAGGAGCATTGACCCTTGAATGCAACTGGGGGGTGGGGTGGTTTAATGATCATGGTGGTGTGGGGAGATGGGGGGAGAAAGCGACTGCTAAATGCAGCAAAATTTATGTGAGATAATAATAATTGAACCACCAACGACAGTTTTGTTACCATTAAAGGAAAGATTCCTTTTCAATGTTGTTCCCTTTCCTAAAAGTCATAAAGTAGGACAAGTGTGCTTGGTTGGAATTAAGATCCGGAGGACAGTGGGCTCGATAGTGGCAGTGTCCAACTAGCCCTCTTCCTGCATGCAACTTGCATTTGTTTTGCCAGTCTAGGAGGATGACAAGAAAACCAATTACTGAATTGATGGCACTATTATTTACATAGATGGTATTAGATATGAAATGGGCATATGGGAAGAGTAAATTGAAGCATAGATTGGTTAGTGAAACAGATGAAAAATGGCATGGGGATAAGGACCAATTTTTTAACCAAATGCCGAATTATGTCGAGGCTCAAGATTTTCAGCCACAAAATCAACATTCAATGTCGCGCAGAGCAGCCCATTTAACCAAAGACTTGCATCGTTTAAAAGAGCAAAGCCCTCCCTTCATGATTGGGCCTAGGGGTTTGAGATAGCAAATGCTTCAGGCTTCAAGCTATGCCTTGCCTACCTACCCAAGTACCTGCTGCCACATCAGGTGATCACTCTGAGGCCCAAACCAAAGCTTTGGTCTGTATCTTAGTAGAAAAAGAGAAATGCATGTATGTAATTAATTATTAATAGAGGCATGCTTATTCCCTGCCTCCATCCTTGGCTTTACTGTTGGCTATGCTTATGTTAGCTTCCTTTTCATGTTAAATGAATATGGCTAAAAGAGAACAAATAACAATAAGTAGCAATTAAGCTTCATTTCAAACAGGATTTATGAATACAATAAACATTTGGAAACCTCTAAATTAGCAGCATATATGCACAACTTTATAGCTCAAACTTGCAGGCCATATTTTATGGAAACCAAATTAAGAACAAAAAAAAAGGGAAATGAATTTCAGCTGTCTTTTTATTCAATGTGGAGCAACTTTCCTTGGCTTGCCCAAAAAGAACTCTTCTTATTACTTATTAGCTGTCAGCCGCTCAATAAAATTTCCATGTCTTCTGGTTTTTTCAGCTATTTCTCCAGGCTTCATCGATTTTCTCTAGCACTTGGGGAGGTCACTGGGAGGTGGTAGAAGAGTTTCATTTGGGCCGTTGCCATTGTCCACAACAAATGCCATCTTCAGCCCCCAAGTCGTATGCACTTCCAAATGGCAATGCATGAACCAAACCCCTGCAAACAAGAGAAAAATATATTTCATTCTTTAAGGTTTAGACTAAGAAATTCTATTTTCAGCCGGATCATACTTGAAAAATGAAACTATGAACTTCATACCTGGATTGTCTGCCCTGAACCTTATAGCTGTCCATCCACCAGATGGAACTCCAATTGTGTTCCTTTCAACAGGATCAACAAGATTGAATTTTGTCGTATCATTTTTGGGGTTGAAATTCCCCAATCCCCTTCCAACCTCAAAGAAGTTGAATCCATGCAAATGAACAGGGTGGTTCTCTGGGGTAATCATCCCTGTGTCTTGCAAGACAAGCTGCACGGTGGAGTTATAAGCAAGTCTATACAGCTTTGTTCCTTGTTTGGTCTGAAAGTTTGTTAGCTGCGTGCTTGTGTAGTTAAATGGAACAGGAGGGTTTCCAGGGAAATCAGTAGTGAAAACTCCACTTATGTTGAAGAAATGGGCTTGAAGTAGAGAGATTTTAGGCATAACAAAAGTAACATTGTTAATAGAGGCCACAACACGGCTTCCGTTAACACATGAGGGGCAAGGGTTAATACCAAGGCCAACGGTGAAGAGAAGGGAATGATCAATTTTTAAAGGGACATTAGCAGGATATTGTTTTGAATTCAGGCTTCGTAGTGCATTTGTAAAATTTGTTGCTACCGAGGTAGCATTTTTTGGAGGGGTTGATGTGAGAGTGGTGGCAGTGCTGGTAAGACTACCCGAGTAGTGTAAGGTGGCAGTGGCAGTCACGTTATCTACTGCAATGGGTGCGTCCATGAAAGGTGAGGCTGCAACCAAGTACTTTCCTGCGCCACGGTGGGCTGTGAGGAGGACATTCGTGGTCTGTCCTGGGGCTATAACAATGGTTTCTATTTGGAAAGGTTTCACGTATGTGGCATCAACCTCGACAACAGTGAGTTGATGGCCGGCAATCTTAAAGAAGAGTTCTTCATTCAGTGCAGCGTTGATGATTCGAAGCATATATGTCTTTCCTGGTTTAACTCGCAATGTATATCCTCCTGCAAATTGAGAAAAATATATAGGGGAATTGATCAAATGAAAAATATTCATGGTCATGGATACGTGTGTTAATTTAATGTGCATATGAAACTTCTTTACCTTGTGCAGGGCAGCTGGGGACAGGTCCTGGGTGGCCATTGATGGTGTGAGCATCAGAGACATTCGGGGCTAGGCCAGATTTCAAAGCTTCATTGATGACGGCTTCCACATCTGATTTCCACCATTCACCTACATACAAAAAATCGAATATATACTAAGCTTTCTAAAAAGGCAACATCCACAATTTCGTAGCAACTAGTACCATTCCAAGTCGCCAGTCAAAATTTGTCCTAACAATTTAAGCAATTTATTGATGAAATAAATTATGAGAAGCAACATTATTAATGATTTTTATCTTGCTCTCACACCTAATATAATAGTCTCTTCCTTGTGGGGTTTGGGGAAAGGATAAGGAACACCACGTTTGGGCAAGACAACTATGGCACCATGGACGGTGGCCCTTAGCCAGAGAATATGTGCGTGCCACCAAAGGGTTCCCCTTTGGCCAGTGATGGTGAAGTTGTACACATAGCTCTGCCCTGGTTGAATCGGGCACTGGGTTATATATGCCGGCCCGTCTGCCCAACCAGTTCGTACTTGCCTGATCCCATGCCTACTCCACAGGAAATATCAATGTTAGTTGGCACGAATGATTACTTCAAAGAAAGATCGATGGTGGGAAATTTGGATTTACCAGTGGATGGAGAGATTGTATTGCACATGGTTGACCACTTTGACAAGGACTGTGTCATCCTCTCTGGCAACTAGAGTGGGACCAGGGTAGCGTCCGTTCACAGTGACAATAGGTTTGCTTGAGCACAACCTAGTTGTATTTTCCAGCACCACCTGCACATGGTGCATAACAATAACCAATCAGATTTTGTGAAATTGGAATTGTTTGGAGGTGGTTGCAGACGCCAGATTTAGTTGGCTACATCACCAACATCTACTTCTTTGCTTTGCTGTTCAATCAAGATTTGTTAGTTCCCATCAAACTCTACGATGATGAATTTTCTTCTGTTATAATTTATACTACTAACTAACGAAGAAGATCCAATTGGAATTACCATTACTTATGGCTTTGAGCAATTTAAATTCATTCACTGATTAAAGAGAAATGCTTTTATTAGTATTTTTGGGTTGGAAATCAGAGGTGTGCTTTATTTCGATAGCTTCCGAGCGTCGTCTAGGACACTAGATAATATGTTTTCAGTGGTTGGTCAATCATCTTAATTAACTTCAATTAATGAAATATCTTCGACATAAACAAGTGTAAGATCTCTGTACTTAGAGAAACTTCAAAATTATAGCACGTTAAGCACGATAACAAAACCAAGAGAGAAGTATCATTGAAGAGAGATCACAAACATGCATGAACATGCAATGTGGGATTTGATTACAAGAACATTATGGAAAATGATTTTCGACCAGAAATACTACGTGAGAACGCCTATTTAGTTGCTAATCAAGGAAAAGCTAGGGTTTCCTGGAAGAAGTTAGGCTTTAATGATTGATTATTTTCTCTAACCATGGAGAATATTGAATAATGGTGGGTACTTGCACGACCATATTAAAACTTGAAAGTGAAGCTCAAAACGCTTCCAAAGTTAATTTATGAGGGACAAAAATATCAGATATACTTGAAGAAGCAATATTCCTGTATTATCATTAATTCTGAAAGCCTGAAAATGTTGCACTGAAAAAGTTGCAATCTCATAGTTATCATAAAACCAATGCTTATGCTTGCCAGGTCTAAACCATATGCTTCATAACCCTTACCAAGCAGAGGCGAGGAATTTAAGCTTGACTCAAGTGGTAATGCAAGGATTTGAATAACGATTCAAGGTTTAAGTTTGAATGACCTTTAGTAAGCTTTTTTTACATACATAAAGAATAAAGAAAAGGTAATAACTGGTACATTCTTGGTTTAGAATGATGCACCTCTTAGTTTTAACTGTATTTTTTTAGGGGGCAGTTTTAACTGTATTCATGCAAGCCTCGACATACATAGCAACCCTCCAAGAGCAGCCTATCCCCATGTCAATGACTAGCTAGGAACTGTACTATGGGAAATGAATGATGGAGGAGAGCTAACAGAGACCGCTCTTTTCCTGCATTAATTCAAAAGGGCACTAGCATTGAGCAAAGTGTAACTTACATTGAACTTGTAGTGCCGAACCATGCACTCTACTGACGCTGGAAACAACAAGCAAGCTAAAAACATTAGGACTCTAATCCATGGTGCCATCTCCATTGTCTCTAGCTCTCAGTACTCTATGCCAAACCCAAATTGTATATTCCTTTTCTTTTTTGGCTCTTTCTTGGTGTGCTCGGGTATCGGACCAACTCAAACTTATAAAGAGGCAAAAGCTCTCTGCTGCCAAGTCGTTTTTACTTAGGTAGGTGACGGGAAGAATACTTGAGAGGCAAGGGGCAATGTATAAAATCAGAGAGATATGCAGAAAAGTGTCTGATATTTCTTGTGTATCACACAAAGTAGTTATCTATCAAACTAAGTCTACATTTTGAAGCTAAGCTAGTTGAGCTCCTGATGCCATTTTTCAATTGACTAGGTGGTC
Organism: Theobroma umbraticum; assembly: GCF_002168275.2. Classification (NCBI taxonomy): domain Eukaryota; kingdom Viridiplantae; phylum Streptophyta; class Magnoliopsida; order Malvales; family Malvaceae; genus Theobroma; species Theobroma umbraticum. The sequence goes on from NW_018397257.1 coordinate 9,433,282, forward strand.
AGCCATGGTTGGTCCAACCGTATTGGGTAAAGTACACCCGATCTCAACCAGAATGTTGATAGATTTCCAACCCCATTGAGGTCAAGCAGATGACATGAGCAACAAGCAAAACCGAAACCACTTAGTTCTTTTCACCCTTTTTGGGGGCATTAGTAATTTAATTTGCAATTAAGGTTAGGTTCAAGCATTTCATTGGCAGATTATAGTATAACAGAGATCTACCTAAATATAGTAGTAGGATTAGCTATCATCGAGTCATTACCACCAGTTGATTATAATGAGAAACTTTTATTAATTATGATGTGGGATACGAATCTTACTGCCACAAAACTGAGATATCATTGGAGTTCCTATTGTTTTTTTTTCCCCCACTTTGTGTGTGTGTTTTTCCTAGCAATGATGCTACGTAATTCAAAAAATAAAAATAATCTTGGCAAAAGTTTACTCTAAAAGGACAACTTTGCAAATTTTTGTGACTTATTGCCTTTATATATAATAAATGAAATCAAGGATTCTATTTTTCATGCTTGAGAATTGTAAAGTATCACTTAGGTCCTAGGGGGTTTAGGAGAAAGTTTGCATATCATTGACAAGTTATTAATTAAAAGGCTAACATCTTATTAAATTATTTGGTGATACAGTAAGAATTTTAAGGTGAAAGACAGTGATCAAATTATGAAGTAGATAACATAAATTAATACGGGTTAGGTGTACTCAAATTAAATTAACACTGCAAAAAAAAAAAGTAGAAGAAGACAAATATTATCATCATATCTGTTTAGCACTGCAAAAGCATGCATTAAACTAAGTTGGAAGCAAGAGGGAATTTGGACTAGGGGCAGGAGTCACCTCAATAACTAAAAATATTCTCTAAATATATTTACAATATTAATTAATAATGTTGAAAATTGGATAATTGTCACTTCACCGATGAACCTGGGTTATTTTCCATGAATCTGATGAAAACCTTCGAGAAGGAAAGTAAGTGGAAATGGTGGGTAGATGACAGATACAAAAAAAAAAAAAAATGGTTAAGCCAACAAAATATTTTTAGTTGAGGAATGCCTTTCATGGATATACACAGAGAGCGGGGTTTGTTTTCTGAAAGATAAAGCCTTTTGTAAGGGGTAAGTAACAGCTCATCTAACCTTTGTTTCCTTAAAAATATTCCACTAACAGAATTCTATATTGTTCTCTTTACTAAGCTAATTATATTTATTTATTGCTTATATATATTAAATAAATAAATAGGAGAGAATATGATAATTATGTGTTTCCTTTCTTTTTAATGTTTTCCCACATCAACAAGCAATGTCATGGAAAAATGTAGATGTTACCAATCCCAATTTGAAGATGTGGAGAAAGCCCTTCGATTAAGTTCAAATATTATATTGTTTTGTTAGACATTCAAGATCATAGTAGAAAAACTCTGTCTTTTCTTTATTGACTATTATTCTACTGATCGAACTAAGAGAAGGTTCTAATTGAATAATTAGTTCAGGTGTTACCTCTTCTCAATCAAACAAGGACTCAAAGCAATTAACAATGGAGGGAGGGGTCATGCACAAATTCAACTATTGGATGTGCATTATATCACCAATCAAATTGGTACTTAAATCTCAAGTATATATATATATATATATATATATATATATATAGTTTTTATTGCTAGTAAGGAGACCTGCATGATATAAACATCGTATCTCTCTTCATTTTTCACCCCTTTGGGTGTTGGTTGATAAAGAAATGAGAATGGATCCGTCCAATAATGGAGCAAACTTCGTCTGGCAAAACTTTTGATTGCAAAAGGCTTTTGGAAAAGGTCTTGGTCCAGTACTTAATCTGAGCCAGGCTACTCGAGAAGGCCCATTTGAGAGCACCGAACCTCTTTCTAGTTTAATCTTATAATCTCAATGGGGCCGAAAACAAAGTGGATAAAGTGAAATTAATATGGGTTTTTTTATTTTAAAATCAAAGTTTGAGTTTACAAGCTATGTCGAAAAGGACTGGCCTAGCTAGACAAAACGTTACAAGACAATTACCATAGAGTTTGAAATATTAAAAAGAGGTACGAATAATAAGTGAACAAGACCTGAATGTTATCTATGTCCCATGCATATATACAAATATAAGCCGTTTTACTCTATTACGGCATTGCCTGTGTGAACGGGCTATTATGTATATGCCCAATGTGTGTGTGTGTCTAGGGTATGCTGCTTTCGCATCTTTGATAAAAATACAAATGAATTGGTTTCGTAGACAGAGAGTTGTATCAAGCTAGCAAGTCATCTTGGACAGAAATTCAAAGCATTGGCTTGGGAGTTGGGACTGTTATTTTGTTCTCACTAATATTTGTTCGGGAAGTCAGTCCAAATTCGTTCCACATTGGACTAATGATTCGTGCAATCAATCTTCTCCCACATGATCCCAAAACCAAAAAATATTTTTTTATTTTTATCGTCTCATGAAATATATGCAATTATTTTCATTGGTTATTTATCATTTTATTATTTTTATTATCATGAAATTTATATATATTTTTGTCGTATAGAGAAAAAGAAATTAACAATAATTTATTTAATTATATTAAAAATATTTCGGACGTCACCAAGATGTGAAGAGTGAAAACTTATTTGATATAGAAACAGAATTTTAATCAATGTGTAATAAATTATAGTGGAAAAAGCAGCTACGTACTGCTAAAGTTCAGCTGGGGGGCATTGGAAGGGTATATAGAGGGAGTCAGGATTGAAGAGAATTCCTTGAACTCAACGATCTCCTCCAGTGTTTCCGCCTTAGAAGAAAGATTCGCCGAAAGCCTCATTTATTTCTCAGGACTGGACCGGAAAGAACCATTTGTTCCAGGTTGCTTGCAACCCAAGGTAAGGAGAAAAACCAACTTCTTTTTTTTTTTTTTTTCATTTATCCCATTAACTTTGTTTGAGAACTGTTCAATGGTACTGAGGATGCATGTCTATTCTTGTTATTTCTCTTCAGGCTGGAAAATTCAACTGAGCAGAATCGCCCGTGTTTAGTTATTTCACGTGCTTAATTTGTTTATCTATTGTAGGAAGAAGTGTCATGACTGGCCAGGCTCTAAGTTTTAGCTGGCAAATAAGACTCAAAACTATTGAAATTTGTCGCATCAGATGGACCATTTTGCTGTGAATCTGTTTCCCAAGTGAAAGGGAAAGAGTCGACTAGAGTGCTGTTTTACTTCCAAAACCGTCGGTAAATACCTGGAGCCAGGATATTAGCTGTTTGGGAATGTATTTCTTTGTGTGGAGTGTGTTATGTTCCTTGTTAGAATCTGTCACATTCCAACAGCCCCATCCTTCTTATCGTTACTGCAAGCAAGTCAAAGATTCAATGCAACTCAAAGTCATCCTTTGGATCTTTATGCAGAAGTTTGGCATTCTAAAGTAGACTTAGAAAGGGTAGACTATAGTCGGGCCCAGTAGCTGTGACCACATCCCCATGAGAGCTGAGCAATATCTTGATCCCAAGTTTTACTATTCAATTCGAGTGCTAGCGCAAATTCTACTACCCCTGAAATCAGAAGGCACACAGCTTTTCTGGAAGCAATTGCATGTCTGTTCTATGGTGATGTGAAACTTGGTGTGTGAATGAGTTTTATCTTCTTTTTTATAGAATTATAAGTTTTAGAATCTTGATTTCTCTGTCAAGGTGTTGATAGACTCACTCTGTTGTTCATTCACAGATATGAGGCTAAATTGATTGTATTTGTTTAGGCTTCTTGGTATATCATCTCAATCATTGTGCTTTGGCAAAAATATTCTTTTACAAAATACCATTAGGTATGCATTTGTTCTTTCTTTTGCTTTTGGTAAAGAGTAGGTATGTATTTATTAGCTAGCCCTGTGATATAAGAGCTGAAATTTTTGCATCTGTGTCTCTGTTATGCAGACTTCTCTGGAGTTTGTAGCTAAGTGCAGCTATAATTCTTTTTTCTTTGATAATATAGGTTTCGTTCTCAAGTTCTGAGTCTTTCCGTTACTGAGTCTATTCTAAAACCACATGTAAGCAGACTTAGATAAATTTCTGGAAAGCAATGGAAAAAGATGATATCTACACGAAAGATGGGACAGTGGATTACAAGGGAAATCCTGCTAACAAGAAGGAAACAGGAACCTGGAGAGCTTGTCCATTTATCATAGGTAACCACAAAAGATGGTAATTGAAATTAGTAATTAAAGATAGAGATTGGATGCTTACTTGAGCATTTATCGACAGGAAATGAAGGGTGTGAAAGATTGGCATACTATGGGATGAGCACCAATCTGGTGCTTTATTTCAAGCATCGGCTGAATCAGCATAGTGCAGTTGCCACTAAAAATAACCTGAACTGGGGTGGAACATGCTACATCACACCATTAATTGGAGCATTTCTGGCTGATGCGTATCTAGGAAGATATTGGACAATTGCCTGTTTCTCAATCATCTATATTTTTGTAAGTTTTACTCATCTGATACTTATTGTAACACTTATAATTGATCTGATACAGTAATTTGTACCACCAGAATTACATCATAACAAACTGGAGTTGCTGAAGTTAAACATTATACCATATCAAGAAGAAGGAAAACAGAACCCGGAATTTTTATTTTCTCCAATTTATAGACTAGTGCCCCATTCTTTGATTGGTTTAGTAGAGTATCACCAAGTCCTTCAAAAAATTGACCTAAGTTTTTGAAGCAACATTTTCTGTGAAATCTGTTCCTTGGTAATTGAGACAAAAATATTTACTTTTAACATTTTACACAGGGAATGACACTTTTAGCATTGTCTGCATCAGTCCGTGGCATAAGGCCAAGATGTTATACAAAAGATAGCTGCGATCCAACAGACACACAGAGCGCTATGGCCTTTCTAGCACTTTACCTGATAGCACTAGGAACAGGAGGAATTAAGCCTTGTGTTTCATCATACGGAGCTGATCAGTTTGATGACACGGACGAAAAAGAGAAGAAACACAAGAGTTCTTTCTTCAATTGGTTCTATTTGTCCATAAACGTTGGTGCTCTTATCGCTGCTTCTGTGCTGGTGTGGGTACAAGATAATGTGAGCTGGGGATGGGGCTTTGGCATCCCAGCTATCGCCATGGCAATAGCTGTCTGCTTTTTCTTTTCAGGTACTCGTTTGTATCGATACCAAAAGCCTGGAGGTAGCCCTCTCACACGCCTCTGTCAGGTGGTGGTGGCATCCATCAGGAAATATAAGGTTGCAGTACCTGCTGATAAGTCTATTTTGTATGAGACGGCAGATGCAGAGTCCAATATCAAAGGAAGCCGCAAGATTGACCACACAACAGATCTCAGGTCAGCGCCTGGACTTCAATCTTAAATTTAGAAATTGATTAGAGCCAATTGGAGAAAAATTTGTTCACCTATCAATTAGGTGAAATATGGTAGCGAAGAAATAATCCATTAGATTGTTTGAATTTTAAATAAGAATCCAGTTGCCATAGATTAAATCATTGGTTGTTGATGCTTGAAGAACTCAATATACGACAAGCTAGTTAAGCTATGAACACGTTCGGATTTTTCCTGAAGCCATTTGTTGTGATAAGATAGAAAAACAAACTTGTAACTAGTAACTTGATGAGGATTAAAAAATTATTAAAACTCCTTGTGGTTCAATTTCCAAACTCTCCTTTGATATTCTAATTCTGCAATTCAGACTTGATATATCTAGGTAGTACACATATATCGCAAATTTTATCTTGGTTAGATGCTTGAACTGTTGCTTTAGTTCCTTACCTTTAACCATGGCTATAATCTTCAGTTTCTTTGACAAAGCGGCAGTGGAAACTGAAACAGACCACATAAAGGGCTCAAACCCGTGGAGACTTTGCACAGTGACACAAGTTGAGGAGCTGAAAGCTATAATTCGTTTGCTCCCAATATGGGCCTCTGGGATCATCTTTTCCACCGTTTACGGTCAGATGGGCAACTTATTTGTGTTGCAAGGTGAAAAAATGGATACTCGCGTCGGCCACTCTAACTTCAGGATCCCACCAGCATCGCTTTCCATCTTCGACACCCTCAGTGTGATATTTTGGGTGCCAATCTATGACAGAATCATTCTCCCAGCGACAAGAAGATTCACTGGTCACAAGAATGGCCTAACTCAACTTCAGCGGATGGGCATCGGCCTCTTCATATCAATATTTCCCATGGTAGCTGCTGCATTTCTGGAGCGCGAAAGACTGAAAATGATCAGAAGGCACAACTACTATGAGCTAAAGGAAATGCCTATGACAATATTCTGGCAAGTGCCACAGTACTTCCTCATTGGGTGCGCAGAGGTTTTCACATTCATTGGACAGTTGGAGTTTTTCTATGAACAAGCACCTGATGCAATGAGGAGTTTCTGCTCTGCTCTAGCACTCACCACCGTCGCTCTCGGTAGCTACTTGAGCTCTCTGCTTGTGACTATTGTTACTAGTGTGACCGCTAAGAATGGGAAGCCCGGATGGATACCAGACAACCTAAACTATGGTCACGTTGATTACTTCTTCTGGCTCTTGGCAGCACTGAGTGTGCTAAATTTAGGTGTTTTTGTCTGGATTGCGAATTGGTACACCTACAAAAGGGCAGTGGGAACTCTTCGTTGATTATTTCTATGGTGGCTTGTTCAAAGCAACTGTAAATGATTCACTCGCTGGTTACGAAGAATTAAGGAAAGTTTCCCCTTGTTATGTATGAAATATGGTCGCTTCATGTCAATGTTTCAAAATAATGGGTGAAAAAGTTGAAGAGTATACATTATGAAAATGGAAGCAAAAATCACTTTATTACCTCTTTCTCCAGATTTTAGTATTAGGTGGGTCCAAGTTTTGCCTTGGGCTAGCCTCAGGCCATTACATTATAAGCTAAAGCCACTCAAAGTTGTCTCATAAGATAAGGACCCATTTCTCTGCAATTCTAGATTGACGATGCTATAATGCCCTTTCGTCGTTTGCCTTTTTCGGCACTTAAAAACTCTTGGGGCCAAGTGTCAAACCAAGAAAATTTTATACCCAAACAATAGGAATCTTGAAGCTCATAAAGAAGTATGGTATCATTACACTGAATGATCAGACAAAAATATCTCTGTCCCAACAAAAACTCCCCGGTCTCCCCCGTCTCTGCATTACTGTACAATAACACCTCTAACCCTCTCACCATTATCGACACAAACTAGTCAAAGAATTCAACTATTCAAGTCGTGCTTCCTTCCTATCCTTTTGAAATGTTTATACACAGAAAGTTGACTTCGAGAGGATAAACTCTAGCTGTATCCACTTTAAGTGGTCGCAACTTGATGATGATTGAGTGATATCCTGATTCAAGCGTTCCTATCCTATTATTCTAGTGGTAATTCTACTACTCCTGGATTCTTGAGGCATACCCATTTTTTCAGGATGCTATTGCATAATGCTTAGGGGCATCAGGTTTGTTATCCTGTAACTTTGATTCTATTTTAACTTGGTGTGTTGTGTTTGAACTTTTTCTTCTCTTCTTAACTAGTTTTAGAAACCAGCTTTTTCATATCAAGGTATTTAGACAGTGCTAATTAACTTCATTTATGTATGTTCAAAGAGTTAAATGGATACGATTGGTTTAAGCTTCTTGATTCTGTTCTTGAATTGATATAAGTGGCCATGCGGTACAGGAACTGAAAATTGGCAATTGACTTTCTGTATGCTTACTTCTCTGCAATTTGTTGCTAAGTGCAGCTATGATTCTTTTTCCAGTGAATATAGGTTACATCTTCAAGTTCTCTGCCCTTCTGCTTTTGAGTGATTTCTTGGACCAAGAAAAAGTAGGCTAAGATAAATTTCTGGAAAGTCATGGCTGAAGATGATTTCTATACAAAAGATGGGACAGTGGATTACCAGGGAAACCCTGCCAATAAAAAGAAAACTGGAACCTGGAAAGCCTGTCCCTTTATTATTGGTAATCATAAAATCAACCAGTTAAATTTATTAATGGTTAGTCAAAGATGGACGCTTATCTGTTTAGCATTAATCAACAGGAAATGAATGTTGTGAAAGATTGGCCTACTATGGGATGAGCAGCAATCTGGTGCGCTACTTTAAGCATCGACTCAATCAACATAGTTCTGTTGCTACTAGAAATAACCAGAACTGGAGTGGAACGTGCTACATCACACCATTGATCGGAGCATTTCTGGCTGATGCTTACCTGGGAAGATATTGGACCATTGCCCTTTTCTCAACTATTTATGTCTTTGTAAGTTCTAGTCTCAAAAGGAGATAGTCTTATAATTGTACTGCAGAACTCTTGTAGAACAGAATAAAGTTTATATTTATATATTAAGGATTAAAGTTTATCAGTTAAATATTGAGGCCTATGCTTATTAATGGAAGAATTGAAGAAAAAAAATGGTACTCTGGATCATCCTAGTCTAGTAGTACCAATTTTCTCCGGTACCAAACTCACTAAAAAGTTTTGACATGAGATTTGAACTTTTCATGGAATCTGTATTTTTCACACAGGGAATGACACTTCTGGCATTGTCTGCAACCGTACATGGCATCAGGCCAAGGTGTTACGCAGAAGATAACTGCAACCCAACAGTTACGCAAAGTGCAGTGTTCTTTGTAGCTCTTTACATGGTTGCACTGGGAACAGGAGGAATTAAGCCTTGTGTCTCATCGTATGGAGCAGATCAGTTCGATGACACCGATGAAGCTGAGAAGAAGCACAAGAGCTCTTTCTTCAATTGGTTTTACTTTTCCATAAATATCGGTGCTCTTATTGCTTCTTCTGTGCTGGTCTGGGTACAGGATAATGTGAGTTGGGGATGGGGTTTTGGAATTCCTGCCATCGCTATGGCAGTAGCTGTTACATTTTTCTTTTCAGGTACTCGTTTGTACCGGAACCAAAAGCCTGGAGGCAGCCCTCTCACACGCCTCTGTCAGGTGCTGGTGGCATCCTTCAGGAAATTTCGATTGGTGGTACCTGCTGATAAGTCTCTTCTGTACGAGACTGCAGATGCAGAATCCAATATCAGAGGAAGCCGGAAGATTGAGCACACACAAGATCTTAGGTTAGTGCCAGAACGCCAATCTTAGACTAGCAACTGAATTACAGTGACATGTAAAAATTGCAAAAAATTTATTCATTTTTCATTGAAAGCTTTTTAATTCTTGGATGACGTCTGAACAAGTTATTCCAGAAGTATTATCTACAATCCGGAATAGCTGGTGAACCTATGAACATTTCTTGATGTTTCCCTCAAAGCTGTTAGGGCACAATTTAGTTTGCATTACTGATAACAAGTATGATCATCGATGTTCATGTGATTCAATTTTCAAACTTCCTCTCAGTATTCTACTTAATTTAAACTTCAGATTTTCACGTTGCTTGGTGCATGTAGGTAGATATACTTTCCTGTCTCTTGATTCCATGTTCGAGCTCTAAGGCAGCTGTTCTGATCTTCAGTTTCTTTGACAAAGCGGCTGTGGAAACTGAATCAGACCACATAAAGGGTTCAGTAAACCCATGGAGACTTTGCACAGTTACTCAAGTTGAGGAGCTAAAAGCTATCATTCGCTTGCTCCCCATATGGGCCACTGGAATCATCTTTGCTGCTGTGTACAGTCAGATGAGCAATTTATTTGTGTTGCAAGGTGAAAGAATGAATACTCACGTCGGCAATTCTGCCTTCAAGATCCCACCAGCATCGCTTTCCATCTTTGACACCCTCAGCATTATCTTTTGGGTTCCAATCTATGACAGAATCATTGTCCCAGTGACAAGAAAATTTACCGGTCAAAAAAATGGCCTAACTCAACTTCAGCGGATAGGCATTGGCCTCTTCATATCAATATTTGCCATGGTAGCTGCAGCGATTCTGGAACTAGAAAGACTCCGAAGAGTGAGAAGGCACAAGTACTACGAGCTTAAGGAAATGCCCATGACAATATTTTGGCAAGTTCCACAATATGTCCTCATAGGGTGTGCAGAGGTTTTCACACTCATTGGACAGCTGGAGTTTTTCTATGAGCAAGCACCTGATGCCATGAGGAGTTTCTGCTCGGCACTACAACTCACTACCATTGCGCTTGGTAACTACTTAAGCTCCCTGCTGACAACTATTGTTACAAGTATAACCACTAGGAAGGGAAAGCACGGGTGGATACCAGACAACTTAAATTATGGCCATGTTCATTACTTCTTCTGGCTCTTGGCAGTGCTGAGTGTGCTAAATTTAGGGGCATTTCTCTTGATTGCAAAATGGTACACGTATAAAAGGCCACTGGGGACTCTTCGTTGATTTGGTGCCTTGTATATTACTTTCCATCTGCTTAAATTGTGTGTACCAGTCCACTCCCTACCCCTTCTTATGCATACAGTTAAAAGGCTTCCTCGTGTCCATGTTTCTAAACGATTTAATGAACAATGAAACAGGTTCAGAAAGATAGCTGACAGAATATCATGACTCGTGTCTCGTCACAAAGGGAAATTGGAATGCAACTGGAGGGTGTTTGACTTACCATTGACCCTTTTGGCATTTGCAATGATATTAAGTTATATGAATCTACTATTGTTCTTCAAGACCATAATGGCAATATAAGTTCAGTTTTCCCGTGTTTTACGTGCCAAAGTCCCCTCAATACTTTGAAGTACCACAAACAGTTGGGCAATAATGAAAGAAAAATTATGGCAGAAGGTTTAGAAACTTGTATATTCGCCGCAATACGGAATCTTCATTAGGTCATAAATCACATAAAAATACTTACAAGAAGCAGTTCACTAAATGGTAGTACTTAGTACAACATCCACCAGTGTCGTAAAAGGATTTTCTTATAAAAACTTGGAATGGAACTAGAGTTTGCTAGCTTGTTTACCAAACAATGAATGCCGGCCTTCAGCAATTAACTCCCCAGTTTCTTTGTTTCTGACAAGCACAATTGTCCCTGCATAACCTCCTCTTCGGCCTAGAACCTTTGATGTAATCTCTAACTCATCCTGCAAATTGCCTCTTAGAGATCAGAATCATATTAAAAGAGGTATAACCAGATTCTCTACCAGCGAGAAACTAATCTGAAAGATCAAAGAAGAAACAATGGCCTGCCCTTCATTCTGTCTGCCATGGATCATAATCTTGGAATGATATTAAAAATCAGTGGGATTATAGGAAATATACTGACATTTCTCCTTTTGGCTTCACAGAAGAAGCCACGCGATAGATCCTCTTCTACCTCTAGATATCCAAATCCTCCAAAAAGGGCAAGATTCTATCTCACATCCTTGTTACAACTTTAAACAAAAATACCTTTCAATCACTCCCTATGCAGATAGTGCATAACCCAATAAACTTAAATCCATGATCAAACTGAATAACAAAGCATTAACGAAAACATTCAATGCATTAATGAACATTACTAGTACTAAATTCAAAGCAACCCGAAGGGGTAGCATAACCCCCTAAAATTTTTTAAATTTTTTATTTATTACTAAATTCAAAGCAACTAAAAGGGGTAGCATAACCCCCTAAAATTTTTTAAACGTTTTATTTAATACATATTTTTTCTTTTAATGCCTTTTTCAAAATATAATATAAATAAAGATTTTTTTCTAACTATATAATTGAGGGAAGGGGATTCAAAATCTACTCTTTAAGTATGGATCATGTAACAATTAATGAGCAAAATGCTTGAATGCTAATATAAATAAAGAATAACAAAATGACCTCATAAGCCCCACTCAACTTTATCTTAAGTTTTTCCACACTAAAACACACCTCATTCTTCAACAAACATCTATAAGTTTGACAGTTGTAACAAAGGAGGACAGGACCACTCACCACCATTGTGAAATTAAAAAGAAGTCATTTTCTTTCTATTTATATTATTATTTATTTCATTTTTATTATACTTTCTAATATGTTATAAGTTTTTACAAATTTTCTTCTTCAAACTTTTACGAACCATCAATTGTGTTCTTCGTCTTTCTCTTTTGTTATATAAGTTCTATCTTCTATTTGTAATTAAGGTTTTCTTTTTTCTATCATGTAAATTTTATTTTTTATAATTTTAACCTTTAAAAATTAAAAATTATTATGTAACTCTCAAATATAAATTGTAGTGTTGTATTGTTAGTGTCTTACTTAAAATTTTATCAATGTATTATTTTTTATTAATCTTGATTAATAGGTTAATTTGTCTTGTTTTAAATATTTCCTTTCTACAACAATTATAAAGAGAGCCTTTTTAACAATAAAAATTATGAAAACAAAACTCCAAAACAAAATGAATGATAAGAAAATTTCAGAACAAAATGAATGATAAATTTTTTACAAATAATTTAATTATTTATATTAAAAAAGGTATTACTAATCCTTTTAATATAGAATCAAAAGTCGATCAATTTTAATTTGAAAAACATCCTCAGCATAACTTTTTTAAAAATTATTATAAACATTTCATGTTCTTATTTTTATTTATTATTTTAATCTTATATAAAATTATTATTTATTATAAATTTAAAAATATTTAAACCTTATCTCTCTTCGTCAATGACCCTCAATCTTAACAAAATTGATTAGCTCCGCTGCTGCAACTCACTACATTAAAGTACAAAGATATTCTTAAAGCGAACTCATAAGAAAGCTAACTTACATTGAGCTTAGCAGTTCCGAGAAAAGAGATGGACATGTCCACCGAAACATTCATGGGGAGACCTTCGATATGGACAACAGCCCCACCAACTTCATCAACGAGATTCGCAATAGCACCAGTTGCTAAATTTCCACTTCTATCCTGGCAAAGTCAATTTATTTCCAAAAGAAAACTCAACCAAAATCATCGCACATAGTGAATTCTGATTCTATGGAATTTGAGATTGGGGGGTTTTTGGGTAGCTTACGGTGAGCCGAGGAGGGACTTTGAAACTACAGGAAACGAAGCCAGACTCAACCCTATCCACTCGGATGCCGCGTAAGGCGAAATCTTCGTAGAAGCTGCACTCGGAGCCGACTCGGTGGGGGGGGATAGTGAGTCGCGACACGCACTCTGCTCCTTCTTTGTCTAGTTCCAGGAATTCTTTGACTTTTTCCATGTTAGATTTTCTTGGCTCTCTGCCTGAGGTTGTGAAAACTGAGAGAGAAGATGGGTAAATTGAGGGAGAAGGTGGTTAAATAATGTTGCCAGTTACCAGTAATTCAATCAGGTTGAGTTGGATTGGACCTGGACATGCCAGTCAGGAGGATCGGTCTTGGACTCCGTTTCAGCCCGGTCTTTTCATTCTAGGCTTGTTGGTGGGCTAAAGCCTGTTCAGCCCAATTACTTTTAAAAGACTACAAAGGACCTTACTGGCCGTGACTGGGTTCGGCTAGTCTTCAGCCCATGATTGGCCTTGTCTAATTTGAGGGACAAGTACATCCATTCTTCCCAAAACTCTAATCTTAAGAATTTTAAATTCTTACGATTAAGTTTTGATTTTGTTCAATTGATGGGTGACAATTACATTCTAATTTTAAGTTTTTTTACATATTTATTTTAAAAAATTAAAATAATTTTTATTTTTCTATCTAGTGCAACCGAGTTTTTATATTTTTATTTTAAATTAAATATATTTTTATAATTAATAATTAATTAATTATCATTAATCAAAATATCATATATTATTTTTTATTTATTAACATATGAGGTTGATGTGATATTAACATAGACATGACAAGAAAGATAAAAATATCATGTGATCTTATTAAGCATGTCATGTCACAATTCATCGTAACATGTTAACATTTACATAATATAAAATAATAAATAATATTTTAATTAATAAATAATTAATTTAAAATTAATTGTAATAACTCATTTGGCTCAAACGAAAAATATAAAAAATTGATTGAATGTAACAAAAAATGTAAAATTATTTAAATTTTCATAAATAAATTATAATTTTTCCAAATATTATTGCTTTAACTATATCATGAATAACACTATATACATTTGTGTGAAGGTTTTTGTTAAACAAAATCTTTTATAGTAATAAAAAGGTTATTATTGTCTCTCAAAAAAAAAAAAAAACTTAACCTCGATTGTTAAAAACACACTTTATGGAATGAAAACAAAGTGTGTGGATTTCTATGCTAATGATCCGCCTTGGAAGAGTTGACTTCCATAATTTAAGAGACACCGAGAAATAGCAGTTGGAAGCATCTTTGGGCTTATGGGTATTTCCCATTTAAAAATTACACCAAAATCCAAAGCAGTTTTTGGACTCTATTCTCAAAGAGTCCTAAGTAGAGAACAAATCTCCCAAATGTTCCTCCCTTGAACTTAGATTTTGGTCAAAAAAAAAAAAAAAGCAACAAAGAAGTTTTGAAATCAGAGTCTTAATACATAATAGAATACTATTAATTACTCTCTAGAGTTTGTTTTTCTTTATCTCTTTTTAATTTTTACGAAAATTAAAATAAAAATTTTGATTTTGATGTATTTTGTATTAAAATTAAAAAAATTATAATATAATTATTCAATGCTCTTTAATATGAAAAAATAAAAAATTATGAAAATAAATTTGTAATATTAGATTCTAAAAAAGAAAAAAAATATTTCATTTAAGCATATCCTAAAAACGAAAGACTGGAGTTTTTTTCAATGAAAAAGAAAAGAAAAAGAGATTATTTATGCTTAATGTGAGTTTGGGTAGATGTATGAAATGGGATTTAATAATATGTTTTATTTTATTTTTTTTTATATGTTTTGAAGATGTATTATTTTGTCCCCACACCAAGAAAATCAATTAAAAGAAATGATGTATGTGATGAATACCATTTATTTTGCATATAACATTAGTGTACAAAAAACAAATTGTTGTCATATCGTTAGATTAGAACCAATATTTTCAAGCCCCATTATTGATTTTGTGTGTATAAGATGGCAAATATCATCGTTTGGAAGAAAAGAAAAATAAGAAAATATATATAAAAGAAAAAGAAGAAATTAACCCAATTTTAGAGAGAGTATTGGATAATAAAACCCAAAATAGAAAGGGTTTATCCAGGGTTTTCCGTTTTCCCATTTCTATTTAGCTTCTCTTCCAAATCTTAGTTCTCTCTCCCAAACGCATTAATCTTCAGTGTAGTACATTCTGTCTCTCTCTTTTTTTCTTTTTTTTTCTCTGAGCATGAGCTCATTGCCTCTTCTCAAGCCATGACTCTCCAGCCCACCACCACCACAGACAGCGTCTCTCAACCTGCAACCGCCACCCACCACCACACCCATCACCGGCTTTCTGCGCAGCATGTCTACGAGAACGCCTTGCCGGCATCCAAAACAACTCCCTACCGCCACGACCCCCTACTTTCCTCAACCTCCCAGTTCCGCCGCTCCAAGTCCTGCTCCGGTGGCCCTAACCCATCCTCTTCCTCCGCCACCTCCGAGCCCCGCCGTAAATCTTGTGACGTAAGGCTCACAATACCCTCCACGACCTTTTCGCCATAGATGACAAAATAAAAACTCTCAATCCCAACCACCCTCCTTCAAAAGTTGAAGCTTTTCAAGGCTTTGAAGAAGAAGAAGAAGAAGAAGAAGGAGAGTTGAAAACGGTGAAAGAATTCATAGATCTCGAATGGGGAAGAAAAAAAACTTCAGGGAAATCTTTGTGGGAAGCAGCTTCGGTCTTTAGCAAGAAATTGAGGGAATGGAGGAAAAAACAGGGCAAAAAGAAGGAGAAAATTGAGGGTTTGGTTCTTGATAAGGTGAATAAAAGGGGATTGAGAGACACTCAATCGGAGATCGGGGAATATGGGTTGTTTGGGAGAAGATCTTGTGATACTGATCCTAGATTGTCGGTTGATATTGGCCGTTTGTCTGTCGATGATTCAAGGTTTTCTTTTGATGAGCCAAGGGTTTCTTGGGATGGTTATTTGATTGGGAAACAGAATCCCAAGGTTAATGAAGAAGGGAATGTTGGGGAAGAGAGATTGAGTGTTGTAAAAGAGGAAGAAAGGAGTAGCCCTGGTGGGTCAGCTCAAACGAGAGATTATTATGCGGATTCTTTGACTAGAAGGAGGAGAAGTTTCGACCGGTCAGGGTCGAATAGGAAGATTAGTTTGGGGGAAGCTGATGAAGTTAAATCTTCGATTTCGAATGCTAAAGTGTCTCCTGAGACTGTTGGGTTGTTTCACGGGGCGAAACTGTTAGTTACCGAGAAGGAACTGAGGGATTCCAATTGGTATTCGAGTGTGGAATCTGGTTCGAAGGATGTTGAGTTTGTTACTGCTGGGGTTGGCCAAAAAGGGTTTGATTTGAAGAAGGCAAGGAAGTGGAAAAATATTTGGAACATCTGGGGTTTGATACAGAGGCGAAAACAGAGTGAATTTGAAGATGAAGAAAGGAGTATTGGAGGGGATGTGGGTGATAGGAGGCTAGCAGAGTCGTTGCAAACGTTAGGAGGGTGGCTAATGGAGATGAAGATAGAGGTATTGGAGGAAATGGAGGTGAAGGGACACTGGCGGAGTCATTGCAAAAGCTGAGGGGGTTGGCTCATGGAGATGAAGGTAAAGGTATAGAGAATTGTGGCTGACGGGACACTAGCGGAGTCTTTGCAGAAGTTAAGAAGGGTGGCGAATGGAGACGCAAATGGGAGTGTTGTAAGCCAGAAGCTTATGCGGAGCTATAGTGTTAGTGCTAGGAATTCCGTGGATGGATCAGCTTTCTATGGAATGAGTGTGACCCCGTCTAAAGATGATGGTGAGAAGAGAAGGGAGAAATTTGTGCTGCAGCAGAATAGGAGTGTCAGGTATTCTCCTAACAACCATGATAATGGGCTATTGCGATTTTACTTGACGCCGATGAGGAGCTATCGGAGAAGCAAATCTGGAATGAGTAGGCTAAAAAACCCACACTCTGTAGGTGGGAGCGTACTGTAATGGTGCTTGAATTTGTTATGAGTAAGATATTATGTTGTAAAAACGTGAATGAATGTGTCTCTCCATGTTCTATAGATAAAAAAAAACATCAGATCATATGGTCATCTTTCTTGTGCTAAGCATATGTTTTTCTAATAACGCAGCAATGCAAAAAATGAAACAGTGTTTTCATATTGTTAGTATAGTGAGAATTGTTGCTGAAATGTAGCTTAGTATTTACTACAAGAAATGAAATCACTTTGTTCACATTTTTTGCCCCTTTCTTCAGTGATGGCAAGGACTCGTCGGTTCCCTGTTTGATCCTTTCTTGTAGAATTGTTAAATGTTTGTGAAACTTGTTATCCGAATGACTATGAGCTGAATGTGTTAAAATTACCATTTGCTTGTCAGCTTGAACATTCAAGGCTGTGAAGATAGATAACTAGGATAGGATTACTTACGAGGACGTTAAGGTTTTTTTTTGTTGTTGTCTTCTGCATGTTAATTTCCTTTTTGATCAAAGTCCCTGCAGGACAATTGTTGATGATGTTATGCATCTTTTCAGTCTACTTTGCTTTTGCTTTCATGTATAGTGAAAAATGAGTGAGACACTGCCTTGACTTCTTCATGACAATTGGATCTCTACTGAAACTGGTATGTTTTGGTGGAGCTGTCATACTCAACTGTAGCAAACAACGGAGTTGCCTTAGGATGTTTAACATGATGTGATGGCTTAGCTAGATGTTTGACAAAGACTCAAAGAAAGCCTTTCTTGAGCATTTTCACGAAATTGACCTGATGCTCCCTTAATTACTCCAAAATCTACATTACTTAATATCAATGAATTCATTGATCATTGCCACGTCTTAATGAGTTACCTGATACTCTTAAAATGCGAGTCTAAGTTTTCTACTTTTTCAAACGTACTAAGCTATGCATTCTGGATTTCATCCGTCTGCAGGGCATCCTTTCATGCATTTAGGTCTACCATCTATGGAAACTGATTAGAGCAACTCATTCAGTGTTTTCTACTATTTCATTGTCACAAGTTGTTTTGCTTAAGCCCATGTTTTCTGCAGCTGGTTTGGAAACTTGCTACTTATATCAGTTATAACCGTGAATGGTGCAAGCATCAATGCACCCCTACGTAGCCAACACTACCTCCTTTTTTTCTCATTTGGCCACAGCATAGTAAAGTTCCCATTTATCTTTTAAGATGGATCTAGTCAATGGGTGGACTTGTTTTAGACATAGGAAACATCTCATTGCATATTCTAGTTCTCACATGTAAAACCAAAATCTTGAGTGGCAACTTTCACCTTGTTATTTGTCCCACAAAAGAACATAGCAGATAAGAAAAGTGCCTTCTCTCTATAACGACCTCCTTCCCGAAAAGGACCAGTCGACGGTCTTCCCAAATACCAAGATCAATAATCATTCGTCCATTCAATGAAATATACTTTCACCAACCGACAAATCCGATCGCAACACCACTTATCTGTTATATCTTTCAAGTTCCATAATTCCACGTGCAAGCTGTCCACATGGATTCTGATAACTTTTGTTTGCCAGAAATTTTGTTTACCTTGGAAATTTCCGAAGGGTAATTCATTCCAGATGAAGGATAATGCCAATGGAAAAATTCCAGTGCAAAAGTGGACAAGGCAAAGCACAAATCACCTTCACTTCATGTCCATTTTGACTCTGCTCTATTTGCATGAGTAAAAACCAGAGGACGTTGCTGCTTGCACTTAGCTTAACTAGCAAGAATGAGATGAAATGTTGCAGCATTTAAAAGGGTTAACAAGACATGGATATTAAACATAACTGAGATCGTCCACGAAACTCAATATTCAAACAAGATATATAGAAATGCATACAGAAACCCTCACAGATTCACTAAATGCTATAGTAGGAAGCACTCACTCAACATCATACCCTTTCTCCTGAAGCTCTGCAACAACCTCATTCCTCATCCTGAGCCACAGCTTTAATGCTTCCTGCTCAAACTTCTTGTTCTGCATCTCCTTCTGATAATTAAAGGAATCTTTATCCGTTTCTACGATCCCTTTAGGACCAATGGTAGTTCCAATCATGCCTCCTTTAGCAACAAACTCTTCCATTGCCTCAGCGTCACCAGGATAAGGAAACTCCCTCCGCTCATATAAATGGGCTAGCTCTCTCTCTTCCTTCGGCCTAGGCTTCAACGTCCACCACCCCAGTGGGGAAGTTTCGTTGTAAAGCCACGCGACGCCGAAGAGAGTGTAAGTGCACAGCAGTGCCTTCCCAACTTGCTTCCAAAAGTGGTAGTCTTCTTTGCCTAATCCTATCTTCTTCAAATACTTGTCCGCATTTATCGATTTCAACAACTGGAAGCCTGAAAATTTGGTAAAACTGGTTTCATTCAGCCTTTTGATCGAACAGGTTCAAGCCAACCAATGTAAAGAAAATAATACTACTAAATATGTTCAAACTTGACATTGGAATTTACCTGCTTGGGTTTCTTGATATCGTTTCCGAGTCATTTTTGGGAAAAACCGAACCTTGATAAAACTATCCAAATCCGCTGATCAAGGAATAGTTTCAGTCTGTCGCATGATAAAACGATCGGAGGGAAGCCCACCTTATCTAATTTCTGTTAACGATAAGATCATAAGAGCATTAGGCAGTTTCTAAACTTCCAAATTTATCCCTACAGTTTCCAAAAACTACTTTGTACACTTCAAGGGAAAGGTAGGGGTAATTGAGTCATTTAGTAAGATTAACGTATATAAAGTATAAACAAGGCGGCTACGGCTTCACGAGTCAGCACTCGGCGGCCACTTCAACGATGAACTCTACACTCTGTTTAAGTCGACCGATACGCAGTTTTTCTCTTGCGAGCTTTCAAAATCGTAAATTTGTCGAAGCTAAGCAATTTAAACCTCAATTAACTTCTTGTTTAATTGAATCTTCAAAGCTTAAATGCTTTGGAAGTGTAAATTCGAGGACCGGTTTGAGAGCTCACCAGCAGCTTCGAGACGACTCGGGTGAGTCAAGGAGGATTCTATCTCGTCGAGTTAGGGTTTCATCCAACGATGCTCAGTTCGGTTCTTTGCCGAACAAAGGCGGGACTGAGTCGTCGAGTTTCGCTGAGTTTATCACGTCCGAGCGTGTTAAAGTGGTGGCGATGCTGGCTTTAGCTCTGGCGCTCTGTAATGCGGATAGAGTCGTGATGTCAGTGGCGATTGTGCCGTTGTCGCTTGCTCATGGCTGGAGCCGTTCGTTTTCCGGCATTGTTCAGGTGGCTCTTTTAGTGCTTTTCTTTTGCTTCTCTTGATGAAATATTCGATTATTGTTGCTTTGAAACTTAAAGGATAGTAAATTGCACTATAATTTGCTAAAGAAATTGGTCAGTGTATGAATTTGGAGAAAAAAAGAATTGTTTTTGATTAGGAATGAGATAAATGTTGTAGTCAAAATTTAACCTTTTTTGGGAGAACTAAACGCATTATTTTCTTTTCTTTATTCTAATTTTGTTTGAATTTGTAGTACATTTAAAATCAATTATTATTTTCTCTTCTACCATGTACTTTTGCTTTTTAACAACTTTGTAGGAAGCAGAGTGCAGGTAGTAAAGGTAACAACCAAAGCGAGCCTTAAATTGAGACTTGTTTGTTGCTGTACTTTCTTCGAATTAGTCTATAGAAATAAGCTTTTAGGCAAGTGGTTTTTATTACATAATCAAACTTGGGTAATAACGTTTAAAAAGTTACTAAGTGTTAAAATTTGTTGCAGTCATCTTTTCTGTGGGGATACTTGATTTCACCGATAGCAGGAGGTACATTAGTGGACTATTATGGTGGTAAGGTAGTAATGGCATGGGGAGTGACATTGTGGTCATTAGCTACATTTCTTACACCATGGGCAGCTGAAAACTCTTTGTGGGCATTACTTTTTGCAAGGGCTATGCTTGGTGTTGCAGAAGGTGTGGCTCTTCCATGCATGAACAACATGGTGGCAAGGTATTGATGTTCTGCTTATTTTACCGTTTGATGATGATCACCATAAATTGATGATATAAATCATGTGCCTTCAAGCAAGTTCATTTTCATTGTAACAATATGATGAATCCTAATTGTTGAACATTGTGCATACTTTTTGTTTTAGATGGTTTCCGCCAACAGAACGTGCCAGGGCTGTTGCAATGGCAATGGCTGGATTTCAGCTTGGAAATGCAATAGGACTCACTTTGTCCCCAATTCTCATGTCCCAAGGTGGTATATTTGGACCATTTGTGATATTTGGACTGTGTGGATTTCTTTGGGTTTTAGTTTGGTTATCTGCAACATCAAGTACTCCTGATAGAAGTTCCCAGATATCAAAATACGAACTGGACTACATCATGAACAAGAGGCCGAAATCTCATGCAGTGGAGAACAAACCTAAGACAAAAATGATCCCTCCATTCAGAAGGTTGCTTTCTAAAATGCCAACATGGTCTCTAATTGTTGCAAATTCCATGCATAGCTGGGTAATGCACATTCCTTTCCCTGTAGCTTATTACACAACTATGTTAATGATTTTCTAAATATGGTCTGATTATGTAGCTTGTAACCATGCTCTCTGACCATTCTGCCTTGAGTCTTTTTCTAATTTCAAACAAGATG
This sequence comes from Theobroma umbraticum, assembly GCF_002168275.2. Classification (NCBI taxonomy): domain Eukaryota; kingdom Viridiplantae; phylum Streptophyta; class Magnoliopsida; order Malvales; family Malvaceae; genus Theobroma; species Theobroma umbraticum. The sequence continues at coordinate 9,454,828 of NW_018397257.1, forward strand.
CTGTTGCCTTGCCTCAACAGCCTACATAAACACACTACACCCCCTCCCCCCAACACAAAGGAAATTTGAGTCAACCTAAACATTTATATGAATTGGATGCATTACAGGCTGAAATCACATTAACTGGGCAAAATAGTTTTCTACCAATGTAAAATTCTCATTAGATTATATATGTTTCAGTCACTTAGTTTTACACACCTGCAAATACTCTAACCTTTTCATTAAAAAATTTTTGCAGGGCTTTTTCGTTATTCTTTCATGGATGCCTATCTACTTTAACTCGGTAAGGGGTAAAAGTTAACTATGAGCTGTTCATTTTGTGATGGGTGAGTAAATGTAGCCTTACTGTCTTTAGAATAAGGTGCAAATAAGGACCATTTTGGCATAGGTTCATCATGTTGATCTCAGACAAGCAGCATGGTTTAGTGCTGTTCCATGGAGCATGATGGCATTGACAGGATACTTGGCTGGTTTATGGTCAGACACATTGATACGGAATGGTACCAGTATCACTTTGACTCGCAAGATCATGCAGGTAATTTTGGGAGAAAATGATACTATTGACTTTAAAAAATGGGTCAGTTATACTATGGTTAATTGTGCTTTTACCTCCTTTTCTTGTGGTGGTTGTTCGCCATTAGTCATTTGGTTCTTTGAACTTTCTTTCAGCTTGCTAAGCATCCAATCTGTATCTTATCTGCAGTCCATTGGTTTTATTGGTCCTGCGATTGCTCTGATTGGTTTAACTGCAGCAAAAAGTCCATCGACTGCTTCTGCTTGGCTTAGTTTAGCTGTTGGGCTGAAAGCATTCAGTCACTGTGGTTTCCTTGTTAACCTTCAGGTCAGATAAATCACTTATTTTCAAAAGTTAAACTATAAGATCAAATGAATTTTTCACATTCGCCTAACTTTCTCCCTTTCAATTCTATTACCAGGAGATTGCTCCACATTATTCTGGTGTTTTACATGGTACGATAATTCATTTCCATCATCATGTATTTTTTGTTTGATTGCTTTCTTCATATGAAAATTTCAAGAGCAAACTGCCTTAAGTGATAAACTTCATGTTGCAAAGGAATAGTTCTTGTCAAATTTGTCCATCAAAATGTAAATCATTGTTACACTGCTTTAAACACTTATTGTTATGCTCTTAATGTAGATGCTAACTCCTCCATACTATGTGTATATGAGCACATTGCCTGTGTTTATTGATAAGAAAGTAAATTGTTAAGCATAAACAATTATCTTGGTACATGGACTTCCAGTATCATTTCTGAAGAAATGAACTTGAGCATGCTAATTACATTGTAATTCTAATGACAAATAAATGAATTTATTAGGAGGAGCATATTCTGTTTTCAGATTCTAGTGAAAAATAAGAAAAGTTTCCAGTTTGTTTCTTGTTTTGGCTGGAGAAATATACAGGTTGGTTAAGTTCATACAATGATTGCTTTTATTTCTGACCTTAGGAATTTCAAATACTGCCGGAACATTTGCTGCTATTCTGGGAACAGTTGGAGCTGGTTTCTTTGTTGAATTGGTGGGATCATTCCAAGGATTTTTATTCCTCACTTCACTCTTATACTTTCTAGCGGCTCTTTTCTACAATATCTTTTCCACTGGAGAGAGAGTCAACTTTGATGAAACTGGTCAGTATCATAACCAGTTGTTCTAATGATTCTTTAGTTTGCTTTTCTTTTACTTTCTTTGACAAGCCATTTCAAATAAACCCCCAAACACCTCCAACCTGGTACTAAGGTCATAATACATTCTGCCATTGTGGAACTCAGTGCTATTATTTCAACATGCCAATAGTTCTTTGCAATAACAGGATGCTTAAATTCTAAGATATAAATAATAGCTGACTATAAAAAACTACAAAGAGAAAATTAACCGTACACATAAAGTTGTGAATTAGTTTTATTTAGAAAGATCAAGCATCTTTACCAAAAGTGTGATTATAAGCTGACTGGCTGTGTCACTTGTTTAATCCTAACATCTACGCGCTCTTTATGTTGTTAATTGGTTGCATTTATAATTTGTGGTCAGCAGTTTCATGAACAAGGTTTTGGACTGCTCGCTGTAAACCTGTGTTGGTGATGGATTGTGGAGTCATCTACTGCAACAAGGGGAGCAAAGTTGTTTTTTTCTTCTTTTTTTTTTCGAGCCGTAAACAATGTTGAGCAGTAGATCCTGTAAAAAAGAAATAATCTTCCTGTTAATTTCCTGTAGAAAGCCAAAGAAATGTACAGTACACGATTTTTACCGTCCTGAGCCATATGGAGAATCTGATGTTCCAGTGCAGTCAGGGTTTAACTCAAATATAGGTGATAAATGCTTGAAGCTTTAATCTCACTGCCTGTTTCCATTCATTCATGTATGTGTATCTTTCTTCTAAAGATGGGGTTGACTCTGCCCTCTGGTTGACCTGAGACATCAGTGTTCTGTTTTGGGCTACCCACAGTATGAATTGCTGTACGTTCGAAGAAAAGGACCGCCATTGCATATACTCTTTTACATGTAAGTGAACTGACTAATTGACTTTGAGTTTGAAACTTAATTTCTTTGAGATAAACCTGTAGCCGCCCCACGATGAGGCGAGGGACTGGGAGCCCATGAGACACACTCGTCCTAGTGATAAACCTTGGCCTATTATCTTAGTCGTACATATTAAAGTTATATAGCGACTGCTGTGTGCTGTCCTTGACCGGAATGAGCCCAACTGCTATAGTAGCCGACAAACTATTGGTTGCACCTCTAATTACCAATGATGTAGCCTTGCTAAAAAGTAACAAGTGACAAGAAAGAAAGATGGGCAACCTTTCCTGTACAACGGGGGACTAATTCGAATCTTTTGATTTGGGCTTTGGGCCGTTTAGTCACATCGAATTGCATTTAAGGTGCAAACTGCATATGCTACTAGTTGTGTTTAGATATTAACATACTTGCGTTGCTGGCCGGCTCCACAAGAAAACGAGATTTATCTGCTTGATTTGGTCACTGCCATAAAAAAAAATCCATATCCTTAAGCAATGAGACAATGTTGCTTTTACTTTTACTTTGGGCAACGGCCAGACCTGATCAAACTGACCTCAGGAAAGGGCCGTAAGCTCTGAAAATGAAGAAAGCACTGCATCCAAGTAACCTCCAATCAAGTCTAGGAATACAGGGTCACGATCTGCCTGACAAAAACTCCGACAAGAATCAACATAAAACTCACTCTGTCCGGAACTACTTCAAAGCTGCGTCCAGGAAACTAGCTGGAGTTTTCACAGGATCGCTATTTAGGAGAAGGAAAAAGGCTATTGCAGATGTCAACAGAACGAACAACCAAGTCAAAAGATGTTCCTGTGAGTTTTGCTGGTTTCGTTTCTTTTCTTGTTGAATAAATGAACACAAAACATAAGTAGCCAAGGAGCTTTCAGCCATTAATACAATGGATATATGTTCGGCAGCAGCAATAAAAAGTTGTGTGAAAATGATATATATCCACTGACCATGAGCTTTCTTATGTTTTGCAGTTTCAACTTCAACAGATCGTTCGGCAGGAAGTGATGTTAGGAACTCAGGAATGTTGAAGTCCTTTGATTCGTATGGTTCTTCCAATTCTGTCAGTGGACATATTCCAACACCCGATTTCTCCTTTGAAGAGATTTGTAAGGCAACTGGGAATTTCTCTCCAGGAAATAAAATTGGGGAAGGTGGGTTTGGAACGGTTTATAGAGGGAGGCTCAAGGATGGATCTCTTGTTGCTGTCAAGCGTGCTAAAAAGGTACGCTAGTATGCATGTTTTCAACGTTTGTAAATGAAGTAGATTTGTCTGGTCTTATAAAATGAATTACCATAGCCATCAGGCATTGCTGGTACGTAAATTTGCTAGATTATCAATCGGGGATGAAGCAGGAATAGAACGTAAGAAACCACGGGGATCCTTCTGAAATTACATACTAAGACCCTTTATATTAGCATAAATGGTCAACCATTTTGTACTTATATGCACTAAATGATCAAATTATATGCTAATAGCCTTGAAAAATAGATGCTCAATCATTTAGTACATGTGTACTCAATCATCTAATCTGTGACAGGACAAGTATGACCAGGGCTTATCACTGCAATTCAAGAATGAAATACTTACATTATCAAAGATTGAACATCTGAACTTAGTAAGGTTATTTGGATTTCTGGAGCATGGAGACGAGCAGATCATAGTGGTTGAATATGTTGGAAATGGAAATCTTCGAGAACATCTTGATGGTAAGGAACAAGTTTCACACTCTGAAAGTACTGAAACTAGAGTCAGGGAAAGCAGGAACAGGAGATAGATACTTCATTTTTGGAAATTTAAGTGTTGATTTAGACACTGTAATTTATGACTGAAAGTAGGAAGCTAAAGGAAAGTGGTCAAAATAAAAAAGAGAGAGGTTTGATTCCCAATTTAATAGCTTCAATGGCTCACATAACAAGATATAGTTAAGTACAATATAGTTTAATGTTAGCATTAACTAATAAGAAATCTTTTCTTAATGCAGCTGTTAGGGTAAATGGGCTTGAAATTGGGGAACGTCTGGACATTGCAATTGATGTTGCTCATGCAATTACGTATCTTCACACGTACACAGGTATTCCTAATACCTTTCTAGTTTATACGTCATTAGGCATTTCCTTGTCTGCAAAATGATTCAAAGAGTTGGTATCTTACTCTTTACCTGATACCATGGTATGAGTTTGTGAAGTTCAAACTCAAAATTGTAGCACTATAGAAATTTTCTGGATCCTTCTTTTAAAAATTTGGAACCAGTTGATTGTTTTTGCAAGGTCAGCGGGCCAGTTTCAACACAATTGCACCTCAAATAATGACTCAATTACATGACTCTTTGTGACAATGTATCTGGATAATAAAGGCTTTGAAGATACTGAATCTGTTTTTTTCAATTGACAGATCCTCCTATAATCCATAGAGACATAAAAGCATCGAACATCCTTATCACAGAGAAACTTCGGGCCAAAGTGGCAGACTTTGGATTTGCACGACTTGCTTTGGAGAATCCCAGTGCAACCCACATCTCTACTCAAGTCAAAGGAACTGCAGGCTATGTGGATCCTGAATACACCAGAACGTATCAGCTCACTGAAAAAAGTGACGTATACTCCTTTGGTGTAGTGCTCGTGGAGTTGATGACCGGAAGATATCCAATAGAACCAAGAAGGCCAGTTAAGGAGAGAGTAATGATACGATGGGTGAGTATTACCTACTTCCCCCTGAACTACAAAGAAAATGCGGGTTCTTCACAGAGATGCTCTAGAACTTGCAGTTAATTGATGAGCTTACTTCTCTGAGTATTTATAGCTCTTATTAACATGATTGTATCTCAACAAAGGTTTGGAGCATCTAAGACATGAACCATGCATGTTAGCAAATGAAAAAAGGCAGTAATTTAGCTTCTCATTTGAAGGTGTCACATATTAGGGAAATTGATTTCCATGATGCTTTTTAGTCTTTGTGAAGCATAATCTGCACTGCATATAAGCACTGTTTCCATTACATTCGTACAGACATAAGTGCTCTTTGTATGTGTGCTTTTATGTAAAAAGCGCATGCCAGAAGTTGCAGATAAAAGTCCTATTATTAAGCCTCCTCTCCTATGGTGAATCTAGGTTTAAAGTAGCATATGCCTAAAAGGATGCTGGTTCAAATTATACTCATGACCAAGTTCCTTCATGTAATTAGACTTGTAATCTTAATCCTGTTTTCAGGATTTTAGGATTTTGACCAATCTGCAACAACCTAAATTGTTTCCTGCTGAATAACTTATGTTGGTAGTGGTAAATTCAAAAGGGTAAAAGATTAGTGAAAACAGAAGTCAGGAGTAGCCTTGTAGGGAACTGTATCCATTATCCAATTTAGTTTACTAATTAAAGATAAAGAAGTTGGTTAGAGGTTATCATTGTATTCTTATTTCAAGGTATCCTAGTTAATTCTAGACTTGCACATGATGCTGTTTTACTTAAAACAAGAATGATGTCATTTTAGCTCTCTAAGACAAAATAGAAAGTTTCTTTCTGGTATTTGCATGGGAAAGATCCTTCACAATGGTCACATGAAGACAGAAAAGTTTCAATTGCTTGTCACATAATCATATGGCTTGTTCCCTTGTATTATGGCCACTTGTTGGGGATTGAAATGATGTTCTAACTCCACTGCAAGTCTGGTGACTTGGTGTATGCTATTATTATCTTTGTTGGAAAACATGTGGGATGTTACATTGCCCATTTGCCAGTGAGCAAATCTGTAAAATATCTAGAAAGCATAGAGGGAAAGCTGTCAACTAGAACATTCTCTGAGAGCTTTCTATTTGTGCAGGCAATGAAGAGATTAAAGGAAGGAGAGTTTGTAATAGCCATGGACCCAAGGCTAAGGAGAAGTCCAGCATCAAACATGGTGGTGGAGCGAGTCCTGAAACTGGCTTACCGATGCCTTGCACCAGTGAGACAATCTAGACCATCCATGAAGAAGTGTGCGGAGGAATTGTGGGGAATCCGCAAAGATTTCAAAGAAAAAGCCTCTTCTTCTGCCTCTCATCATTCTGCAAATTTTCCTGATAGAGATGTAAAGACTAACAGGCAATTATTTGGAATAGAAGAGGATGAGAGCTATGGATTTATTTCTGCATGAAGTAGTGAGTGATTTCTTGAATTGTTTGTCAATTATTTTCCATTCTTTTCTCTTTGTAACTTCATCAAGTCCCAATCCCAAAACAACCAAGAATACAGCATGTGCCTTTTTTTTCTATTCAATAGGAGTAGTACAACCCATAAAAGCTAGCAAATCTTTTTATTTTCTTGCACAGACTTTGCGCATGGCTTTCCCAATCTAATGTTTGTTCTATGCCCCAAATTCACAAGTAAAACAATTGCACTTTTGACTTTATTGCAGATATTTTTGTTCATTTATTGTTTTGCATGTATAATTATGGTTATAGATGATCAAGGCCTTCACATCACTGCCCCCTCTCACTCAGACAACCAATACTGAATTCATATTGAAAAGAGAGAGATTTTAAGTATCAACAATTCTGGTGATGAAAAATATATAAACTTCAATTCAAAAATGGACTAGAAGAAATATGAAAAATATCTCTATCACTGTCATCGGAAATTGATTAATAATTCCTTTTTTATTTTAACTGAATAAAAATAATACATATTATATATATAGCAACAATCTTTAAATTCACTATCTTTATCCCATTTAGACCTAAATCATGCCTATTAAAATTGATATTCTTTAACCTATGGAACCAAATCCAATAATTTTATCCTAATTTAAGATTTGATATAAAAGACTATTTCGATAAGGTATAATAATCTAACTATAATTAAACTATCGTAATCAAACTAAAATTTAAAATTATCATAATGAATCTCAACTTTAAACATGAATTCACCAAGTTCTATTTTAAAAAATAATTTTTATTATCAGCATCAATGTATTTATTTACTCTAAATAAAAATATAATAACTTAATTAAATATAATAAAAAAATAAAAAATCATTTAAATTTTATTAAATAATTAAAAAATTTAAATAGTCTAAGAATTTTTTTAATCAGTTAAATATGAAAACAACGAAATAAAAGTTGGATTTATATTTAACTATTTAAAATGATATATAAAATATATTTCCGTTAATTTAATTAATTCTATTCAGTTTTCGTGATATGGGCTTGGGTCCCAATCACCGAAAAAGGCTCGGAAAGACAGGGAACCCGTGATATTGACCCGTCCCGTTTCTCAGATCCGTTGGTTGAGCCATCTCGTTGAGCGCGCTTTCCCTTGAGTCCCGTCACTTGTCCCCCGCGCCTTTCCAGAAACCCAATCGATCCCATTAAGCTAACTAGCGTGGCTTTGCCCACTTCATGTCAAAAAGAAACTCTCTTCCACAGTCTCTCTGATATTTTTCCTTCTTCTTTCAAATCACTTCCATTTTCCCTCTGTTTCCTTTCTTGTCTTTTTTCTACTTTTGCCGTCAAAAATCTCAGCTCTTCCGCATATTCCCCCCAAAATATCTCATTTCGCAACTTGCTTTGGAAATTTTGGAACTTTGGTTTAAGAATCCTTGTAAGACTTTGACACTGAGTCACTGCTCACTACTCTCTTTACATTCACTCAAGTTTCTCTCTCATCTTTCTCGCATTTTTCAGTGCCTCGGAAATTTGTAGATGGCGGCAAACGGTAAAGCCGCAACGGAAAAAGTGCCGGCGGTTGCGAATCCGTTGAGCGAAGAGCCGACGGGAATCGCTTCGAATATCAATTACCACGCGCAGTTCAATCCTCATTTCTCGCCGTTCAAGTTCGAGCCGGAGCAAGCCTTCTTTGCTACAGCCGAGAGTGTTCGCGATCGTCTCATTAAAGTATTTAATGATTCCTTTTTTGTTTTCTGTTTTTTGTATTCATATTCTTTATAAAGTTTTGTTTTTGGCTAATTATGAAACTCTTTGTTTTGATATTTTTTGAAGCAATGGAATGAAACCTTCCTTCACTTTCACAAAGCCGATCCGAAACAAACTTATTACTTATCAATGGAATATCTTCAAGGACGGGCTTTGACTAATGCGATTGGGAATCTCAACATTCAAGATGCTTACGCCGATGCTTTGAATAAGTTAGGACATGAACTCGAAGAGATTGTTGAGCAGGTAATTCCTAAATCGACTTTCTATGGCGCTATTCAGTCATTGATTTTGTTACTTCTTTTTTTTTTTAAGTTAAAAAAAACATTTTAATAGTAATCCTATAGAACAACTAAAAATTTAAAAGTAAAAAGGTTTTTAAATAACAAAATTTCATAATTTATTTTTATATGAAATGATTATGTTCGGATAATCAAAAGAACTATAAAACCTTAACTCCAATTTACAGAAAGGTGATTTCTTTTGTTCTTAGTCCTTTTAATGTGCATTGTATTGAGGACTGCAAAATTTGTAGGAGAAAGATGCTGCACTTGGAAATGGTGGTTTGGGAAGGCTTGCTTCTTGTTTTCTTGATTCCATGGCTACACTAAATTTGCCTGCTTGGGGATACGGTTTAAGGTACAAATATGGGCTTTTCAAGCAGCGGATCACCAAACAAGGACAAGAGGAAATTGCTGAGGATTGGCTTGAGGTTGTTTCAGTTGCACTTCACCTTTATGTTGTAGTAAATATTGCCCAGATTTCCTTGGATTATACACTTATGCTTCTGTTTTGATTGCGAATTTTTGCAGAAGTTTAGTCCTTGGGAAGTTGTTAGGCATGATGTAGTGTTTCCTGTCAGATTCTTTGGTCGTGTTGAGGTTAATCCAGATGGGTTGTAAGTGTTAATTTAAGACTTAATATATATTGTCTGAATGCCATTCTCTACTTTTTCAGTTTTCATAAAATATAGATTACATTGAGTGATGTTTTTCGCTTTAAATGCATTGCAGTCGAAAATGGGTTGGTGGAGAGGTTGTGCAAGCTCTGGCTTATGATGTTCCAATTCCAGGCTACAAGACCAAGAACACAATTAGTCTTCGCCTCTGGGAAGCAAAAGCTTGTGCTGAGGATTTCAATCTGTTTCAGTTTAATGATGGACAATATGAATCTGCTGCGAAACTTCATTCTGGAGCTCAACAGGTGAACTATCGAGATCCCTTAATGAAAGGTGGGCTGGAAAGAAACAGCCTTCATGTTGCAGAGGGAATTAACTCAACTAATTTTGGAAATATAAATTGATTAATTACTTTGTTGGTTTCTGGGTACAGAAAGGATATTATCTCCAAGCTTCTAAGATTTTGTTGATTAATATATATAAGCTTCTGAAAAATTTTTAGGCTACGTTTATGTACGCATCCGACTGCTGTTTTCTTGGAGCTTATTGTCAATGAACTTTTTGCTCTCAGATATGTGCTGTCTTATATCCTGGAGATGCTACTGAAAATGGGAAGCTATTACGTCTGAAACAACAATATTTCCTGTGCAGTTCATCATTACAGGTTAGTTGATACAGTTTTTGTTTCCTTCGTCCTTTACACAGTTTCTGGTTCCTTGATTCTTATATTCCCTTTTCTTTTTCCTGTAAACGGAACTCTTTGGTCCCTGTGTTCTTTCATTACCACCAAGGTCCCTTTTGTAGAATTTACCTTTTGAAAGCTACAGAAAAATTTAAATAATATATCTTAGTGGTCAAAACAGCATGTAAAGATTAGTGCATGCTTTATAGAATTAAAGTATGATCTGTACTCAAGAACCTACTTACAGGTTGAATTTGAAATCAGAGGAAAATGTTGAGGCTTTTCTTGGTCATACTTCCAAGGGTGATTTTTCTGCTCAAATCTGCAAGTATTTTAGTGTGCTATGAACTCTGTAGATGAAGGCAGGGTTATGTTGCTGCAATCAAGAATGCCAACCCAATTTTAGTTGTGCTAGCAATTTTTGCTGAGCTAATTGTCTCAAATTCTTCAATGTCACGGTTCTGAACTTAATTAAAAACAGGGTTTTTAATTTTTCTGCTAGAATTTTTTTATATTGGTTTTAATGTTGGAATTATTACAGGACATCATTCTCAGATTCAAGGAGAGAAGAAGTGGAAAGGGCTTATGGCAATGGTCTGAATTTCCCAGCAAGGTTGCTGTGCAGCTGAATGATACTCATCCTACACTTGCGATTCCTGAGCTGATGCGTTTACTAATGGACAATGAAGGACTTGGGTGGGATGAAGCTTGGGATGTGACAACAAGGTACCTTGTTGTACTTTCTACAATGTTTTATGGCAGCTTCTGTTGCTTTCCGGCACATATTGCCATCAAGGTTTGTTGAAATAACAAGTATTAAATGTCAATAACTGAACCAGGACAATTGCTTATACCAATCACACTGTCCTTCCTGAAGCACTTGAGAAGTGGTCACAACCTCTAATGTGGAAGCTTCTTCCTCGCCACATGGAAATCATAGAGGAAATTGACAAGAGGGTAATTCACTTGCCTTTTCCTTTCTATATGTTTGAGTCTGCATTCTAATCCCAAATTTTATGTGTTTACAGTTTCTTGCAATGATAAATGCCTCCCGTCCTGACCTTGAGCATAAGCTTTCTAGCATGCGCATTTTGGATCATAATCCCCAGAAGCCGGTTGTGAGGATGGCAAACTTATGTGTGGTATCTGCACATACGGTAAGCTATTCTACAAAAACAGTGTAAGGATAAAGTTATTTTTCCAGATCATTAATGCAGCTCTATTTTCTCCCTGAAATCACTGGGTTTCTTAAAATTGTTATTAGAAATTTGAATAGTTATTTCTGCATAGTCATGAACTGCTTCCTGCTACAACAAAAGCCAAGCAATTTATAATTGGACATACATACGCACATATATTTTCTTAAACCTGTATTTTGTGAAAGTGTCAGTAACTGCAATAGCTTTTAAATGCTATTGAGGAATGGTTTTTCCAATAGACCTGTCATTGAGTTGAACTCCTTTTGATTCAATAATACATCTTGCTTTCTCACATGGTACTTATTCATATTTCCTCAAGTCTCTTTATTGTTTGGTCATTTTTCTCCATAGAAAAGAAAAAGAAGAGGAAAAAAAAAACTCTGTTTTTTTCTTCTTTCATGAACCAAAAGTATTTCTGCTTTTGAGCTGTTCAGCGATTTATCAGATGTTCTTCAAAGTAAGTTACGTTGCTGATCTCTTTTCAGGTGAATGGTGTGGCCCAGCTACACAGTGACATCTTAAAGGCTGAGTTATTTGCAGATTATGTCTCTATGTGGCCCACCAAGTTCCAAAATAAGACTAATGGCATTACTCCTCGTCGGTGGCTTTGTTTTTGCAGTCCAGAGCTCAGTAACATAATCACCAAGTGGTTAAAAACTGACCAATGGGTGACCAACCTCAACCTACTTTCCGGTCTTCAAAAAGTATGTATCAAAATATATCTCTGGAGTATGATTTTTTTTTTTAGAACACTGTTCCAGTAATTGCAATTATGTTACACATGAACTTATGCTGCTCCAACAGCTTGCTGATAATGCAGATCTTCAAAATGAATGGGCATCTGCTAAGATGGCTAATAAACAACGTTTGGCACAGTACATATTGCGTGTAGCAGGAGTAAGCATTGACCCAAACAGCTTATTTGACATACAAGTTAAACGTATTCATGAGTACAAAAGACAGCTGCTGAATATTTTGGGTGCAATCTATAGGTACAAGAAGTTAAAGGTATCAAACCATACTGATTCTTCTTGACATTTTGTTTGCCTAATGAAATTTCATTTTATTGCATTCAAACCACTGTAGTGTGGTTATGTTTACGCAATCTACCAAATAAGAAAACATCATCAATTCATCATCCTTGTATCCATGTCACAACTTCTATTTCTATTGGTACATGCATAATTTTTCAATCTGATTGCTATCTCCATATTTATAACTTGTTCACAGATGCATCACAATGAATCAAATTATGCAGCTAAAACAACTTAAGATAAAGCATAATAATGCCAAGCTAATTGCATCCTATATGTAACAAAGCTGCGATATAAGTCAGTTTTATTCATCACATTGAATTATTATTTAATTTTTTGGTTCTTAATGCTTACGTCAACGCATAGTTAATTACCAAATAATGTACATGACAAGTTCTCTTAATTTGAACTTTATATCTTGAAGTGGCAAGATTTATGCACTGAAATTTATTAACTTTTCTGAAACTAATTTATTGTAGGAGATGAGTCCTGAGCAGCGGACGAATACAACTCCCCGCACTGTTATGATTGGAGGGAAAGCATTTGCTACTTATACAAATGCTAAAAGAATAGTCAAATTGGTGAGTGATGTTGGTGAGGTAATCAACAATGATCCTGAAGTCAATAGTTATTTGAAGGTAAATTAATTAGTTTTCACTCTTCATTCAACTTTTGAGGTCTTTTATTGTACGTGGGTGCAATATGTTTATTTCTCTAGCATGTGAAGTCCTTTTTACTTTTTCTGAATCAGAAATCTTTTTACTGCTGCATGCTGTTGTATCTTATGTTTGCAACTTCAAAGATATCATGATTGTTTAAGTCTAAAGCTTCAATAAGGCTTTAGAAGCAATTAATTCTTCTTCACTATTCAAAGTACATATAGGCTGTAATTATAAAAAAAAAAAATTTTATAGGTTGTATGCAGACATTCCTTATACACTGCTCTCTCTTGTTCTTGAATAAGGAATCATAAATCTTTATTTAATTAATTTGCAAACGAAATTAAATAGCTGTTGCCACTGGGAAGAACATTTAGTTATATTTTGAGGTGTTCTTCTTTTATTCCATTTTGTTGGCTTGCTGCTACAAAATAGCATTTTATGTACTTATCTTATTTCAATCTTCTCACTAATGGCAAAATATTTCAGGTGGTATTTGTTCCAAATTATAATGTATCCGTAGCCGAAATGCTTATCCCAGGAAGTGAGCTATCCCAACATATTAGTACTGCAGGCATGGAGGCTAGTGGGACAAGCAACATGAAATTCGCATTAAACGGCTGCCTCATAATAGGAACACTAGATGGTGCCAATGTGGAAATCAGAGAGGAAATTGGGGAGGATAATTTCTTTTTATTTGGTGCAAGAGCAGATGAAGTCCCTAGGTTGCGCAAGGAAAGAGAGAATGGATTGGTATGGATTTTTTGTACATCTCTGTCTATATATGAGTCTGAAGAAGACTGCTATGTAGCCCAATCTTTATGCTAAACACGTTACAGAATCAGTGAACGTATCACTTGCTAAAAATATGCACAGCCTCATGGTATTCAGTATTGTAACCACAAGAAGCTGCTGGCAAAAAAATTTTGAGCTTAGAGTCATCGCTTTGAGCTAGTAATTGCATTTTCTAGCCCTTGTCTGATATTGTTTCTTTCCTATCCAACAGTTCAAACCTGATCCTCGGTTTGAAGAGGCCAAGCAATTCATAAGAAGTGGAGCATTTGGAAGTTATGACTACAACCCACTTCTTGACTCTCTCGAGGGTGACTCAGGTTATGGTCGAGGTGATTATTTCCTGGTTGGTCACGACTTCCCAAGTTACATGGATGCTCAAGCAAGAATAGATGAAGTTTACAAGTAAGATATTGGTGATCATTTTTTTTTCTAAAAATCTAAATGTTGCCAAGTTACATAACCTTTAATATCATGTTCCTGAAATAGTATATGTCATATATCTTTCACCTTCAGGGATAGGAAAAAGTGGCTAAAGATGTCTATACTCAGTACTGCTGGCAGTGGCAAGTTCAGCAGTGATCGGACTATAGCTCAGTATGCTAAGGATATCTGGAACATAGAGGAATGCCGCGTGCCATAGTTCCTACTAGTCTCACTGATCAGGTTTTCAAGTAGTGGAAGCATACAAGGAGAAAGAATAATGGGGTTCGCATTCCAAAATCGTTTGTCTTAAGCAGAGAACAAATAAGCCAGAAGGATGCTCTGGTTCTTGATTTCGTCACAAGTGTAATAAACTAATAACGTTGTGTTGTACTAAATGGCTTTACTGTTGTTTATTTAACAATATTATACATAATCTATATGTATTTTAGTTAAATAATGTCGTATTTTTCAGTCTATTTTTGAGCATTCGACATCGTTTGAAAGTGGTAGTTTAGGGTCGGCAGGTCGTCCCTCAGATTAATAGGAAAATATGACTTTTTGAAAAATCTTACTCTCATAAAAAAAAAAAAAAAGTTAAATGGAAGAAACTTAATATGTTAAAAATTCTTTTCTTTTTTCCTGGGAAATGGACAACTTTCCTTAAATTCTATAAAGCACAAGTCATACCGATTATATAGACACAATTATTTTTGGGTTGGAGTCGACTCAGTGGAACCCGCGACACATGGGCTGGAATTTGACTCCTTCGCACGGGACCGTACTGCGTCGGGACTGTAAATATCTGTTGATAGAAAGTTGGACCTGTCTCGTAGATTATCGCACCGCTCTTCTGATGCAAGAAATTCATTCCTTAAGACTGAAGAGCCCTAAAACTCCATTTTAATTAATTGATATTTTTATTATTTATCTTTTATTCTTAATTTTGATTTTTTTCTTATTCGCATTTACAAAAACCAAAAAATATATATATAAAACTGAAAATTATCATCCATACGAAACCATTCAACCCAAAGCGGTAACCATTCTCATCAGATCAAGACTAATGAGGTTGCGCAAATTTATAGTGATATTTGACAAATGAGTTCACCACATGAACCAGTTTCAAAGCGTAACTACTCCCTAATAAACAAGCAGCATAGGAAACAACGCCAATTATTGAAAGGAGCTCAACATCTGAATTAAAGCAGCATAGATCCTTCACCATCCTCAGGATGAAAAATTAGACCTAGGAGTAACTGATCTTGAAACAGATCTGGAAGTTGGACTTGCACTTCTGCTTCTAGAGTAGCGGTCCGGAGACCCTTCCTGTCTGGAACTCCTAGAGCTTCTCCTAGGTGGTGGAGAAATGCTTCGTGAGTAGCTCCTCCTTGACCTCCTCTCTACAGGCGAAGTGCTACGTGGGTAACTCCTCCTTGAGCTGGTTCTACGTTTGGGGCTCACACTACGAGAATGGCTCCTCCTTGACCCTCTCCTCGGCGTAGGGCTTCGAGAAATGGAACGGTAATGGTGTCGTCTATAGTATCGATCAGCCGGTGAATCATACCTCGAGCAATATGGAGAATAGGACCTGTCATGCCTCCTACCATACCGATCCTCTGGTGAGTAGGAACGATCCCGTCTTCGGTAGTACCGATTGTCAGGTGAGTAGGAAAGATCCCGTCTTCTGTAGTACCGATCATCAGGTGCGTAGGAACGATCCCGTCTTCTGTAGTGCTGATCGTTTGGTGAGTAGGAACGATCCCGCCTTCTGTAATACCGATCATCAGGAGAGTAGGAATGGTCACGTCTTCTATAGTAGCAGTCATCTGGTGATCTGCTGTAAGGGGAGCGAGAACGTGAGTAAGACCTGTGAGGAGGGGAGTAAGATCTGCTCCTACTCCTACCAGATGAATAACGAGGTGACTGACTCCGGCTCCTTGAATAAGGTGAATAGCTAGGGGATCGACGAGAAGAGTTGCTTCGTGATCGATGACGCACTGTATGCACAGAAGAAAACTATCAAACATGATCTAGTTGGCTGGCAGAATATTAGAACTGATTCAGATAACTTAAAACATTTACCAATTACAAAATTAATAGAAAGGAGTCATACCTCGAATGGTTCTCAACCCCAAATACCTTCCTGGAGTAGGGGTTCTCCCCCTCCGCCTCTTAGCCTGCAGTTAACAAAACTCAAAGAATGAGATTGTGCAGTTACCAAGCAGTCCACAAATAAGGGGTGTTGCAAGAGCCTATGGCTGATTTTCCTTATTGTTTCTCTTCTCCCCCAAACAGATATGATAAATTTAAATAAACATAAACAAATAGATCAACATGCAGAATAAATGAAACAGCAAAAGACAACTGCTAAATAAAGAGAGAAATTCAGGGCATACAACCCTAACAGTCTGATACTTGTTGTTGTGTTTGATTTGTTTGGTTAGTTGTAAGACTTTTGAAGTTTGGTGAAGAGCTGCTACACACAGCTAACCTGCTGCCACAAAAACTTCAAGTGGAAAGAAGCAAACAACTTTCAAAGTCATAGAACTGACCATCCATAATTCTTATGCAATTTTAAGCAAGGAGCAGTTTACTAATAACTATCACAGCAGCCATTAATCAAGATGAAACTGAAATTCTCAATTATTTACCTTCTCCACTGTAATAACACGTCCTTCAAGAACAGAGCGGTTCAAATACTTGATACAGCGTTGAGCTTCTCCGTTAGTGGCCATTGTAACAAACCCAAATCCACGAGATTCCCTCGTCCATGGATCAACCACAAGATGGACATCAATCACCTATATATCAAGCTTCTCATTGTAAGAACTCAGAAAGCACATATACATAGCTTTTGACGATACATAAACATTGTTAAATGATATTACATTTGTAGATGATTTTTTTTAACTAAAACTCCGAAACTTAGAACATAAAGATACACAAAATGAAAGTTATACTCATCCATACATTTCCCTCACTAGCAAAATGTTTCTCCAACTCTCTCTTCGTGATGCGAGGTGACAAGCCTGTCACATACAAATTATTCCCAGGATTTTCAACGTCACTTTCAGCACTCCTACCAACCGAAAAATCAAATGGGCAAACAATTATCAGCAATTCAACATCTTAAGACATGAAGCCACAATAAGCAGCAGAAGGGCAGAACCAGAAGAATAAATGATACCTTGATCGGCTCCTTGACCTCGACAAAGATCTTGAGACAGACCTGCTGTACCTCTTGTGGGGTGAAGGAGAATGGGAATACCTTGACCTCCTAGAGTACGACATCTGGAAAAATGAATATAAAACTCAGCTCAGTAACAATTTCCCAACAGTAACCTCCAATTACAGCGTCTCCCCTATAATCTAAATACATAACTAATTCACATTGAAAATTATGTCCAGGGGCTAAAGAAAAGCATTTTCTTTCACTCAAAAGAACAAAATTCACCACATTCTCAAACTGTTGCTCCAAATCTTCAATTTAATCTTTATATACCGATCGATCAGAAATTTACGACCCACGATTGAAAATTTCAAACTATATGATTCACGAATTTATAATCTTTATTATATAGAAAGATGGCAAATTAAACAATTTTTTCTACTTATTAAACATTTAAGTGAATTTTTTTCTTCAAAATTTGTTATTTGAAATACAAGATTGACATAAACTCTATTAAACTCTCCTCTCAGCAACTAAGCTAAGCGATTTTAATTTAAGGCCAAACCGATCCCTCATCTTAAAATCGAAGCCAAATTCAATTTCACCGTAAAAAAATTACATAAAAATCATGAAAAAATATTAACCCGCCACCAGATTTACAGATCGACTTTGGAAAAATTATATAAAAATCGATTAAATGCAAGACAATAAATTAATTATAATCGATAACTTACCTTCAAGAATGGACAGTTAAACGCTGAAGATCGAGTCGTTTAGATCTCTCTCTTTCTCTGGGGCGAAGACTTTGTTTTGTTGCACAGCAGAAGATTTCTTCAGGACGGATTAAAGATAGCCAAAAGTTCATATTATTAAAAATATAGTAAGGGGCCCTGACAGAAGTTTCTGGAGATTCGGACGTGAGGAGTGCATTAAAATCCGGTTGAATTCTTCACTTCAAGCCCGTGGGCCGTGGAATTTTGGTCATTTTCACGGGCTTCCTTAAAGTTACGCGTGTAGACTTTGATGGTATGGGAGGATATAATTGATGAGCCGGCAAAGAGTGAAGTGACAAAAAAGGCCTCCATGAATCGACGTGGCTAGTTTTGAATAAACACGTGATCGACTTGGGAGGATCCAACGGACAGAGATGAAGTTAAGATCTCCGCCGTAGATTATGGCCACTTTATTATAAACAAAATAGTGACCTGTAATTGGAATACACGTTTTCGATAACTAATGGTGAATAGTCGAAAGTAGCAAATCTTTGTCAGTTTAACTACTCTTTTGACAATTTTTTTGAATATATATATAAAATGCAATTTTTTACGAAAGAGAAAATCGAATTTTTTGAGTAAGGTTAAATTTTTATTAAATTCTAATCCTTTGCTGATACCCAATTTTAACTAAGATCAATAATTATTTTGGTTAAGTCGGCCTATGACTGCCAATTCTATAGTTGTCAACAATCAATTTTATAAAAAAAGCTTAATTTTTAGATAACTTGTGATAAACAATTTCAAAATTTATTTAATTGTTTATTAACATAGAATCTTATGGAGATATTAGATAAAATAAAATATTTTATATTTCATATCAATAAAAAATAAAATAATTATTAAAATTATAAATAATTGTTTTTGTTTATTTAATAGATGCATGGGTGGAGCGTCCTTTTGTAATGGAAGGGGTATAGTTTTTTTAAAAATTTTAAATTTTTTTTATATTATATATTTTTAATTAAATAATTAATATAATGAAAAAACAATAAAATAATTTTATAAGTTTCATTTAAATTTACTTAATTTTTTAAAAAATTTTCATCTATCTTTTTCTCTCTTCTTTTCTGTTATTATATTATAAAATTATAAAGAAATAAAATTTTTATTTATATTTATTTATTTTTTTATTTATGATTTGACTCGTTAAATCTTTATATATAAATAATTTTATATGGTTATTGATAGTGGTGGTTTATTTTATTATGATTTATGATGTTTGTAGATTTTATTATGGTTTATAGATATTATTATTTTATTGAAAATTATTTTTATAATAATTTGTTTTAAATTTGAATAATGATATTTTATTTTATCTATAATTGTATATATTTTAATTTATTTAAATTTATTATGTTTAAAATTTTAATAACATAATAGTTTAAAATAAGTTATAAATCATGTTATATAAAATTTTAGCGAACTTGTTTAATAAATATATTAGATCTATCATATTCTGTTATATATTTAATAATTTTATTTATATTCACATTTAGGATATTGATATATTTAATTAATCATATTGTATTCATATTTATTTATATAACTATTAATAGTTTATATTTATATAATAATAATAATATTATTATTATTATTTTTAAAGTTAAAGTTTTGAGTAAAATATAGTTAATAGGATGAAATTCTCAAAAATAATTTGGTTAGAGGGGCTGTCGTATGTAATGCTTGTTCACCTAACCCTAAAAGATCAAAGATTCGGTTGAATGGGCCGGTTTGAGATAATTTCTGGGCTGTATGGGCCGATTTTGTGTTTTCAGAACGATGACTAGTCAATATTTGGGCCCTCACGTGGGTCTGTATTGTAGAACAGAAGCCCAGGTTTAAGCTCAGAATCACGTCAACAGTCCAAATGCTGGTTTATTCGCGATTCACTCTCCTTGCATAATTCGAATTGGTACCAGCCGAACAAGCCCCAGGCTCTGCTAAATGCACGGTAGCACTCAGAAAATTGTACTTTCAACGTCACTCAAAACCCGCGAAAAAGCTTTCGAATCGAAACCAGAAACCAAACCGCCACACAAAACGGTTAATTCCTGGAACATCACGGTACAGGCGAATGAAACCGATCCAAGCAGCAAACGGATTCAGTTTCCGAGTCGGATTCTCCGGCCACAGCGGCCACCTCAGAGTCGAGCCTCTCTACACCGAGGAGCGTGATAACCCTATCAAAACTCTCCCCGACTTTGTTCTCGTAAGTATTTTTGTTTTTTTTCCGCTTTCACTTTAATCATATGCAAACAGTTAACTACTGTTTGTTTTTACATTTCGTGCCTTTCTTTTTTTGTCGAAAAGGTTTAGGTTCAGAGTTGCTTTGCCGTTGTTTAGGGTTTTGTAGTAACTTAGTTTCTTGTATATTTCTTTGTGCTTCAGCCACCTGCATTTCCCAGGGAAACACCGGAATCGATCAAGGAACATATAAAGGAGAAATATCTTTTGCCAAGATTGGACGATGATGCCTTTTCTCCAGAAAAAGCTGGAAGGCAATGGGATTTTGACTGGTTTGAAAGGGCAAAAATACCATTGGAGCCATCATTGCCAAGAACTGTTATGGTTCCAGTCTGGGAGTTACCCTTCAGACGGTGCAAAGGGGGATCAGTTGAAGGAAAGTGGGAACCTAATTCATTGCAGGTGTGATTTGCAATGGCTTCTATTGTCTTTTGTATGTATTCCTTCGGAAAAGGAAATCAAAGAAAAGCTTATCATAAACTTTTTGTTATTTTCTCCTATCTTTGTTTTGACATTGTCCAGAGAATAGGAATTTTCTTTTCCCCTGGTATTTCTATTTATTTATTTTTTGATAAGTAGAATTATAATCTTATATTGGTTAGGTGGATGTGTCAGAACTAATAGTTGGGGGTCAAGCTTCTGGTTCTTTTCCACACACGGTTGGTGGTGCTGCCAAGGATTTTGTAAGAGGAAGCATTAATAAACGCCCTTTTCGTCCAGGAGGCTTGGAGGATCAATCTGTAGAGAGGATTCTTCCGGATGGTGCATGTAATGGTGAGTGGGTTAGTGAGGTGCTAAATGGTGGTCCTGTTCAAACAATTCCTCCAGGCTTTAAGCAAGGATTAAACCTTGGTGATCTTGCGGTAATCTTCTTAATACATTATTGAACTTGGAAAAAATTTTCTTTTAAATCATAAGGTCTTTGTACTTTTGTTTGTTCCTAATTCTTTTACATTTCCAATTTTGAAGGCACATCCTTGCTTATGGAATGTTTACAAGGACCGAACTTCACTCAATAACACATCAGTTGAAAAGGTGGTCAGTGTTTTGGATTGCTGGGTTATATTCCTGTTGAAACTACTGCCAATCTATTAGTTATTGGACTTTGCATTAGGTACATATTGTCTAGACGGAATGAACTTGAACCTGGTAATATCATGAAAAATGTATAAATATCATTTATCTATTGTCACATGCCTCATATTTAATTTGTGCCTTCCATATTCATGGTGGTTGCAGAGTGAGTTGTCTGTACAATTTGACGACTTGTTCAAGAAAGCTTGGGAAGAGGATGTTGCAGAATTTGAGAAAGATGGTATGCATGACTAGCACCGTGTTCTCTTCATTTATGCATCTGCTTGTAAAGTTGTGATCTCATGGGCAAAAAAGTATGAAGTACTTGAAGAGCTTCGCCTTAATTTTGTTTGGCTGACAAAAAATAAATTGTATCTATGCATGGTTGAGATTCTGAGAATAGTTAGCATTAGAGATGTGCGAATGCATTTCTGTTTTCTTTTTTTTTTGGGGTGGGGTGGGGGAGGAAGAGCATGATAGTGAAGGAGTTTAGGCCTTTTTGGGCTCTTGTAAACTGACTTGCAGTGTATCAGGTTGTTCTTGATCTTGATAAGATTGTAGAGGTTGGTGCTTGCTAAAATTTTATAACCTGTTTTTAATTATTTAGTGGATTATATTGTAAAGACTTGAAACCCAATAGGCAAGAGGTTGAAGAAAAAAATTATATATGTTATGATGAAAGAACTTTTGTATTTGTTTTCTAGATCCCTGCTTATATCTTGGCTTCATTGGGTAATTATGGATGGTTTTTGTATTTGGGATAACAGTAAGTCGCATGTGTTTGGAAACTTTCCTGTGGATCTTTTTAACAGTTGGGTACAATATTCAAAGCTACCTTGGAGAAAAACTGCTGATCTTAAGTAGTCTGTATCTACCCTGCTAAAGATTGACCTTTCTCTACATTGAGCACGTGTCTTTGCACCCTTAGAAGACAGGTCAAAAATTGAAAGCTTGCTTTGTTCATGTAAGAAATGCCAGGAACACTTATCCCATGAAAGAACATTTAACTTCTATTGTACTCATCTTATAACATGGTTTGCAAGCTAGGGTCTGGGAAAAGTTTGTTTGACTGACATTTTTTGTTTTTTCCCCCCTCTTATTTGTTCATTTAATCCATTGGTTTTGTTGCTGATGCAATGCGTATAAAAGGGCATTCAACAGAATCAGATTCTGTTAAGTCAGAAGCTGAGGCAAACCAGGCTGATGTTCTCAACAGTCTTGATACTGGATCATCTGCTTTGGATGAGATTTTATCAGTTGAAGCAGAAAGATTAGATGAGAAAAGTGATGGGGGTGGTCAGCAACAAAAGGAGGTAAAGTAATTGAAAAATAAACTGCAGTTTACAACAATTTGTCACATCTGGAACACTCTCCTACCTGTGCAGTCTGTTTGTATTATTATTCCCTTTTGGTAATGATTTTGGTTATTGAGACCATTTATTGGCAGGCTTGGGCTGTTAGTGGAGGTAGCGAAGGGATTGCTGATCACTTTTACGAACTAGTTCCTGACATGGCAATTGAATATCCTTTTGAATTGGATACATTCCAGAAGGAGGTATCTGCCGTGCAAATTTTGTTCTATAATTTGAATGCAATAGATTTATCATGGTTAGGGTAGAAAATGACATTGACTTCTGAAAGTAACTTTGGCCGGGGAAATGAAACCTCATTGATCCTTTAGTCCTTTAAGGGAAATGGATTCTTTTACATGATTCAAATTCTCCTAAGCTTCTGCATTTTAGTGGAAGCCTGACTGGTAAAGTGATATTCAAAATATATTTCTTTGTCAATGTCATCCGTTTGGTTTTCTTATTGCTCAAGCTTGTAAAACTCTCAAAGTGTCATTGATCTCTATTAGACTTTTCTCCCCGTGTACTAAAACATTGAGCAGTGCAATTTTACTTGATTGGATTCATTTTTGTTTTGCCATTTTGTATGAGCTTGATAGTTCTTTGTTTTGTTTAACTTAAATTGTCTCTTGAGCTGAATACAATTTGGGTATCATAAATGCTTCAAGGAAATCCTGCTTTTTTGGAGTTCCTATTAGCACACAGGGATTATGTAATGGCCTTAGGTTTACCCACTTCTAAATCCTTTGTATGGGTTGCTTTTATTGCTTTTCCTTTGATGACTTGCAGTCTGTTTTGCTTGAAGGGTAATTCTTAATCTTATGTAACACTGTGCTTACATAAGCCTTTTGTTTATTGTGATGATTCCAGGCTATTTATTATTTGGAAAAGGGGGAGTCTGTTTTTGTGGCGGCTCATACATCTGCTGGAAAAACAGTTGTTGCGGAATATGCATTTGCTTTGGCGTCAAAAGTATGATAATCAAAATTATAGACATTGTTTTGTTTCCATTAGTAGTAGATGTGTTGAATCCTTTACATTGGTTAAGAACTAGAGGCCATATCTTTTTGATTTCCATAATTTCTGAAGTTCTCTGGCAAATTTGATTTAGTTTCAAGATTTTTGATGATGCTTTTATGTCATGCAGCATTGCACTAGAGCTGTGTATACAGCTCCAATTAAAACAATCAGCAATCAGAAGTATAGAGATTTCTGTGGGAAATTTGATGTTGGTCTTCTCACTGGTGATGTTAGTTTGAGGCCCGAGGCTTCTTGTCTCATAATGACGACTGAAATATTAAGGTCAATGCTTTATCGGGGTGCGGATATTATTCGCGATATTGAATGGGTAAATTAGGGGATTGTTTTATGTGGCATCCCTTTAAATTGTTATTTCATTACTTCTTTTGTTGCTCAATGCTTTGTTCTTTTTTGTAATTTATAATTATAAAAGCTAATGAGTTCTTAATGTTGCTTTTTGTTTGACTATATGGATATAGGTTATATTTGATGAGGTGCACTACGTGAATGATGTTGAAAGAGGCGTGGTTTGGGAAGAGGTCATAATCATGCTTCCAAAACATATTAACATCATCCTCCTTTCAGCCACGGTACTTTCTTCTCTAGCATTAGAGTTCCTTTATCAGCTTAGGGTGTGTTTGATAAACCATTAAAAGTTGTCAAACCATTGAAAATTAATATTTTCAGTGATTTATATTTTTCAATGAGTTTGATAATTTAATTTTAAAAACCACTTAATGAAAGATTTTCAATGAAAAATGTTGAAAATCTTATGTAGATAAAAGCTACTTGATGTATTAAGTCAAATTTATGTAAGAAAAAAAGTGTTATTTAATTACATTATTCTTATATTCTTTCCTTTTTTAACTATTATCAATACAAAATACTTATAGAATCATATTTCTCTTTATAAAGATTCGATAAACATTTTACTCAACATTTAATTTTCATCAACATACCAAACTATTAGCTCAATTAGAATGAATAATCCAAGGGAGGGGGGGGCGTTGTTAAATTGGATTTCCAAGATCTTCTTCACATAATAAACTTCAAAAGAAATATACAACATGTAAAGATGATTAACAATTCACTAAATATCTAATTGAAAGTAGATGCGAAAGATAAAGAGTGAAGTGTATACGTTTTGAAGTCTAAGGTATAATCTCCTTTTCTCTCAAGGATTTGAGTGTTTGTGAATGTACAAAGCAAGAAGACCTCTAATTGGTGGATACTGCTTGGTGAATGCAAGTTTGCAAAGTGACAATGTCAAAGATGATTACAAAGAATAGGAACAAAAACTCAAATGGATTTAAGATCACGTGAAGGCTAGGAAAAGTCTAAAAGAATGAAATAAATGCTTGCCCTCAACCCTTTTTCTTGTTTATTCTATTCTTTTTCTTCATATATGACCCAAAGATGGTGTACTTATACTTAGAAAGCCTTTTGGAGTTGTTGGGTAGCATTAAATGCAAAAAGAGCTGTTGCTTTGTTGAAAATCTGCATACTTTACTTCCAACAGATAATTTTGGAATCGATCCCAATATGAGGGATCAATCCTGCCTTTATTTGTTGCATAAAAATTTGAATTTTGTGAGGTGGGGATTGATCCCTCAAAGGATGGGATTGATCCATAGTAGGTAGTAAGGGATCTTTTAGACTCTTTCTCAAAGGGATTGATCTCTTGACCCTTGGGATCGATCCTTGTAGCTTCTCATTTAAAAGAAAATTCTAATTTGAACCTTTTTTTTTGTTTCAAAGCAATTTTGTTATTTCAAAACACCTTAAATACTTGATAAAAATATCAGTTTTAATCGTCAAGTAATTTAAGATTTTGAATTTTTCTTAAGCTTAAAAGAAATTATTTAAGGATTTTGAATGCGAAGAATTTAAGATAAAGTCTATTTAAGCAATTTGAACCGTTTGCACCTTTGCTTCTGGGATTCCCTATTGTAAATGGTGGGGGATAGAAAATTGGGTAAATGGGAGAAGCACCCTCTATTACTTTGCTTTATGAAACCAGATACAATTGGTGATGAACATTGGCAATAGAGTATATTCTTGATTGTTTCCATTTTGTGAATGTCACTTTTGAAAATTAACAATTAAAACAATCATTCTTGAGTTATGCTATTCAGTTCTTTAATCCATTGTTTGTGTAAAAAATCATAGCTTTCTGTGTTGCTCTTTATACCGTCTTCACATGGTTGACACATATAGTGCACTATATTCTACAGGTTCCGAATACAATTGAATTTGCTGATTGGATTGGTCGGACAAAGCAAAAAAAAATTCGTGTCACTGGGTAAGTAGTAAGCCTCTGCTTGTGGTTGAAGCTAGATTCTCAGCTGTCTAAGTAGTTTTTAGTCTTTTGAAACTATTGATATTTTCTTGAATACCTTTCCCTCCTGCCTTTATTGTTTCTTTTTTTGCCGAAATCTTTTAACCGTTGCAGAGAAGATTTGTGATCTTTTTTGGGTGAACTTATTGACACTACTATCATGTTTCACTGTAAATTCCGTTTTCAGGACGACAAAAAGACCAGTCCCACTGGAGCATTGCCTGTTTTATTCTGGAGAACTTTACAAAATATGTGAAAGTGAAACTTTTATATCATTGGGACTAAAGGCTGCTAAAGATGCATACAAGAAAAAGAATTCCAATGCAATTAGTGGCGGTACTGGTTCATATACTGGTTCTTCTGCAGTTCATGATGGGGCTCGAGGTCAGAAACGTGAAATTTCTAACCGAGGGAAACAAAATAAGCATTCTGGTCCGCAAAATTTGGGGAACTATTCTGGGACAGGTTGGGGGAATCAAGGCAGTGGAGGTGGCCAGAATAGTTGGGGATCTAGGAGATCAACATGGTTGATGCTTATTGACAAGCTCTCAAAGCAGTCACTATTGCCTGTAAGTTACGCTACACTATCTTGTTTGAACATGTTCTGTAAATGTGCAGCTTGTTTGGTTTAGGTTGTAGTTGAAAATTATGCCAACAATCACTTTTCAGTTGGTTTCTTTCTATCTCCTATCTTGTATGTTGTTTAAAAATGGGATTGTCTTTTTTAATCAAACACTGCTACAAAACTTGTGATGTTCACTGCATTGCCATCCAGTTTGGTCCATTGTGTCTTTGTTTTCTTTACCTTGGTGACTGTTTTAAGTGGATATTTACATTCTGGTGATGAAGGGTGAGAAACAATTTATGATCATTCTTAATCAACACACTTTTGCATTGCCAATTTAACTGGGACCGTGTGAATTTATTTCCTAAATGCCTTCATTAGTTATCATATTTAATTAAAAATATGAGAATAGAACCACCAAATGTTTCTTTTTCCCTCATTTTAACCTTTTCTTTCCTTGTTAGCTTGAAAACTTTTGCGATTGATCATTGTGTAGGTGGTTATATTTGGTTTCTCAAAGAACCAATGTGATAAATCAGCTGACAGCATCTCCGGGACTGACCTCACTAGTAGTTCAGAGAAAAGTGAGATCCGTGTTTTTTGTGATAAAGCTTTTTCACGGCTGAAGGGATCTGATCGCAATTTACCGCAGGTTTCATCTTCTACATATTTAATTTAAAATTTGTATAAATCGTTTTATTTCAGAAGTTGTAATTTGATTGTGATGTACAGGTTGTCAGAGTTCAGAACCTTCTTTGCAGAGGAATTGGTGTGCATCATGCAGGTTTGCTTCCAATTGTGAAGGAAGTTGTTGAAATGCTCTTCTGTCGAGGTGTGATTAAGGTAAAAAGTGTTCAATTGATGGACTGGTTTTATGCAGTGTGACATCTACATTTGATTGTTTGGGCTTTTAAAACGATTCTGCAGTTTGTGGCTATCAAAAACTGTCTAGAAATCCATCTTAGTTTGGTTCTATTGGGATTGTTTTAGCATGCATTTTACTTTGTTTTGGACAGTTTAGATGGTCTTTGATTAGTTATTGCTTCTCGTTATTTGTGTTGTAGGTTTTGTTTTCAACGGAGACATTTGCAATGGGTGTTAATGCTCCAGCCAGAACGGTGAGTGATGTTGATGTTGTTGCTAATAATGGAAATATATTGGTGCAAACCAGGATCACAGTTACATATTTCCGAGCCTGGAGTGCCTTCTTGGGTTGCTTAATTGGATTGACTCAAGACCAAGATTGTCTATTCTGCTTCAACTGACCTTTTGGATGGAATATGGCATATATGAGCCTACATATTGTTATTTTGCTCAAGATGTCTTCTCTTTTGCGTGCCAATGTTTGAAGTATTAAGGATTGGCAAATGCTAGATGGTGCTTTTATGCAAGTTAGAATGTTTTGTTATAGAAGCATATAATGTTAACAGCTATGCACTTTGTTAAACTTATATGGTTTCTTTCTTAAATCTGATTTTAACTTGCATTAAGATTTTTTGCAGGTTGTCTTTGATACATTAAGGAAGTTTGATGGCAAGGAATTTAGACAGGTACTCCCTGGGGAATACACTCAAATGGCAGGTCGTGCTGGCAGAAGAGGACTTGATAAAACTGGTACAGTTATTGTGATGTGCCGTGATGAAATCCCAGAAGAGAGGGATTTGAAACATGTTATAACTGGAACTCCAACTAAGCTTGAATCTCAGTTCCGATTGACATACATTATGATCCTGCATCTTCTTCGTGTGGAAGAACTGAAGGTGCTTTCTGGTTTTTGGAGGGGATAGGAGCTGTTTATCCCCTGCTATTAAACAATTTTAACATCCCAATATCTGGAAATTTGTGATGTTGCTTATTCTGCACCATTTGGCATATCATGACTGTTTAATTTTTACTGTGCATGGATAAGAGATCTTTTTCTAATAGAGGATGTTAGACATCTCTGATTTTTTGTCATGCTGCATGGTCTCTGGTATAATATGGTTTAGTTAGTGAATTTCTCTTTTTTCTTCTGTCAATCAGGCTGATTAATTTCAACCCATTGAGCACTCTATTTAATCTTTCTGCATGTTTGGGTTCTTTTTTTCTTT
>NW_018397257.1:9483694-9528933 GCF_002168275.2 Theobroma umbraticum
TCCACAACAATCCCAAATTGGTCAAAGAAACCTTTCAACTCCCTCCACTCAACCCTTGGGCAGATGTTATCAAAGCTGAGAAAACATTTTTCCTCCATCGGTCCAGATCTGGATTTGTTATCCCTTCATTCCTGTTCACATTTGGGAATTGCTTCCTAAATCCCTGGCGTATTCCTACCCTTCTATGATCCTCCCACCAATCTTCAACCCAAGTTCTCTCTCTATTCCTCTCACTTGCTCTCATTCTCGTCTCTTTTTGCATCAATTCTTCCCTGTATAGTTGACTGCTTCTAATAGCATTCTATGCCATATGTTAGGTTGCTTTTGCTGTTACCTCTTGTTTGAGGGCTTATTTCAGTGTCTTCTCATGTTGAACCTTTTAAAGTGTAGGCTTTTTCATTTCATTGTTTGATTGCGGATACTAATATATGCACTTATTAATTGACAGGCCCAGGACCATTTACTTGGAGTTGTCGTAAAATCACCTTCTGCCAACAACAAACAATATATTGTGCAAGTTCTTAAACCTGATGTGCCATTAATGACTCAAACTCCCTCAAGCAGCAGTAACTTGCAAGATAAGAGAAGTGCTGACTTCCAACAAGGTTATGTGCTGCCACCAAAAGCTAAACGTGGTCTCGAAGAAGACTACCGCTTATCTACTGGTCCACGTAAAGGATCAGGTATCATCAACATAAAACTGCCTCACCATGGTGCTGCTGCAGGAGTGAGTTTTGAGGTCAGAGAAACTGATAATACAGAATTCTTATGCATATGCAATAGCAAGATAAAAGTTGACCAAGTTGGGATTCTTGAATATGGTAGCGATACTGCTTTCTCTAACACAGTTCAGCAGCTGTTGAAATTGAAATCTAATGGAAACAAATATCCTCCAGCCTTGGATCCACGTAAAGGTATGACTGTTACTTTATTTAAATGTTGATGTTTTGGGGAAAGTTGAACTGCATCACTTTTTTTTAATGCTTTCTTAGAGCTGTAAATGAAGCTAAGAATGAGACTTTCAGCAACCTATGGACTCTGATTTAGCTCTGAGGTATGCAATTGTACATGTTCTCAGAAAATTAGGAGGAATAAACAAGTACTTTTGCAGGCCTTGATGACAGAGGACGATTATAGTGTTTCAGCATATCTGAGGGGAAACAATAAACACACAAGCCCCCTTGCCAGTTGTGCCCTCTCTCTTTTGCTTATAAGTTGTTCTGCTTGTCTGGGGACAAAATTATCTCCAGAATTTAGGATAATAATCCTCAATGAGGGTTCTTTTTAGGCCCGTGTAACCTTTCCCTCAACCGCCTTATAGATTGGTATGGTAAGCAGCACCTTCGTTTAGGTGAATTATATCAGGGAACCAATTTAATATTAGATAGCATGTAATTGCGAACATTAGTTTAGTCATTTTGCTTTTCATACTCGATGCATGCTCCTTTTCGTGTTGTGATTCTATCAGCACTTTGGGTGATCATAGTTTTGGAGTTGAGTCAATCTAAAAAGACCTCTCTAATGGTAATTATTTTTTCAGATCTCAAATTGAAAGACATGGATCTTGTTCAAAAATACTACAAGTGGACCCACCTACTGCAAAAAATGTCAGAGAACAAATGCCACGAATGTATTAAGTTGGAGGAGCACATTAAGTTAGCTAGAGAGATTAAGAAGCATAAAGATGAAGTTAATGCTCTTGAGTTTGAATTATCTAATGAAGCGCTCCAACAGATGCCAGAATTTCAGGGCCGGGTATGGCCTTGCCATGCCATGTTCATATTTCTTAGCCTATTATTCTGCTTTGAATAAGATGGATGTTCTGATGTTGATCAGTATGTGGCATCGTTTATAACATATTAAGCTTATTTGCAGATTGATGTTCTGAAGGAAATTGGTTGTATAGATGAAGACCATGTGGTTCAAATAAAAGGTCGTGTTGCCTGTGAGATGAACTCAGGGGAGGAATTGATATGCACAGAATGTTTATTTGAGAATCAACTAGATGACCTGGAACCTGAAGAAGCTGTGGCTTTAATGTCGGCCTTCGTCTTTCAGCAGAAGAACACTTCTGAACCTTCTCTTACATCAAAACTCTCTAAGGCCAACAAAAGGTTATGTTCTTGTTCTTCCATTTTTCTCTTTATGCATGGGAAAGTTTTATGTTATCAATTTCTTTTGCAGAGATTATTTTGCCTAATATTTTTCATTGCAACTCTGATGTATCATAGTCATAGATCTTTAGGTTTAAACCAATTGTAGAATGGCATGCATTTACAGCTTTCTAAGTAGGGCTGTTCAGAAAAACCAAATCAAATTGTTGGTTCTTGGTTTGGATTTTTATTGTTTGCAGTTAGGCTTATGGGAAAAACCATTCAGCTTAGTTCAATTTCTAATTTTGACATTCAAAAATCTAGATAGTCCGAATTAAATTGGAATTAAAATGTTTTATCAGTTTAAATGCTTATTTTATATGAAATTAAAAATAGCGTTTTCTTTTAATGTCCAATTAGGTAGACTAGATCCAAGAGATCATGTCAAAATTAAATATATTTTATACATAAAAGAGATAAACTAAGTGACTGAACCAAACCATGAAAATTCAGATTCAAGGTTTTATACAAAATTTTGGTTCGATTTGGATATGCCCTCTTGAAAACAAATACATTGGTTTGGATCAAATACACTCTGATTCCTATTCCAAAATATTAGTCTAGGTCCGCTGTGTACCATTGCAAATTTTGAATGTCCTGTGTGAGAAATTAGGTGCTTAGAAAGTTTGGATTTTCAACTTCTCAATGCTTGCATAAGTACACAATAGCTAACTGATTTGCTTCAGCCGGTGTACTTGCAAGAAATTTTAGATTACAGTGCTGAAGAACTCATTATCTATGTGATAATCTAACCTGGATTATTATTTCTTCCAGATTGTATGACACAGCTATAAGACTTGGTAAGCTTCAAGCAGAGTTCAAATTACAAATAACGCCTGAGGAGTATGCGAAAGAAAATCTCAAGTTTGGTCTTGTTGAAGTGGTGTACGAATGGGCAAAGGTTTCACATGTTAACCTGCTGATTAGACCTTGATCTAGGTTTTGGTTTGTCATCTTATATATCTTCCTTTGTTGCAGGGAACTCCATTTGCAGAAATTTGTGAGCTCACGGATGTTCCTGAGGGCCTTATAGTGCGGACAATTGTCAGGCTGGATGAGACTTGTCGTGAATTTAAAAGCGCTGCAGCTATAATGGGTAATTCATCACTTTATAAGAAAATGGAATCTGCTTCCAATGCCATAAAGCGTGATATCGTCTTTGCTGCTAGTTTGTACATTACAGGAGTGTGATATGTACATTATTCTGTGATACAGTTAACATTGAATAGATCCTTAATCAGAAAAGATGTTTAGCCATTTCTCCCTTTGTTCAGTTCTGGAAAGCCAACATAGCGCAACTTTTATCAACAGCACAGTTTGAGACCTAATCAATTGATTTTGGCCAAAAACATCCTCCCCTTCCTTGGCAAGAACTTTTCAAGTTTCATTTGGACATTTGATGTGTTTACAAGTATGGTTTTAATCGTTCTTGCATAGGAAAATCAGGTAAAACATAACTTGGAGTAAAAACATTGGAAATTTACCATTCACGTTGCTAAATTTGGTTGACTTTGCTGCACAAAGTCAAAGAATTCTGGGATACTTTTTTAATCAGGAAGGATGTTTTCGATTGCTCAATATCCAAAGCGACTGATCATTATCTAGTTAAGATACCAAATAAATTAACCGTGCATTACATATCAACTGGTTCTGAAATTATTTCACACAAATAGGAAACACATGACGAGTGACAAAGACGATGAAATAACACCGCACGTTCTTCTAATTCAATTGTCACTCCTGTTAGGCTTGTCTGACGCAATATAAACCTGGAGACCAAAGAGATTTGTGTTAACAGGTTAGTTTACCTCATACTTTAATGCTAATGAAATGAACCAAGGCTTTTGTTGGTTTACCTCATCCGAAGCAGCCGGGGTCCAGTCATTAGTTGCTGGATTTCCCTTGCAAGAGGCATGGCAGCTGGTTTCCAAATATGGTTCCAGGCTGAAGCTTCTGCCATTGGCGTTCTCCACCTTGATGAACCCTGTACCTGTCTGCAATGGAAATTCCACCATTATCAATCAAAATTCATTTTCCTTACAAAATATGATCATAATAATAATAATAATAATAATTGAAGAGAATAACAAGAAGAAGAATGTTCTGGAAGGTCTCATTGTACCGTGTGGTGCTGCTTGTCAATGCAATTGAGACCCTTATAATACTCAGTCTCCGCAAACTCCTCTTTTACTTCATTTCCATTGAAAACTATTTTCTGGTTTCAAATTTTGAGGGGAAAAAGAAATCAGACGATTACCAAGGAATAACTGAAAGTAGCAAACTAGCGCCCAACAATAACATAAATCGATGGAACCATGATACAATAATTAAGTATTACTACCTACCATGCAAATCGTATACTGATAATTTTAATTCCGGGTATTTTACCACAGTCAAATGCTTTAGATCTGTCGAGAAATTATCTAAAAACGCTTCAAACAAATAATATCCTCACTACTACCACTGCCAATTGAAACAAATTTTGAGATTTTTAATTGTTATGTAATAAGATCTGGTACGTCTCATTCCATCAGCGTTTGTAGTCCAACGGTTAGGATAATTGCCTTCCAAGCAATAGACCCGGGTTCGACTCCCGGCAAACGCATGCATAAATGCTTAAAATAATTTCTTTATATTTCTTTCATTCTTTTTCACTATTTTCCTATTTTATCAGATCCGGTCGGACAATTTCTCTCTTCACTCTTTTCTTTTTTTCTCAAACTACCCAATACTAGATCCGGTCGAATCTCCTCAGATTGCACAATGCCTTTCTCTTTTCACTATTTTCCTTTTTTCTCATATCGCACAATGCCAGATCCAGTTGGATCTCCTCAGACCGTGCAATGCCAAATCCAGTCGGGGCTGGATCCGGTCAGATCTCCCCCTGGGAAGAGGGGAGCGTGAGAGAATTTTTGTAATAGGAGAGAACCTTTTTTAAAATGACAACTTATACAAGGGGAGTGAGATTAGGCCACAGACCGTGCAATACCAGATTCGATCGGGATCGGGTCGGATCTCCCCTTGGGTAAAAGGTGACGTGAGAAATTCCTTTTTTAATAAGAAAGAAAAATTTTAAAAATGAAAAATTATATAATGGGAGTGAGATTGGGCCACGTTTCTCTAAAGGAGCGTGAGGGAATTTACTTTAGTAGAAATAAAAATTTTAAAATAAAAAAATCATATTTTTATATAATATGATCAGTTTTAAAATTATTTTAAAAATATTAATAAATTAATAAAAACATTATTAACGGTAGATTAACTAAACTTATATATTTAACAAAAGATATTCTTTTAGGTTGTATTGTGCATTTCATAAACCGTAAGAAATTATAGTTAAAATTGAAAAGATTAAGAATTTTACCCTTTTCCTGCCGCCAAAAAAAAGGTAAAGCAAAACTAACCTGAGGATCATTTTCCAGACGTTGAAACTCAACGTATTCCGGGATATCGGAAACGTTGTCGTCGCCTACGGCGAGAGCATCGACGTACTTGGAAGCATATTCGCTTCGCTGAGGCTTAGTGTGACGTTTAGGTGCTTTTTCATCGAAGTATTCCCTCGTCTTCTCCTCCAATTCGGCCTCCTCTTCCACTGATAAATGAACGTCACTCCTGTTTGGCCTCCTACAACACTCCATCTTTTTTTTTTCTCTCTTACTTCCAAACCCTGTTTAGCTCTTTCTTCCTGAAGAAGTAGAGTTACGTTGGCAATGGAAGATATTTGTTTGCTTAATTATTGCTTGATATTTATTATAGCCTTCATGTTTTGTACGGAAATTTGGACCAAAATATCAACGACCTCTAGAGTTGGAAGCAAGAAAAAAATCTTGAGAACCTTATCCAATTGCTTTGGTCCAGTTTTGAAATTTGATGGTACGCAGTAGGTGGCAGCTATTACTTTTTCCAAACCTAAAAAGGGCATGAATATGGAGCATGGACCCCGAAGCTTCAATTTTCCAGAGGAAAGTTCCTCGTAAGTGTTGATAATATACCTATGGCCATTAATCCTAATGATTCCTGTGTTCGGCTAATACTAACACAAATAGTAGCTGCCTTCCCTTCCCTTTTAGTATCATAGGTTCATTGTAGCATTGGATTCCAAGGAATGAGCCATAACAACAATAAACAGACACTTACTCGATTTGGCCACTTCCTAAATAGTATGACCCTTTAGGGAATGAAATTATGAAAACCCTTTTACAGACTGGAACCACTAGAAAGGGTTAAAGCCCAATCTCATCAAAGGAACAAAGAAGTACATGAGAGACAACTAAGCTTAGACAGGACCAAAGAAGTACATGACAGACTCAACTAATCTTAGAC
Organism: Theobroma umbraticum; assembly: GCF_002168275.2. NCBI lineage: Eukaryota > Viridiplantae > Streptophyta > Magnoliopsida > Malvales > Malvaceae > Theobroma > Theobroma umbraticum. The sequence goes on from NW_018397257.1 coordinate 9,490,171, forward strand.
GGGAGAGAAAACATCAGATCCAGTGGGCTGGAAGTCCCATTTGGTTTATATGGCAGGTTTCATATGCCCTTTAAAAACAAAACAATTTCTTTTTCTTTTATATATATATATATATATAGAGTAGATTTTTATCTTTTAATTATTTAACTACCATACCATGTACTAGTGTATAGGTATGATTAATTAATCTCGATTCCTTTTTTTATACTCTTGTCCTTTGCATTAGTTTGACCACAAGAGAAAATTATGTCAATAATTTAAATTAACAACTCTTTACTTGTGTGTTTGGTTATACAATTTTATCTCTCCATCTCCTCAATTCTTACTAAAATGCTTGCCTTAAAAAAACAAATTTCTAATTGTGAGTTTGAGCACTTTTATGTTTTTTTTTAATAAAATAGTGTCACATTTTTAAGGTTTAATCGAAATTCCATGCAGTTTATTAATTTTTGAAATGAACACTTTACCCAAAAAAATTTTTTTTTGGACAATTGATTCAGTCGTTAGTGTTTTCATTAATTTGATGGCGTAATAATATTCAAATTATAATTTTACCTTTTATTAATTTTAAAAATTATTGTTATATAAGTTTTTTATTAATTAAAAAGAAAAAGAGCACTCATAGATGCTTCCCAAAGGAGGGGAGTATCAGATTGGTGCTTTTTTAAAAAACATATATAATAATAATTTTTTAAATTAATAAGAAAATCATTTCAGTTCTTTTATAATATTTGTTTATACTTTTTGAAGTAAAGTGTTTATTTTGAAAACTAATAAATTTATTTGAAATTTGGATTAAAATTTTAAAATTTGGAGATATTTTATTTTATTTATTTTAATGTTTTTAATACTTTTCAAGTGCATATTTTGCCATTTTCCATGTCGGTGATGATTGTAAAGAGAAGAAGACTCTACATTTGAGGTCAACTTGGCATGTGAGAGTTTTGAGCAATAGTCCATGCATTGAAGTTGTGAATACATCATGTCAAACTAGGAAAACCAAAAAACCATATGCCCCGATCGACCCATAACATAATCCTGGCATCCATTATGAATCAGTTTGAAGCAATACCTCCGCCCGTCCACAGACTTGCTCAAAAAACAAGAAGCAAGAAACATGATGGACTTGAAGGTTTCGATCTCCCATTGGTTATGTCACTTGAAACTGGGGTCATTCCACGTTCCAAGCTTTTCACTCTGGCCGATCATATAGATACGTTAATGGTACCATAATTCAACCGGATAAGCCAAGGGGAAAATGACTTTGCATGCTAGCGTCTCATGTACGTAAGCTAGGTTTTCCTGGTTGATGGGCTTGAGGGCTGATTATCAGGACAAAAGCATCACAGTTTTTTGCTCACCTCTCCTGACCGTGCATATCTTAATCGGACGCTTGTTGTTTTCTGACCAAACCATTATTCAATATTGCTGCCAGAAAGATCGTCAGCGGTGTTATTGTTATGAAAGGGAAGCATCAGAGCTCCTTTCGTCCCCGATGACAATGACTCCTGTTTCGAGGGTCGGACGATACACCACGTACGTTTAATTCAAGTGGTGGTGGCATTTGCTGCCCCTCACTTTCAAGACTCTAGACTCCATTGTTATAGCTAGACTTCTATCTTTCCATCGTGGTTATAGCCTGACTGCAGCTTTTACTCATCCTGCATGCCTTGAGAAACATTCTATTTTCCTCAATCAAACATCATGGCACTGCGTACCCTTAGTTGGTGTTTCTGTTGTTTGGTTTTTGACTATTTGCTTTTTATTTTTTGAAGAGTAATTATTGTAAAGTAAAAGTAAAAAGATAAAAAACAATACCGTAATTAATCCAAAATGAGCAAATAATTAAAATGTAAGCCAAATTATAATATAATTAGTTTATATATAATTTGTGCATTCAACAAGACATCTAACATAGAATTTTATAATTCAAGACTTCCAACTAGAAAGTTAATTTCAAGTTTAAAATGGAGTGAGGAAAGTAGTATAGCAACGTCAAGATTTGAGACTCCTTTCTATTATTTTTTTTATTTAATATTTTTTAATCATCATTCACATGTAAGACTCACTCATGTATTTTAAAAATCATATCTATGAATGATGATTAAAAATTTATTGAAAAGGAATGAATCGAACAGAATAGATAAGAGTTGAACTCAAGAAAATCTAATCTTTTGGTCATATAACATTGAATTTAAGTAAGAAATAGTTTAAATGGTAAATTACGCACTTAGTCACTTTAACTTTTCAAAAGTTTCTATTTTGATACTTAATTTTAAAATATTATATTTTGGTGTTAATATCTATAAAAATTAATGTTTTAATATGTTCGATCACATGAGATATCCATATATATATATAAACTCATCTACTACTAGATCATACATCTGCCATGTGTCATTGTTTTTCAACATGTTACATGATTAAGGTCGACTAATTGAAAATCAAGTCAAATAATTGTCAACTTTTAAAGCCTAAGGATCAAATTAACATTAACTTTTATCAACGTTTGTGGTCTAAAAGTGATTTTTTTAGAGTTAAATTATAAAAAAAAAACTCTCCAAAAAAAATTAAATTACCAAATGAGTAATTTATACTAACCTAAATTACCTTTGAATAAACGCTGCCTCCCAAAGTCCCACTCAAGGAAAATTCTACCAACTCGTAGCTAACTATATATATACTAATGGACAAGGCCGCTTCACTCCAAATGCCTCAGCCAAACACTAAAAAATGAAGTTTGTCTAACAAAATATCAGGCTGGTCATTAACCATTCACTTCCGAACACTTGGTTCCACCAAAATCTGCCTACATAGAAATATATACACACACACACACACACACACACTCCCTAACGCAAAGAAACCAATCACCAGTAAAGATCGATCGAGTAGGTTCTTTTGGATTAACGATTTGGATGCTTGTACAAGATACATAGTAGTATCAATTATTGGGTCACCTTTACTTAATGGGAAAGATATTAGAGTAATGCTTTCCATGCATTATCCTTAAAGGGTAGCCTTCAAATTTTATTGAAGACTACAGAGAGATGATATAATATTTGCTTTCAAAGAATTATCAGGAAATTAGAAGAAAGAAAACCTGGGACAGGGCAGGCCAGGCATATGCAGGCACACACTTTCTCTTTCTCTCTACAAGAAAAAAGGAGAGAAATATCAAAACCCCGTTTATAATTAAAAAAATATCTTGGGTAAATCATCATCCCCCCAAAGAGAAGGGACAAGGGAGCTTTTAGCTGTAGGCTTTAGCCAGCTAGCGAATGCATGAATATTAAGTAATCACGTTGCATTGCATGCATATCCATATGGTATGCCTGGAAAAATGTCGAATTCTGGTTTTGATGAAATGTGTTTTAATTGAAAATGTTGGATATATATTCCTAGTCTAAAACATATATATTATATATATGGGGTCTCCTAGACACCAACTAGGTAATGTTCCGAATTCAGTGAACTTTGATTTAGACTAGAGACCAAATAAATTTAAAACTTGAGACATGATAGATATTTGGAATCATATGAAATCCAACATCTTTCCTTTTGTCTTGTTTCCTTAGTTAGCTCCATTACGTAATAATATAGCTACTAGCTTTTGAACAGTCTTTAAATACCCAAAGCTTCTGAAGAAGATAACGCATCGAAGTCGAAATCTGCCCCTCCCTCCCTCCTCCTTCCTTTTCAACTTTCTGATCTTCCATTTCTGTTTGATTGCCTTGCCTTGTGTGTCTCCTTGGGTGGAGAGACAATGCTTCCCAGCAGCTTGCTTTGTTCCATCCGTCCCAACTTCTCAAGGTAATTAATTTTAGTTATCCCCTTAACCCTTGTACCTTACTTTGATATATGCTTTACCTTCTCATTCATGTTTCAAAGTTTATATATTGGTGTCAAAATAAGTTTCTAATTTCATCTACATTTTCCTTCTATAGCAATCCCTTGAGTCATTTTGTCTTTCAAAAATGTTCCCTTTTTGTGAAAACTGAAAGGTGCAAGAAACTTACAAGAAATCAACAATGACCGTAACTTATTGTGAAAAGAAAACTTGAGCTTCATGCTTCATTTTTCTCCACACATTTGAATTTCAAGTCCTTTGACAATGTCAGATTAAGCATAATAAATTCATGAGGAGAACATCGAGGAGGATTGATATATAATGCTTCTGGTAGACCAAAACAAACAATAAAGATACTTTAATAGCATGATGGATCATATATATATATATATATATATAAGGCTGCCAAGGCTTTCGCGGGGACTTCGCTCTAAGCTCGTAAAGAGCAGGTAAGAAACAGAAAATCCTTACTCTGAAGGAAAATTTGATTATTTTCTTTCTTGTGGGCTTCATTTCCAAAGGGTAAGTGCATCCGACAAGGAAATTTATCAATTGGAAAATGACTCACCTTGACTATAAGATGGATCTTTCATCTCATGGAAAATCTGCCTTTTAAATTTATTTGAAAACTTTCAGATCATGATTGCATGCATTAATACCAAAGTGGTGACATTAATTTTTTGCAACCGCTTTCAACATGTTCCGTTTTGGAATGTAGCTAGGCAAATATACCCTTAGCCCCATAGCTGGTATATATGTTTTTGGTCCTTTACTTTGAGCTGCCCGCCTTTTTCGTAGATTTTGGACACTTCCACTTAGAAGATGCAACAACTTTAAAAAGATGGATCGATAATCCTTAGATCCTGCACCCAAGGCTATTAGGCAAGCTTTGAAACGTGGCAGCCCATATCAGTCATATGGATCGATCAGATTCTCCATTTTTGCATGGCATATAGGTTGAAAGTGAAGCAAATCATAATTATCTGCTTAGTCTTAATCAACTTGACTTGGATACAAAGGAAGGCCCCAAAACATCAACTTCTTAAACAAACTTTGTCCAAGGAAACTGACTTCCCATGTTTTTATTCACGAAAACATCATCAAATCTACTATTTCATGACTTCAAATTCACTAGTCAAATGTGCTCGCGAGGGCTAATTTCTCATAATGGAAGATTTGGTTTGCAAAAGTACAAGAACCAACCTAGCTAGCTGGAACCCCAAGCATCAAAGAAAGCACCATCACCTATGTCAGCCACGTGACTGCCAATCCCAATTCCCATCCCCCCTTCTCCTTTTAACTCCAACCTTATCTTGGCAAAAGAAACATCATACTCAAATCTACACCATACACGTGTCGCTGGGGGCATTCTTGTAAATACAGACTAGATCAGTCACACGTGTAAAGCGACTGTACTGTGACAAGCCTTTGCAATGGATTAATTCATGGATTTGGTGTTGTACCAGGAAGAAGAAAGGCAACCGGGATAGCCTGGAAACTGAAGCCAAAGACCTTGACTTTTGGTACTCGGTTACGTTTAACAGAGATCCGTCTCCGAATCAATCGTCCAGAGTCTCTTTAAGATCTGACAATTCTCACGTTCCCAGGTCAGCCCCTGTCAGAGAAAAAGAAATACACTTTTTCTTTTCTTTTTCTTCATTTCTTGTTATTGGGTTTTTGCTATTATCAGCTGAAGTGGTGCTACCCTTTTTGCAAAAGTTTCTAACTTTGTTAGGAAAGACTCAACTTTTTAACTCACTGATTCACTGTTCATCGCACTCTGGTTCTTCAGAAACGCAGCAGCGGTGAAGGCGAAGAAGAAAGGAGAAATGGCGACCAAGGTATCAAACTTTTCGGATCTGATACAGCGAGTTGCAGCTTCTTGTTTGTTGCACCCGCTCGCCGCCGGTCGACAAGAGTCCGGAGAGGTTGACGCCGCGAGTTACGGGGTTATCGAGGAGAACCCGGATGAAGAAGAATATTACGAGTATGGTAATTCAAGTGAGGATGAAGAGAAAGAAAATGGTGGGAAAGACGTGGAAAAGTCGAGGAGAATGACAAGGGTTTGGAACAATGGAGAGAAATCGAAGGAAATGGTGGCGTTAATGGAGGAGGTTTTCGAGTCGGTCGCCGAAATGAAGAAGGCTTACGTTAGGTTACAAGACGCGCATTGTCCTTGGGACCCAGAGAGGATGAGGGCGGCTGACGTGGCGGTGGTGGGGGAGTTGAGGAGGCTTGGGGTGTTGCGGGAAAGGTTTAGGAGAAGAACACGTGGTGGTGGTGGTGGTGTTGGGAAAGGACACGTAGCTATGCTGAAGGAAGTGGTGGCGCCGTATGAGGCGGCGGTGGAGGAGTTGAAGAGGGAAGTGAAGGTGAAGGAGGTGGAGATTGAGAACTTGAAAGGGAAGCTCAATACTGTTACTTGCCTTTCCAATGGTGGAAAGAAAGGGCGGGGTCTCTCCAAGAGGAAAGTCAGCTGCAGTCAAGGTAATTTGCTTCAAAATGACCTTTTTAGACTCGGTGTTGAGAAGCTTGTTGTTTCAATACTTGTACAATACATTTGATGAAATTCGGGGTTACGTTGGTAATTATATGACTTAGACAACATGCGAGCACAGTTTGAATTGTTTTTGTTGACCAATGGTATCATGCCACGTCATCAGGAAGTCATTGTCAAACGAAGTGTTCGTTCTTTCTTGTTCAATAACCATGGGAGATCATTGGTTCTTTAGGCAAGCTACCATGGGAATTTTGATTCAAAGCATGCCTTGGTTATATGCTGTTTGTGGTGATATTGCATAGTTAGGGATATCAGTTTAACTTATTTGTACCTGGTGACAGTAATTGCAGCAGCACCAGCACCAGCACCAGAGCTGTTTGAGGCCACAATGAGTCAGGTGAAGGAGGCGTCGAAGTCCTTCACATCTGTCCTCCTTTCCCTTATGCGTGAGGCTCGCTGGGACATTGCCGCCGCTGTCCGATCAATAGAAGCTGCCACCGCCACTCCTGATACTGCCTCCTTTACCACCACCATCACTCCCTCCGTCGTTGCGAATCACCACTCCAAGTATGCGCTTGAGTCGTATGTTTCACGTAAAACTTTTCAAGGCTTTGACCACGAGACTTTCTACATGGATGGCAGCCTCTCGTCGTTGCTTAATCCTGATCAGTACCGCCGAGAATGCTTCACCCAATATCGTGACATGAAGGCAATGGACCCTGTTGAACTCCTTGGAATCTTGCCTACATGTCATTTTGGTAAGTTCTGCTCCAAGAAGTACCTTGCCATTGTCCATCCCAAGATGGAAGAGTCCTTGTTTGGAGACTTGGAACAGCGCAGCCAGGTTCTGGCTGGAAACCATCCTAGAAGTCAGTTTTACGGGGAGTTCTTGGGGCTGGCCAAGGCAGTCTGGTTGCTTCATTTGCTTGCATTCTCACTTGACCCATCACCAAGTCAGTTCGAGGCAAGTAGGGGAGCTGAGTTTCATCCGCACTATATGGAAAGCGTTGTCAAAATTTCAGGTGGGCGGGTGCCTACAGGTCAGATCGTGGGATTCCCAGTTAGCCCTGGGTTCAAGCTTGCAAATGGATCTGTTGTCAAGGCAAGGGTCTACCTAGTGGCTAGGACTTGAAGTAGTGATGGTCAGACTTCTTGCATTTGCTCGGATAGGTTTTAGGATTTGCAGATAGGGTAATTGGGTTTGGCTTTGTTGTTGTTGTTGTCACTGGACTGTAGAGGAAATTCCTCCGTCATTAGGCTACAGATGTTAGAATTATTAGGTCATTTGCTCTTTGAGAATTAGGTTTAAAATCCACGGATCTTTCAGCCCTGGGTTGCTTGTCCGGTTGGCTTTATCAGATCTTAGCCATTCTGGAAGCGTGTATTCCAGAGGACTGAAAATTTAGCTGTAAAAATTATGATGAGAGTTAATTTTCGATCAGCTCACTTAAGTTTCCACTTTCCATAAAAGTATACCTGTCTAAAACACAATTTTAACGTCAGCAGATATGGGGGGATGACAGGGTAAAAAGGCACTTATATATACATCCATCTATCTATATATATAGCATCTAGAGCCGAGAGATGCATAGTTGTATACTTAGTTCTTAGAGCTAGAAGCAAAGGCGTGAAGGTTAACATGTCATGTGGTATCTGTGACATCTTGCCGAGTTCTTACCTATTTGTAACTTTACATGGTAAATACTATAAGGTGGAGAATGCAAGCACACAATGGTTGACATGCTAACAAGTAACAACCAAGTTAACCATAAAGGGACAAGGTAAAAGGCTCAAAGGTATGAATCTCCTCTTCCCCCTTGCTCTTGTTCCCAAAAAAGAGAGAAGATAAGAACCTCAAAAAATGCGAATCATCATGTAGAAAAACCGGCGGTCTAGCCCATGTAAAAGGAAGTATACCATAAGCTACCTGCCAAAGGGAGGCATACTGATTGAGCAAAAGCAAAGTACTGTTTCCACCTTCAACTAAGTTTCCTTACACTAACAAACAAGGCAATGCAGGGCACATCAGTCCATACAATTTAAATCCTCACGTTTTACTACAAGAATAAGCAATATTTGTTGAATGTCCCACAAATGCAGGTATTACATGATTCCAAATACAATGAGGCAGATATTTGCCGATTTCAGTTTGGTTGGGAGGAGGCAGACAGACAGCTTGTACTTCCACAAAAAGGCATAGTAATAATACCCTCTAAAAGATATTTAACTAGTAACTTAAACGTGCACTGATAGTTACAATGACACTATTTTATATAAGATAAATGAAAAGTTACAAAAAAATTTGGCAATGCAATGCCTACCTTACTCTCCGTTCAAAAAATATACTTCTCAAGAATTGAAGTGACAAGCAAGCAAAAGCTGTGTCTTCCTAGTTGCAAACTAAAATCAGTCATAATATAATTCCCCCCGGAAAGCTTTCTTGGCCTGTCATTGACATAACAAAGAAGGTTAGCATATCACTGTTGGTAGCAAATATAAAGGCTTTCTTAAGATTATTACAAAGTAGGCTAAGAAAATTCAAAGCTTTGAATAGTAAAAGTCTCTGCATCTAAGTAACCATCCTTTTGCCAAAATAAAAAACATTAAAATGGATATATAAATCAAATCTATACTGAATACAGTTTGGCAAAGGGTCATCTTGATCATTAAGTTCTAATTTCAGTAAAATTCACAAAGGTGCCTAGCATGTCTAATAGTTCAGGCATCACACGGCACTAGGTTGAGCTAAACAAACATGGCAGTTTTCAAAATCCAGATGTTGCATCGTGGTGTGTTTAGACTAAGTGCGGAGATGAACCTGGAAATCCTAATGCAAAATAGAAACAGGAGAATGGAATACACAAGCATTCATATGTCAAAAAAGAATAATGTGGCCAAAGAAATGGCAAAAGATCAAATCAAATGCAGATCTGACCTGCTCAAGAGTCAAAAACATAACCACATTCCAAGATCCCAACCGACTGAAATTTGGAAGAAACCCCTTATAAAAGGCAAGGAATCCCTGTGATGCATCAACTATCAAAACATTACTACTCATCATAATAATGCTTTTATAGTCAAAAGTCAGTTTCTATCAAGACTAACAGCCAAAAATTTTATCTTTGAGGATTTAAGATAAATATTAATGAAGCACGAAAGCCAACTATTTTCTGAAGCTTGAAGTTAACTACACAGAGGGATAGTAACAGTGATGAAAGTAAAATTTTCCAGCCCAAAAGCATGCAAAAAATCTTTAATTCTGGCACAAATTTTGACCCTACAGTAGTACCAAGAACATAGAGTGTAGTCAAAAGGACATAAATAGATTCTAGAGAAATCTAGAGGAGATGCAAGACAAACAACCAGAAAATCAACATACCTCATTCTTCAAAGTCTTAATAAAACAATCAAGAGTGTTTTTGTAGCCAGAGTCTCCCATCATTCTAGATTTCACCTGGAACATAACAAGCAGATCCATTCACCCAACATAAGTTTTATAAAATCGGTTTATATGATACAGAGCTCCACAATCTCGAACAAATATAGCCTTATTGCCTCTGATGCTTGGAAGACAAATTAGACTAAAACTGAAGTATCAACATGGTCAAAGAGTCATAATTTAAACTGTATCAATCATGACCATAGCACATCATCTTCTTTCAAAATGCCAATCCAAAGCATTTTGCACTTTAGCACATAATGGCACAGTGGTTCTGCTTATCCAGTGGTGCTTATCTCTAAATAGAGGTTTGACACAAGTTTTTCAGTCTAAAACTTGTTGCACCAATCAAAACGGTTCCACAAACCAAAATCACTAGATTTTCAAAAATATGCTGGTTTAACAGAAGCTAAGTATTGAAGCAGAATCTAAAAGCACGATTATAATCAAATTTAACAACTACAGCACAAAGATAAGCAACAGATATTAATTCTAGGTCTGAACAATTCACTAAAGTGAAAGCTTCAAGCTATAGGACAAAAGTTATGATAAAGAAAACAAAAAATCAAAAGTTACCAATCTTATAAATCTTCACAAGCATAGCAGATAATGCAGTCAAGATCAAATACCTACCACATCAATGGGAGAACCAATACAGACTGCAAAGAAACCAGCTCCAAGACCTGCTAGAAGATGAGTTAGGACATTGTCTGAGAACCCTGGAATTTTCAAAACTGTCTGCATGAATATAAAGATTTTAGAAGTTAGAAATCATTAGAACAAACCTACTAGCCAAGCATGATACCAAATTTATCAAAAAAAGTGACTTCAACTTAGTTGATTTAAAATTGTAAATTCACCTGTTTCACTTGATCATAACTGGCTAGCTCAGCAGCATTTACAATGGCATTTCGTGCAATGTTGGGACCAAGCCCAGTCCACAGTGCCCCTAGTCCTTCCTGATTATTGAAAATTTTACATGATAAGTAAATTAATTTTATCAAGAAAAAATGGATAGTATTATTCTAAGAAAACTGACTTGTCTAACTATGGTGTAGTACGCATCCAAAGTCCCATAATAACGCCTAACGACCCCAACTGGAAATTTTCCTTCAGCTTGCAACCGAACTTTGACAAGGTCGGTAGGATTAGCAACCGCAATAGCTAGAGCACCTGTTTGATGCGAATGGCTTTTATATGAGTTTATTGTGAAAAGCATCCTTCTAAGAAATCAAAAGGCAAACATTGATCAAAAGTGCACCACCAATAAACTGACAAAATGAGCTACAAACTAAAAATGAAGATGTACACAGTTTAGTTCAGCAGAGTAGTTGCCATTAACTCACCGGTCAATAGCGCTGCAAGAATTTTTTGGTACAAAGGAATATCTCCAACATAATCACTGCCAACTAAAAATGTTTTGACCTGTCCATAACACATTTATGTCAATCTATTACCAAAAGAGAAGCACAAAACATGCTAATTTGACCCATATCATAGGCTTACAGGTTCATATAACCCAATCCTTAAACCTCCATAAATGCATTGGCGATGTAAGCCAGCAATTATTCCTTTCCAGAGTGCCGATAAACCTTCTTCCTTAGCAATAGTAGCCATAGTACCCAACAAACCATTATATTTAGGTAAATTAACTTCATCACCAACTGCTTTCTTTTGGAGCTGGAGCCTGACTTTGGCAGTGTCCAAAGGGATGGTACAGAACTGCAAAACCATGAGCGTGATGTTTAAATGAAGGAAGAGTGTTAAGCAGAAGAGGAAATAAAAGCAAGTCTCTGACCTGCTGAGGAAACAATGTGAAGCACATTGAACAAGAATAGTTCAATATGTTCTGGAAGCATTTCATGATGCTACTGTGCACAATCATATAGAAACAAGTATTCCACAACATTCCATATATAAGTTCTCATATCAAGCAATGTTTCCTGTGATCTTGATTAACCAATGATTGTCATATAAACCAGGGTAGTAAGAAAGCTGAATTTGGCATATATCCATGGACAAGTCAGTAGAAGAATTCCCACCGAGAGTATCTTCAACCATATACAGAATATAATTGAATTAGTAGCATTTTAACATACATTTCTTACAAAAATGGCCAAACATCTAAAATCTTGCCGAGCTAGTACCACATGACCTTCTTCTAATCCTAACTGAGCTCGATGATTTATTTGGATCCAAAATTTTAACATTCATTCAAAATTCTTAACATTGTATATGAACTGAAACAATATCAAAGACCCAGAAAACTAGGAGCTAATGCCAACGACAAAATAAACTGACTCATCATCAGCAAATTAAACAACTACAACAGCAAGCATAGAATTAAGCAATGTGCTTAAGATAGAAACATGAAAAAGTCCAGCTGAAGAAAATAATCACAATTACCAACCAAAAGAAGAAAAAAGAGCACATGTAAATTCATATCCATAGATCGTGAATACCTCAGCAAAACAAGCTGCAAAAGCACTGCAAAGAAAAGTTTCAGCGAAAGAGAACTTGAGATCTGCCATCGGGAACTGAAAATGAGAAATGGGTAGCAGAGATTTGGGGGCGAATAAAAGGAAATGAATTGGTTGAGTGACAGTGAAACAATGAAAGGAACGGAAAAGGAAAGAAAGATACAGGATTTGTTTGATAAAAGGGCGAAACAGAATAATTAAAAAACGCCTTCATTGGCACCCATTTAAGGTTGTGCAACTGGGTTTTTCACTCCCTCTCATCTTCTTTCTTGTTTTCTCATTAATTTACTGCTGCCATTAACATCCTCGTTTTGTTTCACATGTATACGGTTGTTGAGCTTGTCTCTGTCTTCAATATCTCATCATTGTTTTTTTCCTTATTTCTATTTTTATATTTTTTTAACAGATGGGTTTGATTGTTAGTTAATCCGTTAATTTATTGTTTAATTTGGTTGCGTGCCCGAAAAGAAGACACTTGTGGTTATTTCATATGCTATTATCTCCTAAAAGTCCACTCGAAGAAAAATTTTATATTCCCATTTTTTAAATTTTATAAAATAAATTTAAACCTAATATTTCAAAAAATTCTTCAAATATTTAGAAAAATATAAATAAAATTTTATTTTTACTATATTTAATTAATTTTTTATATTTTTATTTTATATCAAATAAATTTTTATGATTAACGGTTAATTACCCATCATTAATCAAACTATCAATACATTTCAAATTATATATTTATAAAATAAATTAATAAAAAAAATCAAACAAAAATAAAATTAAATTAAATCAATGCTACGTAGGATGGGACTTGAGTTTAAAGTTTTATTATATGAATAAAATTTTAAGACTTTTTACTTATTATATGAATAAAGTTTTATTAGTGTAATCATACCACTCAGTGGTGGAATTAAAATTTCAAAAAATGAAAATAAAAAATTCAATAGTTAAGAAGATGAAATTATAAATTTTTTAAAAAATTAAGAATAAAATTATAAAATTATAAAAGAAAACATAGGAAAATTATATACTTTTGAAGCTTTTGGGGGGGGCGGGGTGGTTTACTAGCCCCCTCCCTTGGTCACTTATTCCGTATCAATAATATAACTATAATTACAAAAAAGTAACAAAAAATTACAAATGATATGACATTAGCCTTCAACATGCCAAAACCTTGACTTCAATTCTTAGAGTTTAAAATATTTTAGGATTTGATGTTGGACGTTAGCCAAATATAATTCAAAATTAAGCATTATAAGTGACATTTGTGATGTGGGATCAATTTATTTTTCTCTTTATGCAAAGACAAAGCTTGGATAAACTTTTTTATATGCACCAAAAATAGCTAAATTTGGTTTTCTAAATATCTATTTTGTAGCTTTGTGAAATTAATTACTTAAAACGCAAGTAGCCAAATTTTAACCTTGACATTTTTATCTATCATCATCACGGTGGATTTGTATGCTTTTCGGTAAATCTAAAAGTTCTTTAACACATTCCACATTTGTGTTTAAAAGCCCAAAAAGGAGTTTAAAGCCCAAGAAAAACCCATATAGGGTCCAAGAGTCCGGTTGTTTTAGTATTTGGTACTGAGACCCACATGACCGGACCCACGCGTACTCACGCATTAAAGCATTGGCAATTACTCACGCGTACGCTGACGAACTAGGATTTATTCAAGAAAAGAAGATGCCCTGGAATTGACAGTGGCGTTATCCTCATCTGCATGGGCCGAAGATGAGCCGAAGCCGAAGTTGTACATGTGTTTTGACGCACTGGGTGATGAAGGCGAGGCGTTCTTCACGTTCGCAGTGGAAACGACGGCGTTATTATCTTCGCAAATGAAGGAGGCTCCCCCTGTGGAGAAGCTAGCCTTAGTAGAGGGCGACAAAACGTGTGCTCACATAGGCTGCGCTGCGTTGGGATCGAAAAACCTTCTTTTGGGTGGAATGAAGGGTACCCAAGGCGGAGATGCATCGTTCCAAAGATACAGCTTTGATGATCTGAACGATGGGTTCTCGCGCTTGATACCCAGGACGCCTCCTCACGCCTCCCTTTGTTCCATATACTCGGATGTTATCTAGAAAAGCTGAACCTTTCGCGGCGGAAATAGACGGCAAGCTATATGTTTAGGATACTTCTAGGGCGATAAATAAATGCACAAAAACCTTTGAAGCTTTCGATCCAAAGCTGAATAAATGGACAGCACTGTCTGATCCATTTTTTATTTCGGGTAGTCTTGCACCCAAGCCTGGAATTACTAAGTTCTCCTACCTCACACTCCCTTCTTGTAAGGAAATCTTTCTGTAAAGTCCAGCTTTTGATGCTTTACGTTACAACATTGATGACAACTTTTGGTACAGGAATATAACGTTTGGTGACTCAGCTCTTCGCTTTGCGGATAAGTCCTGTGTAAGCTTTAGTTTTTGTGATGAAGATGTGTGTATTTTCTTTTAAAAATGTTTTTTATCGGCCTAGCTGGTTAAAAAGATATGGGAGTTTTTTAAAATGGTGACCAAAATGCAAAAGCTTGGATAGATTGCATCTGAGGATTATGCATGCTGTTGTTTTGCAAAGCTGAATGGTCAGCGGATGTGTCTTGTTAATATTATTGAGGATCTGGACTTAGATAAGGCAGATGTTATTGTGGCAACATGTGAATTTGAGTGGATCAAGGACATTGCAGCTTCTCAGGCAAACCAGTTGTGGATGATACCAATGCCTGTGATTCAACTTTGAACGAAAGAAGTTTTTTGAAATACGACTATTTGGAGACGGATTTTGTGGATTTTCGTATCCTGAACAAATATTGTCATCCCGTGATCGATCTTCCTTTAGTTGGAAAGCAATTGGGTGCTTCGCTCTGTAGCTCCTTCCTTAATTAAAGAACTTAACTAGGTTTCCTCTCGTGGGGAAGTGCCATCGGGCCACTGCCTTTGTCAACAAAATGTTAATTAAAGAACATAACTCTCCCTCATATAGATACTCGATAAGGTCTTGAGCTTTGTGCGACTTTTGTGTTATAAAATTTCTTATGCAAGTAATAACTATATAAGCTCAGCTCAGTTTTCCATCAGATCCTTATATTCTTTGAAAGATTTTCTCCGATCTGGTTTCCACTGATGTGCATAAATAGATTCTGGTGGAGTTTATTTTTTGTTGCTGTTTTGAAACAGGTGATGTACAACATGTTAGCTCTAGGGACAGGCGATGAAGGGATTAGGGGAATGATGGCACTGAATTGTTACGGCTTGTATAAATCTCAGAGATTTTTGGGATGTTGGAATTGACGACTGTATATGCTATAGTACTTTGCATGCTAGCAATGGCAATTCATCTGCTACGATGAGGGCCCTGAGGGGAACTTTGTTGATGGCTGGTTTAACTTGAAATTTTGTATTTTATAAGCATTGTGTGGTGACATTCATGGGCAGTATTATGATATCCTGCAGCTTTTTGAATATGGGGTTTCCCTTCTAATACTAATTTCGTGGAAACAAGAGTTTGCAAAGAATATGCTTAATTGTAATTAAAATACAGAACACGATAAAATTAAATATGAATACGATATAAATAATTATTTTTATCAATATTTGAAACACATATATGAATATGTTTAATAACTGTGTAGTACGATTACATGATTAATATGTTTTATTGAACATGTTAGTTTGTTTATACTACATGACACAATTAATAAACACAATTAAACGATTAATATAACTTTTCTAACACAATTAATACAATTAACTTAAAATATTTATAATTAAATATAATTTTATTATTTAAATTTAAAATCAATAATTATAAAAATTATTATAATAACATAATAATAACATCAAATATAACATAAATAACATATATAAAATTTATTATCATACTAATAAAATTTATCATTAACATTAAACGTGTCACTTTATATACATTTAAACACCATAATACAATTAACACGATTAATTATATGTGTTAATTATATCAACACGATTAAAAAATGAAATGCGATAAGATTAATTTCATATTTATTTAATTTTGTATCTTTTTATGTCATATCCAAAATTATCAAGTCTAACCAAACAATCTAAATTTTTACTCAACTGCATTTTATATTTAAATAAATTAAATCAAGCAATTACCTTCAAGCTGGTGGAGGCCTAGCTAATACGTGAGCCGGATGAATCCACTTGGAAAGTATCTGGATTCAACCTCAATAGGTTGGATCCAGTTTTGGACATGGGTGGATACTGAACCCATATGGGCGGGATTTAACGTCTTCAATGTTGTTCCACCACTGGATGTTCCTCTTGGGTGGGCTTTTTTGGGCCTGAATGGGTCACCTGACCCAACTTCCGAATTCAGAAGTTGCAAGACGATAACCTTCCCGCTATGCTAAACTCATTGGCGGGAACCAAACGCCTCCCAATCCCGCCAATTGAACCCCCAACGATTCAAAGTCACTTTCCCTTTGATATAAACCCCTCAACTCCCTCGCTTGCTTTCTCTCTTAGCCCTAATCCTAAACTTCGCCTCTTTCTCCGAAGAAAAGCAAAAGAAACCCGAAAATGCTTGAGCTGAGGCTTGTTCAAGGTTCGCTTCTAAAGAAAGTCTTGGAAGCGATTAAGGACTTGGTCACCGATGCGAACTTCGACTGTTCGGCTACGGGGTTCTCGTTGCAGGCCATGGATTCGAGCCACGTGGCCCTGGTGGCTCTGTTGCTGAGATCGGAAGGGTTCGAGCACTATCGCTGCGATAGGAACATTTCCATGGGAATGAATCTCAATAACATGTCCAAGATGCTGAAGTGTGCCGGTAATGATGACATCATCACAATCAAGGCTGACGACGGCAGTGATACAGTTACTTTCATGTTCGAGAGCCCCAGTACGTTTTCAGTGCTGTAATATTTTGGTAATTTTGTTTTCAGTAGGGTCGTGGGGTAGTTAGGGTTTTGGGAATATGGGATTTAGTGGAATTTTGTTTTGGGATTGTATCTATTGAATGTTTATTTTGGAAAATTGTCTTCTGTTTGGTTGCTGGGAAATGTAGGAAAGCTAAAGAAAGCTGTAAACAACTATGAAATGATTGTTTATCCTATAAAACTGTGGTGATTTGTTTGGTGGCGGGGAGGTGAACAAAAGAAACCAAGCCTTGGAAATGTAAAAAATTTTGATGTTTTAGTAATGGTTTGTTCTAACTCTTAGTCAAGATGAAGATTTTTTGTGTTGATTCAATTGAAATGGGATTAGACTCTTCCAGTGTTTTTTGGCTAGACTTGCTAATTTTGTTGCTAATATGAGGCTGAACTGACATTTGTTTTTGTGTGTGTTCTTTTATGGCTGTGCTAATGGATTAAAGCACAAGACAAGATATCAGATTTTGAGATGAAGCTGATGGATATTGATAGTGAGCACTTTGGAATTCCAGAGGCAGAGTACCATGCTATGTTAGGATGCCTTCAGCTGAGTTTGCAAGGATTTGTAAAGATCTTGCTAGCATTGGTGATACTGGTACTGAGAATGTTTTGCTTTATAGATTTTATAGATTATAGATTGTTAGGCTTTCTTTCATCTTTTTAGTTGAGCTCATTTACATGTACTTGTGCAAAGGTTAACTCTAGTTTGATGTGATTGCAGTTGTTATCTCTGTTACGAAGGAAGGTGTGAAGTTTTCCACAAGAGGTGATATTGGAACTGCAAATATTGTTCTCAGCAAAATACCACTGTAATAAAGTATGTTCTTTGGGCCTGCCATATTTTTGCTTTTTTTTTCTGCAAGTGCTGTAATTTGTTTAAACATGGTCATTTATAGAATGTTATGCCCTGTTTCCTAGTTATATAAGGTGACTAATTTGATGGTTCTATTGCTTTCTGGATAAACACTTGCAGCCGAAGAAGCAACAATTATAGAGATGAACGATCCAGTGTCATTGACATTTGCATTGAGGTACATGAACTCATTTACAAAGGCCACTCCGTTGTCAAATACAGTGACAATCAGCTTGTCTTCAGAACTGCCTGTTGTGGTTGAGTACAAGATAGCTGAGATGGTTATATCAGGTTCTACTTGGCACCAAGATTGAAGAAGATGAGGATGAGACTAAGCCACAAGTCTAACTTGATTTTGGCATGGGGTCTTGTTTCCTTGTTCAGTAGTATGTGTTTGATATTGTTGTCAATGTTGCCTCGAGGGTTCTACTTGAGGCTCACATTGTAGCCAAGCGATAAAAAGTTTAGGTCGGATGGATGATAAATTTCTTTCATGTGCTTGGATTTTTCTGATGTTCTGTTACAAATGATGATGCATTTCTTTTCTTATTTGTGTTCATTCCTACTGCAACTTAATAGATTCTCATTAAAACTGTTGAAGATTCGCAAGGCACAAGAAGTTGAGAATGCTTGAACACCCTAATTGCAGAAAGGTACTACAAAGCTAAAATCAACTTAAGTATTCAGGTACTGTATGGGTTCAGTTTAGTTTGGACAAAAGCAGCATTACTACACATTCTGCAGGAACATTGAGGTAAATGATAATAAAGCGATCACTGTCATCTCCAATTATAAAAAGATTACAATAAATTAAATTAGTAAAATTAAATCTAGTAAAATTGCTGTCGACTCCCCGTAAAACAAGGGAAGACCTTCGCTCAAGTTGACGAAGCAAGACTACAGTCTTCCTTTATTTGAGGTTCTAGTTGCTATGCTGCATAATCTCCTCCTCTCCATCTCTGCAACAGGAGTTGTGGAACCACCGGAATTGACTTGTTTCAAATGCCCCTTCCCGCACTAAGACAAAATATTGCTGAAATTGTGCCTATATCCCTACTTATAGCCTTACACGCTGCGTTTCTTGGCTTCATTGTATAGAATAACCCCCAACTACTGTGGAGAGTATCCGAGCATCCCAGTTACTGAGGGGATTTCGGAATATCAGAATAGAGATAATCACAGCTACAAGCTTCTCTATTACCAGGGAAAAAAGGTTCTTATGTTCCTTTTAGTTCAGCAATGTTTTCCTGCCCTTGTGGCATATTTGGTGCTGATTAGTCATATACTTGGATTCATTAGGGATGGCATAGGAAATGAAGGAAAAAACTCACGTCTTAGCTTCTGATAAGTGAGGTGAATTAGGAGGGCACCTGTCATTTGGATCAAACAAACCTATGCGGTTATGTTTATTTTCAGTTATTGCATGCATATTGCGTATTCATATTCTATACCCAAAAGAACATCATAATTTTTGTAGGAAGATGAGTAGGCATTTAATTATGATAAGGACTGTACTTTCAACAGTTGTAGCAAGAATTACATGATGCAGCACAGTGCTTGTGATCTTCAAATCTGGTGTTGTAACTCCATTGTTGAGCCTAGAGTTTGATAGGAAGAAAATGAGGGCACTAGGGTTTTGGTGAGGAGGTTTAGAACCAAATGTTGTATGACAGTTGTCAATAGGATCCTTAGATAACTTAAATCTTTTGATTATTTAATCCAACGACATAACCTAAAGATCATTTTCCCGACCAGCCTAGGTGTTATTTGATTATTGCAAATAACTTCTAATATCACCTCATAAAATGTTTCACACATGTTGTGTCAATTACATCATACTTGATAATTTCAGAGTAAAAACTTAGCACCAATCCTATCATGGTCATTTCCCAAGTGATTAACTTTTATATTCTACTCCGTTATTAGGTAGGTTTTTCATGTATTCTAATTTCTTGTTCAACTAAGGTTGGTTTGGAAGCTTATCACACACTTCTTGGGATATGACTGGCACACGTACCTTTGTAAGTATGTCCCATTAAACCTAAGCAAGCCTTTTACTTATCAATTATGCACTACACTCTCCATACAAATCAAGCATACGCATTATCATTTATATATCAACATGCAATCTGGTGCATCATCACAAGCCTGGTGGAATTCTACATCATCATGGGTGGAAATGTTAATGAATGCCCCACTTGGAACCATCACAACGTGATGAAATGCTACCTCACGGCGTATAAAAGCGCTAATAAACTTTTAATTCAAAAATAATTTTCATAACCCATGCAAAATTTTCATTGTAAACATTTAACTATCAAATTTTTTAAAAACATGTAAATCATAGTGTCACTTGCGACGACATACTTATAAAAAAACATTCAATAACATATAATAATAAAATAAAACCGACTTATCAATAAAACATGACTTGACCTTCTGGGCATCAAGTGGATTGCTAAAACACCTACCAAGAAAAAATGAGGCTTTTCTTCATGACAAGGATAATAAGTTCCTCATTGATCTGTAAAAAAAAAAAATTAATGTGTGAGTTACAAAGACTATATGAATAGATATGAGAAGGGAACAAATTAAGTGAAACAGTTTTTACATAAATCATAAGTTGTAAATCATGACATTTATAAATCTCATAAGTTTCTTTCAAACTTTTATAAAGAGTGTTTTTCAAGATTATTTCATAAAGTTGTATAAATATTTAGGATGAAATGGGGGTTGAGATCACTTGAAAACCTTGAAAAAAGGAGTGAAAACTTTGTTCTGCAACTGAAATTTCGATACTTTTACAACAATAATAAGATATCACCGTCATCTTCAAATACAAAAGATTACAATAAAATTAGTTCTAGTAAAAAATTTCGGCCAACTCTCCATAAAGCAAGAGAAGACATTTGCTCAGCACCTACGAGCTGATGAAAAACAAAAATCCATCCTTCATTTGAGGTTCTACTTGCTATACTGCATAGTCTTCCTCTTCTTGGTCTTCTGCAAAGGAGGGACAACTTGTGGAACCACCTGAATTGACTTGTTTCAACTGCCCCCTCCCACACTATAGACATAATATTGCTGGAATTGTGCCTGTATTCCATACTTATAGCCTTACACACTGCGTTTCTTGGCTTCATTGTAGAGAATAACCCCAACTACTGTGAGAGAGTATCCGAACATCCCAGTTACTGATACAGGATTTCTAAATATCAGAATAGAGATAACCACAGCTACAGCTCCTTTTGCATTCCCCAAGACCTGTAAGAACAAGCATACTTAATCTTTGAAGCATAGACATTATGCTCAAGGCACTGGCCAAATAGGCCTTATTTCTTTTAAGGAGAACAGAAATGTCTTGAGGATTGCTAGCTTCAATTATATAAGTGCAACTTAAGAGATTTCCATTATGAAATTGAAAGATCAATGGCAAGTGAGTAAACCCCAGATTTGAATGCTGGATATATACGTCAGGCTCAACACAATTCCATATATAGTGCCTGAAACTTCTTATATAGGGAACTCGTGACTGGGAAAGCCAGGTGAATACACGCAGAAGAATGTTCATGCTGACCACCTAACTCACTTAAAAAATTTTAAGGGGCTTCAATTCTGTCTACTTGGAATGAAATGCTACAATGTAGAAGGGTGGGGGATTTTATATGTAGGAATAAGACTTTTCACCATTAACCAACTTTATGGCTGCTATTGAAGCTCAAGCCTCCCCATACCTATAGCAGGTAAAGTAATGTACCTACAGGATTCTATCTTGTTATTACGATTTGCCAACAGCTAAAAGCTCTTTATAAAAATATTTTTATTTGCAATCATCTTTCCTTTTCCATTGGCTTTGCAAATATATCTGATGAAAAGAGATTGCATAAAGTTTTAGCAGAGGCAGAAATACCTGCAGAGTCAAGGGACTGGTATGCTTAGTGACCAAGAAATTAGTCAAGTTCACAAAATATGCTAGCGCAGAATTGAAGATCAGATACAGTAAGAACTTCCAATCATCTCTTGCAAGTGCAATTGTAATCCCAACCACACCTTCTTCCATGAAAAGAGCTGCAGGAAGAAGGAATATGACAGCTACAGGAGCCATGTACATTAGGAGGTTCATAGAGTTAAGCTTTTCCCTAGTAAAAACAATGAAACCTCGTTAGCCATGGATCGAATTTGAAGATGATAGGAAATCTAGTAAAATTCAAGATGGTACTTGTTAATTCAGAATCAGTCCAAATTTCTTGTTGTTATAGAAGTGGAAGAAAACTGTCCCTTACCCTTCAGAAGAGAGCAGAATCCCTTGAAGCACAGACTTCAAAGCTCGCGCTGCTGTGGCGCCAATGCACATTATAAATCCGAACAGATGAAACAATGGTTCTCCCTTCAGCCATGTTATAGGAAGAAAACAACATCAGTGATGATACCATTACCTTTTCCTTGACAAAAAGAAGAGAAAAAAACAACCACCTGAATTGATAAATACAAGGAATTTTTTCAATTTTCTTCACCAAAGACAAAACAACCATACACAAACAAATCCAAGCATCAAGCTCTGAAGTCTTACCCCACTGGCGATGATGACACCAGTGACAACAGGAACGAGAGTGGCATATGTTACCCAACTTTCCCTCTTCCTGGTCATCAAGTACGCAAAAACCGCCGTGAAAAACGGCGTGGTGGCCCCCACAGCCTGATTAAACGACACGGGAAGAAACCTAAGCGATATATTCCCACCAACGACAGATAAACAAAAGATGACCCCCAGTGCAGATATCTTCATAAGCTGCAACCGCGATCTTATCCCTTGCAAGGGAGCGACTTTGAGCCATGCAATGGCCATGTAACTGAACATGGAACATGCCAACATGTGGCATAACGTAAGGAAAATAGGGTACCTGAACTCGTAGTTGCTTAGCAGGAA
This sequence comes from Theobroma umbraticum, assembly GCF_002168275.2. Taxonomy (NCBI): domain Eukaryota; kingdom Viridiplantae; phylum Streptophyta; class Magnoliopsida; order Malvales; family Malvaceae; genus Theobroma; species Theobroma umbraticum. The sequence continues at coordinate 9,513,129 of NW_018397257.1, forward strand.
CTTGTTCAGTAACAAGACTCCTATGTTCGAGGAGTACCACGATAATATCAGCCCGACAGTGAATAAACGGCTCATCGGGTTTGATGAGTTCTTTTATAATGCAGATCTAGAGATATAAAAAGAGAACAGTTACATGGATGAAAGAAACCCAAAAAAAAAAAAAAACACAATTATTTTGATTGTTATTATTACAGAATATAGAGAATTTAGGATTTTGATTTGGATGGTAAAGGAAGAATGAGAAGAAGGTTAAGGTTTTTGTCTCCAGGAAAGGTAAAAGAGAGAAGAGAGGGTAATGAGTTTTTGAAGTTTTTGAGGAGGTAAAGTAGGAGAAGAGTTCTTCTTGTTCAATTTTTTGTTACATTATCTTTTTTTTTCCTTATTTTTTGCAAATTTAAATATATGCTTTTATCAATTATTTATTTAATGGAAAAAAGATGAATGAAAACCTTTCATTTGAAAATCGCAAAAATTGACTAATGATCTTAGGAGGGAATGTTTGGTGCATGATTGGCAGATAAGCAGTTATATCATAGTTTACATGGAATTTTTGAGTTATATTACTTACCATATAACTTTTCTCAGGAAACAAATTTTTTTTTTGAAAGGCAGGAAAGAGAATGTTAGTTTGATGCAGGGAATTTAAGCTTTGATCAATTTCCAGAACAGACAAGCACACACTATACAATACATATATATATATATATATATATAATGCTACTTAATTAGTTAATTAATTATAGTAATGCATCTGGGCCTGGCATTTCTCTTTTAACAGGAGAAGTTGTGTTTTTTAATTGCACTTAAAAAAGTTTTAGCGCCCCAAACCTCCCCTCCCCTCTCTCTCTTAATCTCCTTCATGCATGAGCATGATGTGTTCTTTTGCCTCAGTATCACTATAAATTCTTCATAGTTTCTGTCGGTCAGGGTGGGGGAATTGGAAAGCTAACAAAATTATTAATATTCCAGTGCTTTAACAACTAAAGGGACTCAATAAGATTAGGCATTATCTATATATAATTCCACGTTTACTTCCCTTCAAAAACGATATATTCCACGTTTAATTAATTAATTTTGCACTTTCCAAAAAAAAAATTGACAATCAACAAATTGTTTAAATACATTGGCTAAACTATTTCAAAGGCTCAAACGTCAAAGAAAAGAAGAAGATGCCAGTATAAACCCTATAAGGACAATCAACATGACGGTCGCCAGTCTTCGCCAGCATAAACTGCTTGATCTCCGAGCTCTTCTTCGATTCGAAGCAACTGCAAATAGATATTTTTTTTTTCCCCCATTAATCTCATTTATGGAGTTGCACAAAAAGCATAGAATAGAAAAAGTAGCAGTTTACAAATGGAAAAACAAACCTGATTGTACTTGGCCAACCGCTCTCCTCTGCAAGGAGCACCTGCTTTGATCTGACCTGCACCAAGGGCAACTGCTAAATCTGCTATGAAGGAATCATCAGTTTCCCCACATCTATGAGACACCACCACTCCCCAGTGGGCTTCCTTTGCCAGCTTTACCACTTCAATAGCTTCTGTCACTGTTCCAATCTGATTTATCTGATCCGGGAACATAGAACTATTAGATCTTGAAGTTCTAATAACGAATTAAAAACAAAAAGTTTCAACACATACTTTTGGAGTATTTTATTCCAGCTTCAGATCATATTGATAGTTTTTTGTTACATTTTACATAGATAACATAGGTGGAATAAGGTTAACAAGAGGTAATTTAGCTAATTCGACATCATTATCAGCACAGAGAAGTACTTGTGTTTCATCCAATGTTCTACAGATACCTTGAGAAGAAGAGAGTTGCAAGCAGATTCATGTATTGCTCTCTCCATGCGCTTTGGATTTGACATTAACAAGTCATCTCCTACCACCTGCAAAACCATCTCATCTTAAGTTACAACTGGTCAATATTGAGCAGAAACATGAGATCCGAACAAATTGGTAAAGTACCCAATACATCCATCAATGGACATTCTCATGCAAGTTGGATCCCATTTATGTGTAGGTGTACCAAAAGCCAACAATTAAATGATTATGTCAAACAAGATTTGAAGATAAAAACCCAACTGAATTTGAAGTCAAATAATTTAATCATTTAGAAGGCAACTCAAAAGATAAAGTATTATTCTAGTTGGTTATCTTCCATCTACCTCCAAAAGGCGGGAGTATTAAATCTACATCCATGCCCTTTTTGTTTTATGCATGATAAGTAGGATGAAAATGGCATTCAACAGAACTAAACATCAACACTATGTTAACAAAAAACAAACCTGACATAGTCCAAGACTGCAAAAATGCTTGCTGTGTTCCCAATCTTCCTTGTCAAAGGGATCTTCAATAGATGCAATTGGGTACTCTAAAACACCAGAAAAGAAGGAAAAGGTATGGAACAGCATTAAACTATTGTTGAAAGAACAAAGAAGAAAAATTAAACATAAGCTGTACAGAAAAACTAACATACCGAAGCAAAGTTCTCTGTACATCTGAATCATATCCTCTCCTGACTTGAAATTTTGCCCGGATTTATTTGGAGATTTGAATTCTAAATCATACTTTGTACCTATATGAAGTAGAAAGAAAAGAAACTCTCAGTTGTTATAAGCAAGCCATATCCAAAATTAGATATGAAAGTGGAAGATACATGCAATCTGACTTAGGCAAAATAAGCTTTTGTTCCGCCCTTTAACTACACGATACAGCACACCTAAATCATACATTCAGTTTAATATCTTATATCCTTCTATAGAATGTAATGCAATAGTTGCATGATGATGCCAACATCTCTTAATGAACAGAGTGTAGAAGTTTCTCCTGCAACAATGTCCCCTATCTCACATGCTACCAAATGATAATTGACTGATTTATAGGAAAATATGCATCACCTATGCAAAAATCAGTAGCAGCAACATCAATTCCTATCTTTATTCTGTCATTATACCCCGTTCTGCCGATAGCTTCTTTGACAATATCCAATCCTTCTCTAACACTGCCAGCAAAAATAGGAGAAAATCAAACCAAAATTCCAGCTAGATCCCTAAGAAAATGTAAGGTAAACCTCATTCCCCCTTATTGTGAAAAACAATGACAGTCAGACTTAATAGTAATACTTGCCTGGAGATGTTAGGAGAAAAACCACCATCTTCACCAACATTACATTCATTTGCACCATATTTTTCTGCAATAACAGCCTGTTTTTCTTATTAACAAAAATTACAATAAATGAATGAGTATATGCAAGACATCTTCTATTCCAAACTGCTAGCAATAAAGTATACCACAAAAATATTAAGGTTGACCAATTTAAGGTTTCTACAGATAATTAGGCTGAATGGTATTTCCATTGTTTATGTCTACCTCTAAATGAACAATTAAAATCATTTCAAGCAACTTAATACCACTAAAACTTAGTCTTTATTTCTTAAAAAAACACAGGTGTCTGCTTATTTTCGCGTATATAATGAGATCAATTATCAATCAGGAACTTCAGAAAATTTTAGGTATAAACCAAGCAGCAAGCCAGAAACCTTAACATAGGCAACGTCACAGTCAAAAGCCTAGTTGTTAATAACAACATTATAGGCAGGTCCAAATTACTTACCCAAATATATTCATCTTTCATCTAAGAAACTTACTAAATCTCCTAAAGTTGTATGCTGTACCTCAACAACAGAGCAGCATTGCATACCTCAAAATAGATGAGGCATTCCTTTAATATAACAATCTCAAGAAACTGGCAGATGGGAATGTTCAAGAGAGAATTATGCAGGTGTTTATTGGAAAATACCTCAAACAATCAAATCATAAGTAAACAGCATATCAACTCATTACAATACAAGGACAGCCATAAGATCAAATGGTGATCAGCACAAACATAGCAGGCCAGACCTAGAAATGAAGACTAAATCACATAGAATTTTCATGAAAGTTAATTTTTCATAAGCAATTTAGCAAAATAAATTCCCAAAACTGTTGTAAGACTCATGACTTCTCACATGGCAAACTTTACTTCCTTTCTAACAGATGAACCAAACTTTACTTCCCAGCAGATGAGCCATTTAAGAGGTGTGTAACAAGCAAGTAACTTAAAAGTAAATCCCAAAGACTAAACAATTTGGTTTAACAAGATCACCTTCAAGTGATGATAGGTCTCAGAGCCCATTTGTAAGGCTTCGTCAAATCTGCTGGCTCCTGTTGGGAGAATCATGATATCCTGATCGCAGCATAAGAATAATCACGTCATACAGATATGGGGAAGTTTTAGGATAGAAGAATCTAAACCATCATGCAGACAGTTATGTGCATTGTATAAGAAGCAGAGGATGGGGATAAAATCCGGAATCAAATTCATAAAAAATGTTTAGATTGTGAGAGCTCCAAGATGCTTTGGATTGAATTAACACTAAAGAAGATCATTCTTTACCTGAATGGGCATACTATTCCCAGAATGTTTTCCACCCCTGATAACTGTGAAGGCAGGGACAGGAAGGATTGAGCTGGGTTTACCAGAAAGATCGGCTATGTGTTTGTAAAGTGGAACCTGATTTTAATTTTGGTTAAAAATTTTTGAAAAGAGCTACAAAATTTCTAGCATATAAATGGGAAACTTCAAAAAAAAATTGACAAGAAATCATACCTCCTTTTCAGCAGCCCCAGCTTTGCATGCAGCGATTGACACAGCTAATAGAGCATTTGCTCCAAGCTCACTCTGGGATAAATATATTTAGACAAAGGACCATAATGCAACAAGTTCTGTGAACTATAGTTACAATGTGAATCATCCAACATAAAACTGAACAATCAAGAGATCTAAAAGGTGGTAAGGAAGAGATTAGCATAATAATTTCTTCCTATTCTCTTCATTTTCCCCTCGTTTAACAATCCAAATTAAGGAAGTTGTCTTCTTGTCTCCACTCCACCTTGTCCAGATGCTGGGCAAGAGGCATTTAAAACAATCTCTACGTCCTACTATTAAAATGCTTCGGGTTTTAATAAATATCTAAAGTGAACAACTAACTGCACTTGAATTTTGAGAAAAGAAAAGAAAAATGTACCTTCTTTTCTGTCTTGTCCAAGTCTATCATGGCCTGATCAATTTGAAGCTGAACTGTTGGATCCATACCAACCAACGCTTCAGATATTTTCGCATTGATGTTCTTAACAGCTTTTGTCACAGCATTTCCAAGATATGTTCCCTTGTCCCCATCTCTCAGTTCAACAGCCTCATACCTGCAATAAAATTGTCAAAATTAAATGTTATCATGGTATTCCAGTTCAAGAGCAAAAAAAATTTCCGATAATGAGAAATAAGAGTTTAAACATAATAAAAACCTTCCAAATTGGAAATAATAACTAGTAAAATGATCCTATCTATAACTATGCACTACCATGTGAATCAAAATTAAATTGCTCAGTTCAGGTAATTACTAAATTCCAAAACAAACTGAATAATCTTTCCATTGTTTCCCATTGATTATTATCTGCAAAACTGAATAATATCAATTCAAATTTAAACACAAAGTAAAATTTCGATTCATGTATAATAAATGCAAGCCTAAAATGTAAAATTCAAAAGTTTCTGATTTCCATTTCATTACCAACGGTTTTTCCTCAGCAATCAAACCAGGCACAAAAGTCAGAAAATGGAAAGAAAAAGAGCAAAGAAGGTTACATTCCAGTGGAGTCGCCACTAGGCACGGAAGCACGGAACATTCCCTTGTTAGTGAACAAATCAACTTCAACAGTAGGAATTCCTCTGCTATCAAGAATCTGCCGAGCTTTTACCTTCGTTATCACTGAAGGAACCGCTTTTTTCAAATGATTAGACTGCAATTTCATTTATAAGAAAAAAAAAAGTCATCATCAAAACAAAAAGCGAAACAAAATTAAGTTCGATTCACAGAGAGAGAGAGAGAGTTTTACGATAAACAGGACGGGATCGGGAGTTTTAGCTCGGACGGCGGCATTGACGGCGTCTTCGATTTTGCGAGAGAGCATGTGCTTGTCGAGGTACTCTTGCACCGACATTTTTTGACTCTACTTTCGGCGGCGAAATTGGTGTGAAGTGGTAAAGATCTGAGGAAGATGGCTCTTTTTTACCCCAAATCTTCACAGTTTGAGAGCTAAGCTCAAGTTGATTTATAAACAATCAGAAGCTTTCCTCAGTATCTTCTCATTTAATATTTCAAACTTCTAGACTTTCCTCACTTTTCACAGTCTCTCCATTTTCCTCCTCTTCGATTGATTAATTCCAGTTTCCGGGGAATGCTTTTTGTTTTTTTGTGGGGGAGGGGCTGTGTTTCAAACGTGGAGGTATTAGCCCATTAGGTAGTTCGATGGGAACGCAGCCCATTGATTTTATATTTCAAGCTTTGGGCAAAATCGGGCCCAATAGCTTCTTAAGCTAAAACCCTCAATTCCGGTTTGTATTTTGCTGGTGTCACAAACTATTACCCTCTTTTTCCAAAATATTAATTTGACGGAGTGTGCAACCCATATATATTTATAAGCATTTTAAACTTATCCGACACGAGGCTGAAGCACTTTGCATTTTTTTTCTTAAAACACTGAAGTGACATTTTCCTTCATCTAATCCGACGATGCCTTTATTGCTGTCCGTTGATCTATCTGCTTTTACTTTAAAAATTTTTGACAAAATTAGAGTTTAAGTTAAATTTATTTTGAAATTATTTTATCACGTGATTATTGCTCTCTTTTCAAAAATAAAAAAATAAAAACTATACAACACCCACAAAATCTCTTACCTACTTAATGTGAAATTGAAACACTTCAATTATGTCACATTGACATCAACCAAGAGGAGAGAACTTCATTTGCCATATTATGTTCTTTTTCTTTTTCTTTTTAATGGAAAGAACGAAAACTATATATATATTGTTTTCCTTGCCCATCAATGGTTTATACCGGAAATTACAAGTGACGGCCATTACCTGAAGATCTTATATTAAGGTTACCAGAAACAGACCGGCCATAGAAGTCCCCTCTAGATCAAGTGAGAAACTGAAAGTGGTGTAAAGGCTCAGTAAAAACAGTCTTGAGCTGAAGCTGAACTCAGCCTAAAATCTTATGCCGGAGGAAGTGAAGTGATATCGTCTTGTTGTTAACAGTTCAATTCAGTATCGGACCCTATGATAATAGAGAATGTGATTTGTCGGAATTTTCATCTTTTGCACTGGAAATCAAATGAGCCACATGAATTCAGCATTATAGGTACATTTCGTGGATTTGTCCCTGTAAAAGTTACAACCTAATGCAACTCATTACAGACAGCTTCTGCTTTTTCTCATGCTACCACGAAAGCACTAGATGATCCAGTGAAATGCCGAATTGACCTAAGCGCTTTCGCAGCCCCAAATGTCTGATTCTGTATACTCCTAGCGACGCAGAGGTGGGATTGTCCATTCTATCGTTGCTTGACTTCGGGGACTGCTTCGAAGGTTGACCACTTAAAGCGAAGGCAGAAATCATCGTCGCATATCTTTGGGACCCATGTATCCTTCCCTTGGAGTATCTCAACAAGGGAGAATGTACCCTCTGTCATGAGGTCATTCCTCGGGCAAGCAGACCAGAAGACAACAGTCACCGTGTTACCTATCTTGAAGGTTGAGTTAGCAGGAACATCGGAGCTGACATCCCCAAAGTTTGTACCAGCAGGAGTAGAGTCCATAACAACAGGAGTGAGTAAGCTTATTTGCTTGTTTAGAAGATCTGGAGGTTGTGGGCCAGGTTCAACAGGTTGACCTTTGATAAGAGCACTAGCAAGCTTCTGGAACTCCTGAATGTAGGCACTAAGGGTGTGTGGACCATACAGTGTGGAGGCACCCTAAGAAAAAAAAATAAAGAACTTCTAAAAATACTAGACAAATAATAATTATTATATAACAAATTCTAAACTGAAATGAAATAACACCATTCCAAATGTTCACCATTGTTCTTTATGTGCATGTGCATGCATGACCAAAGAGCCATAACAGAATGTGAATTCAATGCCAATTTATGTGTGGCTTGCTTGTGGAAACCGAGCTATGGTAAGTTCAAGCCCTAAAACTCTTGATTCAAGCAAGGAAACTGACCACTAAGCTATTATGTTGAGGAACTAACTTGCAGAGAGCAAAGAGAAAGCACTTAATAAACACAATATATCATGATAAAATGCCAATTTTATGTGTGACGCAAGCCATATCAGGGACAATCAAGCTATAGTAAGTTCAAGGTCTAAAGCTCTCCAGCAAGGAAACCAGCCAGGAGTCTATTCTGGTTAATCAACAAACTTCCTGAGAATGAGAAAACTCTGAATAAAAAATATTGCGAAACTAATCTTTATCACTTAGGTCAATTTTTATAGCAAATAAGTAGCGATGTTTGGGTAATTATCCCCACAAGTATTGTACATTTGGCACTGACCTCGTATCTCTGCACCTCATACTCCTCAAAGGTTGTAACATACTGTGAATATGTATTAGTCAACCCAGCTATAACAACATGAATGTTACTACCAAATTCTCCATTTCCACTGCCAGTAAGCACCGTCTTCACAGCATCACGAAGACGCCTCCCAGACATTGTTGTAAATTCTGCTTGAAACAAAAATAGTGAGAATCCATTCTTATTGTTACAAACACACGTGGTGCCTCAGAAGGAAACCTCAACACACGGTAGTGCAAGACGTGATGATTAAGAAATGAAAGATGGAGCCATAAATAGTGACGTTAAATTCAAACTGAAGATAAAAAGGGAGAAAAGCTATTACCCCCAGGTACACTGAGAATGACTAGCTGCCCTATCCGAAGGATCTGGATTGGAAGTATTGAAGGCTGTAAAGATCATGAACAAGCAAATGTTTCATCAGTGAACTTATGTTGTAATGGAAAAAAAATCTGCAAGCATTTTGCTTTTTGAGAATATTAAGACCACTTAGACATAACAGAAGATAATCAGTCATCAAAGGAGTCCATGAGTCAAATAATTGAAATCCTTTATCAGGCATCTAAGGTAAAACTCATGTTATGGTACGACTCTTTCCTATCCACCCCGACATGCTGGAAGGGTCCTTAAGTCTCACTTTATGAAGATTCAGTAGGGCTTGTATGTCTCCTAAGATATACTTGCAACTTACCGCCCAATCATATGGTTGCTTCATTTCACCAGTATCTAGCAAGATGGGCTTTGGATGCTGACAATCAACTTGTTTCTTATCTGGAGTTTTAAGTAAGTTGCGCACAAGCCTCCAGAATGGATTACCCTGATATAACATCACAACAACATTAATCACACAAAAAACGCAAGCATAAGGCACAAAAAATATTGGCACATATGATGAGTGAAATGTTAGATCACCTTGTCATCTCCTTGCTTAAAATCAAATGCCCCAGGTCCATCAGTTGTTCCTGCAGCAAATGCAAATCCCATTGCAGCAGGACATGTTTTAACCACCTCAGAACCTCCTCCCTGTTTAGGAACTGTTACCTCAAGCTGGGAAAAGTCTAGGTAAGTGTGGCGGTAGTCAACCTTTCCTTTTAACTGCTCAGATGCTTTGTTGAACAGATCCACAGCTTTTCTGAATTGCCTCTCTCCAATAATACGTGTACTTTCAAATTCATCAGGATAGCTGCCAAGTGGAGCAACAAATGCATTTTATTCTTCTGACACAATATGTATGTACTGATTAAGAAAAAAGTGCATAGCAGGAAGAGGAATAGTACCCAGGTCCTCGGCCATAGCACAGTTCATTCTTTCCACCACAGGTGCTGTGATTGAAGTCACAAGGAAGGCCAGTGTCTATGCAAAACGCTCCAAGTACATTGGGACTAACATCACCACAATTTGTTTGGCAGAATGCAGAGACAAATCCAGGCTTATCAGCCTGTCTAAGAGCACCCCTGACACGTCTAGCAACACTCAGAGTCCTGGTTGCAGGCCTACCAGGAGACGACTGGAATGATGCAGCAAGCTCCAGCAACTCATGGTCTACATCAAAAAGATAGTATTAAAAGAAATATTGCATGGATCCAGCCCATCAAGGAGTTGGAGCTACATAATATGGATCTGATGACTAATTTCTGTTACAGACTAATAAGAATATCTAGTAAGTGACGCTACTTTTGTAATTGCTCTTTGTACATATTTTTCAAATTAATGCACAAAGATTAAAGTTGAAAGCTAAGAACTTACGATTATTATGAAGGTTTGGGATAATGTTTGAGACTCTTCGAGGTATTCCATCAGTCTCCAAATCATTAATATATGAACTTTTAATACCATTCTGCTCAAACCAGTCTTCCATAAATCGTGCTGCTGCACCTTTGTTATCTCCACTGATCAGTGAGTTTGTACGACTCATTGATGTTCCATGAGTTGCAAACCAGTTGAAGCTACCCACTGGACCCCACTGGTTGTCTACAAACTTCAAAAGGGTCATTTCTTTATCAACATCATACTTATATTTGCCGCGCTCTGATGCAGGGTTATTGAGATAGGCACTAGGACTACGGTTTACACCAGCATCTAATAGCTCTCCTGTTGAAAACCCAGCATCTTTGAGCAAAAATATACACCTCCGATATTACGAAACAGAGTATGCATAGCAAGATAATATCAAATAAGTAACAAATCAAGTATGTGAATAATTTCAAAAAACCTTTAGATTTGAGAGCAGAGATCTCCAGAATCAAGGAAGATTCCCCTAAATATTATTTCTGCTCAAAAAGAGAAGATAACATCTAAAATAGGAAAAGAATATTGCAACTGCATGTTTCCTGCTCTTACCCTTATTAACAAAAATTGATCCAGGTCGGAGATTTTCATGAGCTTGTACAATACTTTTCTCAATGCCATCTACCAGGACATCAAATGACTGACGAACAAATCCAAGAGATGTCACAAGATACACCACATATTGGAGATAACCCCCAGGACCCGCGTGGGTATGAATACCACTAATAGCAACATTCTGTTCAGTATATACGTCCCCATATCTGCAAGAATAAGGAGGAGTTATATATGGGTAGACAAGTCAAAAGTTAAAATACTATGCGAATCAAACTAGAACCCATATTAACAAGTGTCCAAATGCGTCTATTTCAAAGGCTTTTGTGTCTTTGATTCAGTCTTACTCTATGTTGAATTTAAAATTTTTTTTAAAAGGAAAAAGGTCAGACAAGAATACTAATTATAATTTCAAAAGATCATGCTAAATGAGTTTTGCACCCAAATAAGTTCTGCTATTCTTATGCATGTGATTTATTTCATAGAGACTTTCAATAAACTTCAGTGGGATGAAACTTTATATGTTAAAAACAGAAGGCAGTTCTTCAGGCATAAATGCTGTGATAATAAGTACCTTGCTTTCAATCTCTCAAGCACTTTAATTGTCACCAACTGCGAAGCCATACAAGCATCAAGATTAACAAATACTACTCGTTTCCCCTGCGGCTCTGCCACAATAAATGAGCGAGCTTGCAGCCTGAAGTGAATCCCCGAAGCAATTTGTTCTGTGTTAGCATATCCCATCATATTAACATCAGCAGCAGGTCCAGTAATGTCATAGCTTCCAAGCCCAATCAAATAGTTGGAATCTGAGAGTACTGTTTTACTAGATTGCAGCACAAGTAACAGGGATATCCATAACCAAATAGTTCTCAAAGGACTTTGAAAATAACAGCCAACAGAAGCAAGTACTTCCATCGTGAACCCACCAAGTACACCAATCAGCACTTAGTACATTCTTCTTATTTTCCTTCATAAAAACAAATAACATGTCAAAACATTTTTTATGGAAAAACAAGCATTATTGGAGGTTAGTATAACCACATGCATAAAACCACCAAAGGTCCACTAATCAAACTTAAAACACCAGAAATGAATAAAGATATAACAATAATTTGCGCAATCCAAAACTGCTTTTAATCCATGATTATGTTCCCCCTTTCCATATAATTCTAAATACAAAAGCTTGTCCTTACATCAAAAACTAACATCAATCCTAAAACTGAAGCAAAGCAGAAAAGCAAAAAGAATAACCATCTTGACATATCCAACGGTAGTGAAAACTTGTTGATCATTGACGCCATCATTTCAACCAACGAATCAAAACCCCAAATAACTAAATTATCTAATTCAGCTTAACAATAACAATCCACATTAAAAGTAACAGTCGATTAGAAGCAAGTCAACGATCAAGAACACCTTCCATAAGCCACATTAAAACAACATTTGACGGAATCCCATTATAAAACTGGAACTCATAATCACTTTCTAGTACAAGATTCAAGAATTTCTACATGATTAAACAATATCCAAAATTTTTGAAAAAAAAAAAAAAGAAAAGAGAGGAAAAACTATACCTTTCCGATGAAAGTAGAGATTTCTCTCAGCTTCTTCTGATATTTTGTACGTAAAGATAAAGAGAGGGAGGTGGTGGGAGGGTACGATTCTTAAAGGAATCAAACTAAGGAAACTTGAAAATGGTTGCTTAGTAGGGAAGACGAGAGTGATTATGCTGTTGTTTGTTACAGCTTTGCGATTTCTCCAAGTTTTGTTTTTGGAATTTAGCTGCGGGGAACTGCTCGGGGGGTGTACAGAAAGTCTATGCTGCCACGTGTAAAATTGTTTAGTAATCTTACGAATTTAGAATGCCCTTTTTTTTATCTGTGCACTTGGACTTCGGATCCTCTTCCTCCTCTTCAGGGGATCAAGATCTTGTTCATTTAACAAACTCAATACCTTTTTTTGGTTAATGTAATAATTTCTTTTCTTATTCTTAATGCTATACACATTGGGAATTTTGAGCTAAATTTACGAAAATAGCCCTAAAAAAATTCATTGCCATTTGAAAATGAACATTAAACAATTTTTTCCAAGTTTTATTTTTGCTTCTTTTCGAGTAATTTATAATAAAATATACTAATTTAATTTGTGAAGGGAGTTACTATCACACTAATTCATTATCACAACATAATAATAATAATTTAAAAAAAATACGTCTTCTGTCTCATTTTATTTGTACCTTATTAATTTTTTTAGTCAAATAAACTCAGTTTTGATCATTAATTTTAATAAATTTAAGAATAAAATTTTGAAATTTAAATTTTTCAAAACATATTTTTTGAGATTTTAATTTTATATAATGTTTTAAAAGCAAAAAAAAAAAAAAGTGTGCAATGGGTAGTTAAGTATAGTTATTATCAAGTTAAATAAGACTTTTAATATAATTGAATCTGTTTTTAATTGAGCCACAACAATAACGTGTGACATTAATTTCTAGACAAGAAGTGAGTCATTGGCATTGCTCATTTGATTCATGTGTTCATCATGAATGACACACTATGCAGGTAAGAAAACCCAACCGACACCATTTGTCTAGGTGAAACACATGGTTCCATTTTTTGTCATGTATTTGGCACGAATATGGGAAGAATTACAATGTAATTTAACTTACAAGTACACCGCTTTTGAAGAAAACTATATAACTTATGAATTACCTCTCTATGTTTGATCCTACCCAAGATGGTACTTGAGCGAAATAGAGTGATTCCTTTCTTTATAGTTTCACACGGACACAAGCAATAGCGCACACGTTTCAGTTTTGAGGAAATCCCTTTGCTTAACTGCAAAGTTGCTGCATTACTTAACCGACAGCATTGGGTCCAAATCCCCCGCCTCCAAAACCAAAACAAGTTCTCAATCAAGCCATGGAAAAAACATGAAATTCACTAATTAAATGCCTAAGAGAGATTGTGTTTCTAGCCGAAGTAACAAGCAGAGACGCCTGCTGGCGGGTCTGTTTCTCACGTCCAACGTCAAAGATCAAAGGATAAGCAATGGGAAAACGTCAGGAGGAAACATTTGCTGAATCTTGCAAATTTCAACCAAACAGAAAATATTGAAAACGTCCATTTCACAAGTCGACTTGTTTGTGACATGACAATGATTGGCAGGAAAAACAATTCAAATGTTCCCATAGGGTTAATCATCAAAGTCATTTTCTAATACTCAGTGCATTTGACTTCTGATAAAAGAGACACAAAAAATTGATCTGATCTAGCAGATTTTCATTAGCCTGGATGCCCTGGAATTTAATACATCAACTGGATGCTTTCATCCCTGGCTTCAAGGAAACGTCGGATTGAAAAAGGGGTTATACATTAATAATGTGTTTTATAGCCAGTTGAATAACACTTTTTCTTCCTCAAAACTGATGATACAGATGGTTACCTAATGCATGCAAAGCCTTCTCTGCATCCTTCTGGACCATCGCTCGGACTCTGTGAGTAAAATCGCACCGAGGCCATCGGGGCATGGGGGGGTGAGTTTTATTTAAATTCTGGCCCCAGTTTAGACAAGCTTCAGGTATATATATATATATCCACGGCTGCTCTGGCCTCTGAGCATAATTCTCAAAAGCTGGAAAGTTTTGGCCAATGCCTGTGGCATCATTTTTGTTTTTGTTATAATTTCTATTCAGATCTCTTTGCATCATTATCGTCTGAATTAACTGCAAGTGACTCTATACGTATAATTAACTGATGCCTTCATGTTTTCGAGGGGAAAAGGATTATGGGAAAATAATATGCAAGAAAAGGATGAAAACAGAAGAGAAAACTTATCAGCCAGGAGTCAGGACCCCAACATAGTTGTACGTATCAAATCATAAGCTAGTAGGTTTCTATTCGCTTTCACTTATTTCTGTCAACTAAACATTGTAAGAATACTTTTTGTAAGAAGAAGAAGAATAAATCAAATCAATTCAGATAAACTATAACAAGTATCTTCTCCTTTCCCTCTCCTCACTCTCACTTCCCTCCCACCCCGGACATAGTATAAGGTCTGCTGGCGGTCGCTATGATTTGAGCTTGTAGTGAAAGAGGACAAAATACTCACAAAGTCAAATCTCCCCGTCGTGATACCACCGCCTTGTTGTGATTGGCGCTGTAGTTTATTTTTCACATTCATTCTCAGATGAGGACATGCCAGTTTTTCACCAGCTCACTGTCTTAACGATGTTTGACCCTTCTTAAGAATTGACTGGATAATTGTATAGAAAGGCTTTACTTTAACGCAAGGTCTGGCTAAAAATAGAGTATTACTAAAAAACATGAAATGCTGGGTGAGAGAGAGAGAGAGAGAGAAATGTGGGATCTCGAAAGTAATAATTTAGGCAATAAAATCCAAAAAATTATACCATAAGTTGGATATATCGAGATTACTTTGAAATAAGATACAGGATGCAGATATGAGCGGGGACAAAATCCAAAAGATGATTGCCCATGGATGTTCACATCACATGGCTCTCCCATTAAGAGATGAAATCATAAATTTACTCCTAAAAAAGAAAGTTTACTTCTGATTAGCTGATCTCCTACGTACAATCATAAGGCCTCACTTGGCAAAGGACTGAGAATTCTCAACTTCAAAATGTAGTTCTCTCAAGTTTAATATTCAGTGGACCAGCTTTCTGTACCCTGTTAGCAAGGGGTAGGAACAAAGCAAAGTAATCGTTGGCGATGGATCCAATGCTGTGGGCACTGAGCAGCATCGGTAACAAGCATGAAACCATTCTCAAATTACTAAAGATAGCGGTGAATCAATTTGGAAAATTGAACATATCCTTAAATGAACATATTTGATGCATCAGGTATCAAGGCATTTCGATTCAACAGTTCGAGAGGAAGAGATGGATTTTTAAATTAAGGAAACTAGTAGGAACTAGACCTGTCAAAATGGGCTTGGCCCATCGGATCAGTTCATTTTTTTAAAATATGAGACGG
>NW_018397257.1:9529033-9531037 GCF_002168275.2 Theobroma umbraticum
CATATAAAATATGGGCTGACCCGGCTCTACTCATACTTTTTCAATCCACAAGAGCTAGGGCCGGGTTGGACCGGACCGGCCCATATTGACAGGTCTAGTAGGAACTAGGAAATAGTATTGCTTCGGTAAATAATCTGTTAGACACTACTTGCCCAAATTACACAAGAACAGCAGGAAGTGGGGCTTTCGTCTGCAGCCAGTTCGATAGTGGCCAGCTGGAAAGGTCATTAAGTTCTCAGAACAAAACGGTGAAGGTGCAATTTTGCCATACAGTCTGTACGTACTGCAACAGGGTCTGGTTGACTGGTTGTAAAATATGCAGAGAGGCAGTCTCAGCAATAAAGATTACCTAAAGGCTGTGGTCACCCCTTCCACCAAAACTGTACTGAAAAATAAATGCCTACGAGAGGTCTCTGCTCAGATTGAAATTTAATACGTTATAGAAATCATAACACCATAAAGAAAATATGGGAGAAAAGAATTGTGGGTGAAAGAGCTGCTTCTCTCCTCCAATTCATCATCAGCTTGAGAGTTGAGAACGTGGAAAGCTGCTGAATATCACGAAAAGCAAAGCATCTTATTCAATAAATAGTCGACCCAATCGTTTAAAAGGTGCTTTGGGAGAGTTATGTTGCTGCGTGCTCCATGGTTTTTCTTCTTCCTTCATAACATCAACGACATAAGAATGCAGGCCAATATGCAGTTAATAATATCATCAGCAACAGGATTAACATGCAATTATTCAGGAAATAACACTAACAATCCTTACATGCGGTAGAATAACTGTGTATGTTTCACATCGACCTTCAAGATTTTAAACCAATTTCTATGTCGTAGATTACTATGATCACATTGTGCATCAGAAGAAGGAAAAAAAAATGGTCTGCGGGCTGATTCACTCTTTAAGGAACGTGCTAACTGGTATGTCCTAATTAGTGAAACCAAATGATTTTAAAAATAAATTTTCGATTAATTCGTAGTATTTTGTTTTTCAAAAAACCAAATCTAAACCCAATTGAATACTTTTTTTGAATCAAAACCACCTGAGTTAAATTCTATTTATATGAATATTTCGGCTTTTTTATCTTTAAAATTTTAAAATATTAATTTTAGTTTATTTAAACAAATATATTTTTTGTAAAAAACTAAAAATTAAATAAAATATAATTAAAAAATACGATTCCAATTGAATAATTTATTTCTCAGTTTATGAATCGAAAATTGAATTCAATATTACACACACACATATATATATATATATATATATATATAGCTATTCAAATCGAACCGAATCAAATACAAAAATAAATCAATCTGCATCGAGTCGAACATTCTGACTGATCATATCAGTTTTCGATTTTCTCCATTTTTTTACTCATACCTTACGATGGCCTGGAATGGTCGCTGGTGCTAGCTTGCAATCAGCGGCTTAATCATGCCATCAATCAAGGTGAAGTAAAAAGGAATCCGAGTTGAACAGACCACCAAAGTCTTACAAATTAGAGCAGCTCACTTTGATGACTATATATAATTGACGGATTGATCCAAGTTGGCTTGCATTCAGCCATAGCTGCAAATCAAGGGGTATAAAGAACGAATTAGGTTGACACAAAACCATAGATAGACGCAACTCCTCTTCATTTTCCTCAACATAATCTTTTCAAGCAAACACGACAACAGGAAAAGAAACATCCTAATAATTCTGTGGATATTGACTATAAGTACCTGAAACAGTGTTTCTTTTGTCACATGGAGAACAGTTTCTCCCACAAAGAACACTACAACTTACCGGATAGTCGAAGCAAGCTCACTCAGCCGATGACAACGCTAGGGAGTATTAAATTATATTATTCATTGCCTAGAGATGTAAAAGAGTCCTTCCAGGAAATGTGTAGTGTAGCTCAAGAAAAGCATTAACTACTATCACTATTACTAATTAGTCTCCACCTTTCCAAAATAAACCCATCTGTATTCTGTTACGCGAATACAAACACTATTTCGTTC
>NW_018397257.1:9531137-9533047 GCF_002168275.2 Theobroma umbraticum
ATATATTACCATAACAAAAGCAGAATCCCAAATTTCACAAACCACAATACTTATATATAGGCTTTCTGATAACTTATGTATAACAAGTTTCAGCGGAGCTTTATTTCTACATCGCTTGATTTGGTTCTTTAAGCAGAAAGGTCCTGGTAAGAGCAGAGTCGGAGGTATAATAAGAGACCAACAGTAGACGCATAGCCTGCAACACAAAAGTAGTCAACAACACAATAATTAATCAGCTGACAACAGAAGTAGTTAGTTCGTCTTATGCCAAAAGTTGAGAGGAGTGAAGGTGAAAGAGTTGCTACAGCCGATGATAAGTTTAATTTGCAGAGTAATAGGTAAGTTTACTTTTACAGAGGAACAGCAGCAGTTGAATAGAAAGGCAGAACAAAAATCTGGAAGCGCATCGCAAATCTGATCTTTCTACATGCATTTCAATGACCTGGCCAAAATCCAGGTATTTGCACCGCCGAAAGGATACTTTGTAGTCATTCGTAGGTGCAAAAAAAGGTACTTCTAAACTTAACCAATAAAGGCATAACAACTGCTGAAAACATCATGCTGAAAAATCATGGGGTGTTTTTGCATAAGACGTTAATGAGTTAAACACATACCTCCTTTTCACCCACATGCAATCTTCAATTTGCATAAAGCAGCTAGGCCTGTGATTGAGGACATTGGTGTTACTATGAGATCGTCAGTTATGGTAAATATTGCTGGTCCAGTGACATATCCCCTGCCGCTTGTACTGTCCTTGGAGTGAGACTTCGGATCCATTACAGTTAAACCTCCAGAGCTCCGTACGTCAGCAAAAGAGAGACGTGTCTCATCAGTAGTTGGACGCAGGCGATTATTCGCTCCGATGTAGAAGTAGTATGGCTGCTGCATGTATTCTTTAACGTTTAATGGCTGTTTCTCATAGCCAAAACCTGGAGCAAGCTTGGGACTAACTAGCATTTCCATATTCTCCTTGGACTTTAAATATTGCTTAGCATCAAGGTCCTGAATGCTATCATATAGGTTATAGATGTTTCTTTTTGAAGTGTCACCTTGCATTTCTTTTACTATAAAACCTAGTGGAGTAGTAAGGAAACTGAAGAGCAAATCAATAAAGTCTTCACTCGCTTCAGCGTAGCCCTGTTCTTGGATTTGCTTATCATGAGCTTGACATAAATCTTCCCGTAATCATTTGTTGCTGTCTCTAACTTAGATTTTGTGAAGCGTACCTGCTCAAAATCTTCCTTACTCGGCATAAACTGGGTTCTGCTCCAAAAAGGCTTCTGTCAAAGGTTGCTTTGATACTAGCAAGCACTTGAGCAAGTTCAAGGCCTGAGAGAAGACATCAGATTATGAATTTCTGATATGTTTATCTAACGAATAACTAGCTAGACATAGTTGGTTTTGGGTAGGACAAGTGGTCATGACCGTCTTGGGTACCTATCTCACCTTGTCTACTCCCATGCTGAAGGTCTTCTCTTCAATGGAGCTTGTGTCAATGATCCCAAGTTTAGAAAATAAGGAAAAGCTTGCTGCGGTTGACGAGGGCATTGCTTGCAATTCATCACTTACTATAAATCGGTCTGGTCCTTTGACAAATACGCCTCTGTCTCGAGCATCAAGATCTGTCCTCCTAGACTCGTTCATTTCCAAAGACATATCATCCATTCGCTCTCCACAATTACAAATAGCAGTCTCATAATGACTTAGTAGCTTACAACCAGTCTTGCAAACAAAACACATCAGGGGTTTACTTTCATCAATTTTCAGTCTTAGCATCTTGCATTGATCTTCTGCTCCATTTTGTGGGTATAGCAGCATGGTCTTGCAAGCTTCAGTTCGCAGGTGAATCATCTCAAGATTTTCAACACTTTTGTATAAGTTGTTCTTGCAACCTATCCTTGTTGTTGGTT
>NW_018397257.1:9533147-9537146 GCF_002168275.2 Theobroma umbraticum
GACTTGTTAATCAATCATTTCCTGAAGTTTTGATAGCTTGAGAAGCCATTAAATTTGTCTTCTAGAATTCAATCAGTAAATTAAATCAGGTGTGCTACTAAAATTACATTCTTTCATATTAAGGGCATAAAAATGGCAGAAAAGGAGAATTAGAAAGATTCCAGAACAACCGTTCATTCTGTTTCAATGAAGAAGGAAATTTCAACTTCAACTTCTCTACCTTGTTCTTACCAATGGGTCCCTGCTCACCCCATTGCATGAAAACATCACTTCAAAGAAAAAAAAACTAAGAATACGTGTAAACAACTGCATTTTTTTTTTCTGAAAGATGAAAACAACTGCATTAGCATTTAGTGATCCAACAACAGCCAGAAGTTGGTATTGATCAGTTATGAAAATACTTGTGTGTGAACTTGTAAATTATAATTCTAGTACCTGATGATAAAATCTGTATTAAAACTGACCAAAGTAGCTTAAAACTGCTGGGAACAAGTGAAACCTTTGGTGGGAACTAGGAGAGTAAGGAGGAGAACACTTAAAAGAAGACTGAAGTGAGCAAAGTGAAATCTTTCTTGTGGCTTAGAAGGAGAGCTTTATTGATAAAAGATTGAAGAAATCTTCATTGAGAAGTAATGTATAGTAGTCATGCTTTTGATTTTGGGTCTTCTCGAATGGAAGAAAGAAACATGCTTGGCAGCAAGGTTCCATATCTCTAGCTTTAATGTTACATCTTATCTCAGTGCTTGTCTCCTTTTAGTACTTTCTCTTTCATTGGTTATTGTGAGTGAGTTGACCCAAAACAATAGTTTTGGCTTTGGCCTCTATTTATGGAACTTTTTATAAATTGAAAAACAATAAATTCATCTGTTGGAATTCAATCAAGCTGTTCTTCCGTATGCATGGAGACTGGAGAGAGTCTCGTGACATCCAGACGTATATATTTTGTATATCTCACTCCTAGAGGTGTTTTAATGGGTCAAGTTGAGCCTACCAGGCTTCTTTTTCTAAAGGCAAGCTTGAGCTAGATTTTGATCGGTCCATTTAATTATGATTTCATTGTTAAAATAATAAAATAGTATTTTTTATATTGATATTTCAAATCAAAAATAAAAATATATAATAATATTTTATTAATAATAATTTAATCGAGTTGAGCTTAGTTTAAGACCTAAATCAAAGCAAACACATGGATCTAGGTCGATATAACCCACTTTGGAGTTAAAAAATCGAGTCAAATTTATCCACCTCTCTTTTAAAAATAATAAATATGATTTTGTATTAAGGATTTAATATATTAAATATATTTTAAAAGTAAAATTAAATAAAATAATTTATTTAATTGGGTTGAATCAGGCTCGAGCATAAGAAATTCCTATCCAAGCTCGTGCGGGTAGCCCGGCCTGGACACCTTTAGAGGATTTTACATGAGCCGTTGCAACTTGTCACTCTTGTCCTAACAACAAAGCCCTGAGATAGCGTTCTGGTATTAATTAGAAATATGAGTTACAATTTTAAGATTTTAATTGGGTGGCATCATGGGAAATTGAAGGAATGTAACTTTCCTATTGCTATGGATAGTTACAATTATATTTCTTCTCAAATCAGCCCTAACCCAAGCCCTTTCTTCTTCTTCAAATGAATTTCAATTTAGTTTCAAATCATTTCTTGTGCCCTTTTCTTTGATGTATGGATTTGAAGTAATTGATTTATTATTATAATCACCAAGTAGGGTTCAACAGGCAGAATCTTGGAGGTGACTGTTATAAGCCAAAGCCAACATCTCTCGAAAACCATAAAAGTGAAAACCAAGAATGTATAGAGAATTCTGCTGTAGGGTCTGGAGAAGACCCGGACAGAGAATGAGGATTTTCCAGTCAGCTCAGATGAAGAAACCATGTTTGGAACCTTCAGTGTAGCAGGAAGTGATACTTATGGAGGCTGAGAGGAAGGCTGGCAAGTTCATAACGACGTTCAGAGAGCAGAGTGATATGATTATTTGGAAGTTGAGAATTCTTCATCCCCATGGTCCTGGCACAGACATTTCCTCTCATTTGTCTGTCTTATCTAATTTACAATATATAGTTGAAAATAGGATTTTTTGTATTCTTTTTACTTCTAGAATCAAGTTTCTGCAGAACCATATTCAATGGTGACCACATGTTTTGAATTATTAGTTCAAAAGCTGGACAATTCATTGACTTTTACTTCATCAGCTTTTGATATTTCCTTTGATTTATGGATTGTTGTGAGACTGATGATATAGCCATAATAATGTCTGAATCAATGCGTCATAAAAGTTTCATGTTATAATTGTTGTCTAGTCATAACTAAAAAGCAAAAATATCTAAATGTAAGATATTATTTTGACTCATCTAATGCTGTTAACAATTAAAAGAAAAAAAATTATAAACTCAGGATACCATTGTTTTTATGTAAAATATTTTATGAAAAATATTTCAACGATTTATGTTTATTTGGAAGATATTTTACTTGAGGGACGCAAGACATTTTTTTGCAAAAAAAAAACTTTGATTCTAAACCTAAGAGTATTAGGTTTGATTCTAAAAAAAAAAACTTTGATTCTAAAATATTTTCAAAAAATGATAATAGATAATGAATTAAATGGATAAAGCAATTGAAAAAGATGGAAAGCAAAAAATCAGCCTTAAAGAAATATAAGGACTTTCTGGGAATATAAATGCAGAAGGTGGTTTACAAAAATTACCCAACTTGCTTAGCAAAAATCCTTTTTTCCCTTTGCATGCGTCCCACGAATTATCACATTGAAACTTTATAATGATATTTTTATAGTGTGGGTTTGAAAGGTGTTCGAAAAAACTCTTTTGTTAATCAAATAAAAGTAATAAATTAATAATCATAATATATAAAAAATGGTAAACTAAGAAGAAGATTAAAATAAAAATTATCTTTAAGAATTAAAATTAAGAACTTAGAGCTTTGTAATTATAACAGGAGAAAAATGACAAGAGAAGAAGGGATTGGGTGAGATGGAATTGGAGTCAGAGAAAAAATTATTTTTATTTTTTTAAAAATAATAATATTTATTTTTAAGTCTTTTAAAGTTTTGAATTTATTTTTTAGTGCGGTGGTATCATGTGATGTCCTAATAATGTCTGAGAGCTATATATTGTCATTACATCAAACATTTTTTCAATTTAATATACACAATAACTTTTCTAGAGTATTACTTGTACTATATTATTAATCATTGATTTTTCTATTGATTCAACTGTAAATATGGTGCACCAATAGTTAATTGAAATAGGCGAAGATATTAAATCAAACAATGAATTAGAACCTAAGCCGAATTAATTAAATTCAAATAATTTCAATCAATTTATTCGATTAAAATTAATTAATACTCACTACTATATATGATCTATTTATTCAAAATAAAGTTTAGTTATAAACCAAAATTTAAAAAACAAATTACTTGTAGGGCCTGCCAAAGGTCACTTATTTTGTCACCAGTCTAATTATTACGAAATTAAAAATTACTTAAAAATATAAAATATAACATTTACTATTGTTCATGAGCTTGATTATATAATAAGATGAAAAATAAATAATATATATAACAAGACTAAAATTATATCCTGTGGGTGTTTGAAGATAGTTTGGTTTAATTTAATTTGAAACTTATTAATGAATTGTTTTTTTGTTAAGTCAGGAATTTATTGATGTACCGGAGAGGTAGAAACGTTAATAAGTGTCCGGTAAGGACAGTAGGCTTACATTTCCAGCTTCGCCCACCCTTAAAGCAAATAGTAGACAAGGACCACGCGACAAGTGGCTCATTTCTTTCTACTCCTCATTTTTAAAGTTTTATTTTATTTAATCATTTTAAATATAAAATTGACTGTGAATTTGACTTAAAACTTACCTTACTATGTTATTATTTTATATTTTTGTTTCTAACGTCAGATGGTTTTTAGGCCATAGATGTATTTATATATTAGCTATTAAAAAACTTTTTTT
>NW_018397257.1:9537156-9537453 GCF_002168275.2 Theobroma umbraticum
TGACTTTTTAATTTTTAAAAAGAGTAAATAAGAAAAAAAATTTTACCCCAAAGAAATTTGACTTCCAAAATACGGGTTTGACAAGTAATTATATAAATGGTGATGAAGTCGAAATTTTATGTTTGGGATGAAAATAAAAAATTTCATGTTTGTAAGAAGGTAATTATAAAATTTGTAAAAAATTAAAAATAAAATTATAAAATTTAAAAAAATAAAAAAAAATTATAAAATTTTAAATCTTTCGGAGACTAGCCTCTTAATAGCCCCCTCCCTCTACCTCTGTGCATAAAGTTTTTT
>NW_018397257.1:9537463-9539236 GCF_002168275.2 Theobroma umbraticum
ATGAATTTTATTAACTATACAATCAATCATTATTAGTTTCAAGTTGAAACGGTATGAGATTTCAATTGACATGAAAATTGACTTGACAAAAAAGAACTGTACAATAAATTGACACAACTGCTCACAGAAATTAGCAGCAATGCTGCCAAACATTCAGCCACCAAAAATAATACTGAATCAAAAACTGTCTCAACACAAGGATTATTTATTTACATAAGGTTTGTTTATTGTTGTCAAACGTTATATGGCTTTGTATACCACAAACAGACTTGATTCCTAACTAATTTGCATCTTGCAGTGCTCATTATTGTTATGCCCTGTTCAAATATTATTGATATGCTTTTGGTTTGTTTATGTTTGTATATCACTGTGAAATCATTAGCACTTTCGACTGTTCCAAATATTATTTGAAATAATGAAATTCTAATTTTGGGTTCACTTACAGCCTTTCAAAAACAGAAATAAACTTAGTGATATTTGTCAAAGGGTTAGCAAGTTGCCGCCAATGACCATTGGTCTCCTAACCTTGCCTTTGCTCTTAGGGTACTAATTTATTATGTGTGGTTTAATTTGTAGATAACCCTGTCTGATCCACTCCTTACCAAACCTTTATTTAATTTTAAGTACCAAGCCTTCAAGTAGTTAGGCATGACCAAACTTGCCTTTCTTAGCAGATAAACTTTCATTTAAAAGCCCTTAATGTGTAGATTAAGCTTGAAAATATAGGCATCAAAATTATCAATATCTGAGACAATAACTTAGTTCTTTTGTTCATCTTCATAAACTTTTGTTATGACATTAAGGTGCTTGTGTCAGTCATCCAATGTAGATGAAGCAAGTACAAGAGTTGGTTGAAGTTAATAACTGATCAAGAATATGTTCATAATTTTATAGTTGGTCTAGAAAAAGAAAAAAACACATCAACTGTAATTTTCTATTTGGCTACGCATTTGTCTAATTGTCTTGTGATGATTGCATTTACACTAGAATTGACAGAACTGTATGTTGTTAAAGGTTTGGATAAATTTTCGATGGGGAATATTTACATTACGGGAATTATAACGAGTTAAATTTTTTTCATAATATTTATGATTTTTTTAAATGTTTGATGGAAATGTATTTTGTAAAATTTTATTAAACATTGGAGGTTAAAGAATTTGTGAATAGTATTATGATAAAATATTATATATGCACAGGCTACCAGCACCAGAACCACTGTTACCTTCTTTGGACACTGCCCCATAGTTCAAGGAGGAGCCACCGTGAAGCGGTGGTGCCGCCAATGCTAGCCTTCTATATTTGAATCAATCTGTTCAAAAACTTACTCCCCGCTCCAATTCTAACTCTGCTCTTACCATTTTTCCTCTCTGCTTTTTTTTCTTACCTCAATTTCTCATCAATATAAAAAATACCCAGAAGAATTTAAAAATCAAAGAAGCTAAAGAGGAAAAACGTTTCTTGATTTCTCAATTGGCAATGTTATTCTATTAGTCGTTTGATAAAATGTCTAAAAAAACAAAAAAAAGAGAAGAAAAGGTCATATTTCTTGAAAACCTTGTGATATGATCAAAAGTGTAGTTGATCATTTGAGGTGGAGGCAACAATGCAAGGTCAAAACCAGAGTTGAAGGCAAGAGGGGGCAGTTGTGGCAGCAGCAGCAATGGTGGAGAAACAGGACGTTCAGGTTGGCCCTTATTGAAGGCCAGTCCATTATGGCTCTTCCCAGTTCCCACACATGAAGGTGGAGCAACTAGCAAGCTAGCTTTAATTTCG
>NW_018397257.1:9539336-9540111 GCF_002168275.2 Theobroma umbraticum
TTATTTTATTTCATTGTTACCTTATTTTTCATTTGTTATTTATTTATTTACTTAACTTTCTTATGTCATTAGCTTATAGTCAAAGGTAATTTAAGTCTAGTGGACTTTGATGTTTCAGGGCTGGTCCTCGTATTATAAAATTGTTTGGGTCTTGGTAATGATTAAGCTAACACTGGACCTAATTCAACAATCCAAATGATCAAACTTGAACGAAAATAGATCAAATTAGCTAAAACAGGATTAAGCATTGTAAACCAAGATTAAAATCGGAACAACATTTTGGAAACAGGAACAACCTCAAAATGGGGCAGCTGGCCTAAAATCAAGAAGAGCCAAAAATAGAAAATGTACCAGGCCTCTATTAGGAGTGCCTTGACACCCAAGCAGAGGCCACCTAGTTGCTCCACCAGTTGTGGAGTGCATCCAACAGCTGGCAGAGCCGAATATGAAGGGATTTACAAATCCCTTGCACATATAAAAAGAAAAATATTCAATACAAGAAAGAGGTAGATTTTCAAAGGAATCCTAGTAGCCAAACTAAAAACCCTAGCAACCAATTTCAAAAGCTAGCGACCCCCTATTTTCGAGGAACCTTAGAAATGAAAAAGGAGAAACAAAAAAAAAGGTCCCATTTTTGAAAAAAGAACCTTAGCCAACCAAAAACCCTAAGAAATCCCTACTACAAAATCCCTAGAACAAAAAAAACAAAAACAAAAACCAAAACCTAGATTTAATTCTACCAACCAAACACCTAGCCACAATAAAAAAAAAAAAA
>NW_018397257.1:9540127-9541828 GCF_002168275.2 Theobroma umbraticum
AAAAAAAAAAAAAACCAAACACAAAAGAAACCTCCGAAAAGCAATAAAAACATAGAAATGGGGAAGCGGCAATAGGTTAGGGTTTTAGTTTTTGCTTTTTAGATTGAAGAAATTTAGGGGATAAGCAAAAGAAGGTTGTTGATTATAGTATTTCTCATGAACAAGATGTTAGGATCTTTTCTCTTTTTTATTTCAGAAGCAAGCCCCAATTTTCCTATTTGTCAA
Source organism: Theobroma umbraticum (assembly GCF_002168275.2). Lineage (NCBI taxonomy): Eukaryota > Viridiplantae > Streptophyta > Magnoliopsida > Malvales > Malvaceae > Theobroma > Theobroma umbraticum. Next base: position 9,540,353 of record NW_018397257.1, read on the forward strand.
ATTTGATTTTAAATGAAATTTGTATCTAACCTTTCAACTTTCATTTGGATTTAGCCACAAAGCTTATAGGCAGTTTTATGGTGTAAGGAGCACCAGTTTGCACCAATTTAAGAGTAACTGCTAACCAAGGACTAACGGAGCAGTTTGACGCAACATTTGAGCTGACAAAGGAAGCCAAAATTGGTATCCATGGATAATGACAATATCAGCTTGATGAACGCTGTGGTGGGCAAGACAAAAAACAGAGTTGTTTTTGTTGAATCCGATGAGAAGTTTGTTGACATTATTTTTAGTTTCTTGATAGTGCTGATGGGAATAATTGTGAGGCTGCTAGTGTATTTTCAAAATAAAATGTTGTCTTATGTAATGGAAAGTTATAACTCAAAGGTTATGTCACATAGAATAATATAGTGTGACTATTAGATTGTAGGTGAGTTTTTCATGTGAATGGTTATATCTTTTGGTAAAGTAACATATTAGAAAGATACCTTCAAATTCAAAGGTTATAAAACAATTGAAAAAACACTACAGTTTAAAAGTTTGGATATTAAAAGTTATCTTTTTCATATGGTAGTTTAAAAATTATGTTTTATGAAATGAATAATTATCTATTCATAAGGTGATTATTAAAACTTTTCAAAAAGTAATTATCGAAACAAATACCTTTATCCAACGATTGTATTTTACAAAATGCAAAGGTATTTTTAAAACAAAGAGATGACTTAATGAAAAGGTTATATCCTTCAGAAAAGATACTTGCAAGCTTATATCGAAGATTTGTTACTAACCATTATAACACACTAACAACAAATAAGAGAAGAGTAGAAAAAGAAAAGAGTAGAAAAAGCAAGAGTAAGAAAAGTGTTATGTTTTAAAAAATTAATATAAACACTTCAGTTCTCATTATCTATTAAAAGAATTTGAAATCCAAATTTCTTATAATCTACTTGCTACAAAAAGTAAACTCTAAGGCCAAATAATTTTACAAACTCTCGAGTGTATCCAACGATTTACTCGTAAAATGCAAAAACGAAATTAGATGTTGGCTTCATTGTATCCCTAAAGCTATTCGCATAATTCTTCTTTTATATACCAAGTGGTGAAGGCAAAATAAGTCTTAAAGATAGTATCTATTGAAATGCTCTTCTTGAAGTCATTTTTGTTGGTTTTTTAAATTTCTTCTAAACTCCATAGGTACCAACATAACCTCACCCCTAATTGACCACCAACAAGTATAGGTTGTCTAAATAACTTATATAGGAGCATTGAAATTCTTGACAAGTGGTATCTCTGAATAGGAACATGCATGACTATGTTGCTATACCCACAAAATGGGGTAGGTGCTCAATGCAAAAACCTAAAACTGACAAATGATAATAATGCACCCTTGTGATATTTTCTTCGTGGAAGGAGTGATTGTTCACATTCAAATTCTAAGCTACTAAGTCATTACATGAATGCTATTTGTGGATGTGG
>NW_018397257.1:9542308-9549285 GCF_002168275.2 Theobroma umbraticum
ATAAAAATAATAATAAATAATAAACAAAAAACCCAAAAAAAGAAAAAAAATAAATCCTAATGATGGGACTTTCCAAGGAAGCTTGCGAAGGCAAGTTTCTTTAGAGCATTCCCTAGGTGAAAAGATACCTCCGAACCCCACCAGTACAATGGGAAGGTTCAGAGAAATATCTTTAATAAGAAGCTTTTACCTTTATTAGGATTTGTATTCATGAAAAATTGTTTTTACTTGCAAACGATTATCCCGACGATGGGATGTACCAAGTAAACTTGCGAAGGTGAGTTTTTCAAGTATTTTTCTATGTAAAAGAATACTCCCAGATCCTACCAGTACGATGAGCGATTTAGAAAGTACACTTAATAAAAGGTTTTCGTTTGGCATTATCTCGATTTAATGCCATGCATTTCAAAACTGCATCACGTGCACGTCAAACCTGTAAAACCAAATAAAATATTTTAATTTGTTAATAAAATAAAAGATAAAGTAAATAAATAATAATTACGGAAACACAAGAATAAAATTAATGGGTTAGGATAATATATGATTAAATGGTACCGTTTGTGGAATGGGCGTTATAGAGGTGCTAATTCTTCCCTGTGTGTAACTGTACTCCTTAACCTAACTCTAAATAAAATACGTAGGTTAGTTTATCGTTCTTTAGATGGACCTAAAATCAATTTAAGATTTCGTCAAATAGAACAAATTTATTAGTTGGCCAATCACATGTAAGTAAAAAAGATTGGTGGCGACTCCCTAAGTTAACCACATCTAGCGATCGGGTTCTCGAACTCGTGCATTACAACAGCTTGGCGACTCCATTAGGGACGCTAAAAAGTCGAGCCATAATTAATCATAGGTTATCTTAAGCCCTAAATAATTTAGTGTTTCCTTTAAATTCGAGTATTTGTTTTATGAATTACGGTTTTGTGCATTAATTGTTTTATAGTCATATTTTATTATTTTTAATTGTGGGAAATTTAGGATAGATGGATGTGAGATTGTCCATCAAAGGTTGGTATGTTCCTTCACACACATGCACACATGTTGCATTCATGCATAAGCTTTCTATCCGGGCTTTGTCCTTTATTAGGAGGGAGTTTAGTAGCTATGCTATTGTGAGGTGATAATCTCCGCATGAGCTAGTGAACACCTCCACTCAAATTGAACTTAGTCTATTCAAAGCTTGTAATGGGTGAGGACCAGAGTGCTTTACTAGTCCGAATGGACGACAATGAGAAATAATTTGAGAACCTTTAATCTCATTCAAAACTAAACCCAGCATATAGAGTGCCGTAAGTGCTCTTTCCTATAGGTAGAACTTTACTGAGCTTGTCATGTAGAGTACACCCTAGTTTAGGGCACTTAAAGGAACAAATCTGTCATAGTAGCTTTTTTGGATAAAATAAAAATAACACATGCCAAAGTGATTTTTTTTAAAAAAAAAGAAAAACAAAACAGAATAAAAAAGAAGTTTTTAGTTCCTTTTGTCTAAAGAAAAAGAGAGAAAAGCTTCTTTTCTTACATAAATAAATGAGGAAGGTAAAAAGAGAAAATGATGTTTCTTGTGAAACAGAAAGAAAAAGAAAGTGGTTTTCAAGCAACAAGAAGAGAGAACATAAAAAGGTTTTTTATTCTTCCATTTTCTTCGATAACCACAAAAAGAGAGGGATTTTTAGTTTTAAATAAAATTTTCTACCTCCCATTATGCATGATTTTCAATAATGTGGTCTTCCATTTCACTTCATTTGATTCATGCATCAAGGCATCATAGCATTTCATGTATACATGCAAATATCATATTTTCATCTATATGCAATCATCTCATGTTTATTCTAGTAAAGAAGAACCCTATAGTATTGTTAGCTTTGTAGAAAAGAGAATAAATCTCTTTTTCGAAAAAGTTTTAGTAAAGTTTCATTTTTTTTCTCTTTTTTTTGGGGGTCAAAAGGATTGAACGATATAGAACACCAATTGGAAGTAAGGATAAGTGCATTGGAACGTAATCAAGAAATATTTGGACATGACTTTCGAGATATGAAAGGACAGATTGCCAAATTGATGGAAATGGTTGAACGTCTTAATGAAGCTAAGGGAAAGCACCAGCAAGAATCCCTATCGCTTCAGATTGAACCACGCCAAAAGTAATCACTGAATAAAAATCAATTTGTCCTTGATAGACCAAACACATTGCTCAGTCATTAAAAGTAAGAAAAATAAAGAAGGAAATATCTTAGTCAAAATAAGTTAGGTTAGTATCCAAAAAAGGAAGAATATTTAATCAGGAAAGTACAATATATATATATTTGGACATAAAAAAAAGGTTAGGTAAATTAGCAAAAATAAAAAATATATATTTATGATCGATACTTATAATTAGGAAAGTTTCAAGGTTTGGTCTAAAAAGTCAATAAATAAATAAACAAAAATAAAATAAAATGAAATAAAAAGAATAAGACTCAGTATGAAATTATTAAGTATAAAAATATAATGTTTGATTTGAAATCAATATCGATGATGGGATATTCATACGGAATGCGAGAGGTCGCAATTGCGAAAGAATTTTCCTAGGGTAGGGACTTTGGTTAAGACCTCACCAATACGATGGGAGGGTCTTAATTTGAATCTCGATGTTCCTAATTTTAAATAAATAAAATCATATATATTTAATTACCAATTACCAATTAGTAAAAATATAGAAACAAAGGAAATGGGGAGGTGATGATAACAATAAACATGATAATAATAATAATAATAATAATAATAATAATAATAATAATACAAAAAGAAATAGATAAAATACGTATAATAAATAATAGTAATTATATAAAAATACTTGATTCAAAAATATGATTTTTAGGGAAGTTTATATGGTAAGATAAATAAGCGTTCACATAGCAAAATACACAACAAAATAAGAATAGTTATATAAAAATAAATAAATATAAAATATTTGTTCACGTTATATATGCATACAAAGAAAAATAATAGGAATTTTAGAAGATAAAAATAAACACTAGAATTTATGAGTACATCGCGTACCATTGGTGTATTGTTAAATGCCATGGCATGTAAATATATTCTGTATATGAGTACAAATCCCAATGATGGGACTTTCTAAAGAAACTTGCGAAGGCAAGTTTTTCGAAGAATTCTCTAAGTGAAAAGATACCTCTGAGCCCCACCAGTATGATGGGAGAGTTCAAAGAAATATCTTTAATAAAATGCTTTTGCCCTTATTAGGATTTGCATTCATGAAAATACTGTTTTTACTTGCAAACAATTATCCCGATGATGGGATTTACCTAGTAAACTTACGAAGGTGAATTTTTCAAGTATTTTCCTAGGTGAAAGAATGCCTTTGAATCCCACCAATATGATGGGTGAATTCGAAAAGTACACTCAATAAAAGATTTTCGTTTAGCATTATCTCGATTTTATGCCATGTATTTCACAATTGCATCACATGCACGTCAAACCCTTACAACCAAATAAAATATTTTAATTTGTTAATAGAATAAAAGATGAAGTAAATAAATAATAATTAAGGAAACATAAGAATAAAATTAATGGGTTAGGATAATATATGATTAAATGGTACCGTTCGTGGAACGAGCATCATAGGGATGTTAATCCTTTCTTGTGCGTAACTGTAGTACCGAACCTAACTCTAAATAAAATACGTAGGTCAATTTATCGTTCTTTAGACAGACCTAAAATCAATTTAAGACTCCGTTGAACAAAACAAATTGATTAGGTGACTAACGCATCTAGGTAAAAAAGATTGATGGCAACTCCTTAAGTTAATCACGTCTAGCGGTTGAGTTCCTGGACCCACACATTTTGACAATGTCAAAGTTAGAGTCTCTCGATACACTTGTTTTTGCTAACCCATCAGTAATTGTGCTAACCCATCAGTAAGGAGTCAAAGCAAGGATCTTAAGAGAGTTTTGTTTCTCTCTAAAGTGTTCAAAGGATGTTAATTGTGATTGCATTGCATGCATATAGAGTGCAGTTATTATCATACGATAATTTCTATGGCTAGGAGATTTAAATATCAATAACAATAAAAATCTTCAATTTGCTTTGACTCTTTAATGATTATAATTGTTTGTTTTATTGGAAGACATTGAAACAAGTGGTATTTCAATTTTCCTTTCGCTTATTAAAGCACTCTGTTCTTTTTGATAAGTGATAAGAGACTTACTACATTTGAAAGCATCTAAATATATGTGGTTAATAAGATAAGGTAAATAATTAAATTTTAAAAATTGAAACAACGAAGGACGTCAAATGTTGTCAAACATACTCTAAAAGCACATTTGGTTTGTGGAATAAAATGGAATATAATAGAATAAGTATTCTGTAGAAATAAAATAAGGTAAGAATATAATAGAAATATTATTATGTAGTTTAGTTGATGGAATGGAATAAGGTAAGAATTGTTATTACAGTTTATTGTAATGTTTGGTTGGTAAAAATAATTTTGGAATAACAAAGAAATATGGGATAAAAAGATAACAATACCCTTTATTCTAATATATATAATTATTTATTTTAATTTTTTACATTAAAATGTTAATAATTTATAATTTATTTAAAATATTAATAATCAATAATTTAATATTAATATTTTATTTATAATTTAATCATTAAAAATTAAAAAACTAATATTGGTTTTATAATTTAAATATCATTATGATTAAAATATTAATAATTTAATTAACTTTCAAATTTAAAATATTAATTTTTCATAATAGATAATTAAAAATTTAGATTTTTTATTATAATAAAATTTTTTAAAAACAAATATATTCTTTATATAATTTTGTAAGATTTATACCAAATAAAAAAAATAAGAACTTTTTTTAAAATCATTTAATTTTTATTTTCATTAAAATTTTAAAATTTTAATAACTTATATTAAAATATTAGTATAATTTTTTATTTTTATCTATTTTCATTTTTCATTTTTTAATTTATATTTTAATTAAAAATTTAAAATATTAATAGTGAAATAAGTTAAACATTAATATTTTAAAATATTAATACTTTTAAAATTTTTAATAAAGGTAATTTTGCCTTATCATTTTTAGAGGCTTTTCCCCCAACCATGGTGTAGCAATGCCATAGGGGGTTAGGATTAGTTAAGCTTTCTTTTTGGAGGATTTTGAAGATTGCCTATTGGTCAAAATACACACTAAGTCACTGTATTTATGCATTTTGTTCAATTTAGTTCCCATATTCACAATCAAAGCAATTTAATCTCTTAAATTTGAAAATTATTTTAGTTTATTCCCTTTTCTTAACGACATCCAATTTTACCAATAAAGGGGATGACATCATTGCTAACTTGACACAAACGTGGAACATTTTGATGAAGTGGCACTGACATGATGACGTGGTGTGCCACATGGCACCGACACGATAATGTGGTAGTGCCACGTGGCATTGATATAATGACATGGTACTAAAATGTTGATGTGTTGATGCCACGTGACAATGCTGAGGTGGCAGATTGAGAAAAGAAATTTCAAATAAAAAATTTATGGCACACCATAGGAATTAAATTGAACAAACTAAAATCTATAATGCAGGGATTAAATTGAATAAAATTGAAGTGTTTAAGGATTAAATTACAAAATATTTGAAAAATAAAAATATTTAAGTAGATAATACATATACTTATTAATAAGTCAAATGTTTAAAAGTAAAAGATTTATGGTGTTAAGAAATATATATTAATATTTTCTTATTTAATCAGCATGTCAGTACTACACCAACATTACCACGTGACACTACCACATCATCACATCGGTGTCACATGGCACTGTCATGCCATTATGTCGACATCACATCAGTAAAAGAGCCATGTTAACGTTGACGTCATCTTTTTAATGGCAAAATCGAATGTCATTAGGGAGAGAGGTTAAATTGAAGCAATTTCGAAAATCAAATAATTAAATTATTTTAATTTTGAGTACAGGGATAAAATTGAATAAAATGCATGAATAAAGAGACTGGGTGGGTATTTTAACCATTAACTATTACAAGAGAGTACGTATTTCTTGGGCCATTTGCCAATCAAACAAGAGAATAAGTAATACATAAGAATAGAGAGTGAATAGCTTAACTATTTCCCATACCAAATATGCTATATTAAGGTATGTAACAATCCTCTGACCTTGTTTGTGGAATCTAAAATCTCCTTTTAACTCCCTCGAGTAATAGATGATAATCCTAGATTAAAACCATTGTTAACTTATTTTGCTATTTCTAAAATTGTCACCCAAAAGTTTTAGCGAATACCATGAACACTGAGAACTTAATTATACCATATGAAAGTTGTCATATATAAATCATACAGCAGCACCAGTTGATAGCTTAACGAAGGAAAATATTGCTAATTAAGAAAATTAAACTTCCAGAAAATTGTAGACTGCGGTCTACATACGGAACACAAATACTTATATAGCAGCCAAACAAGTTTTATTTAAGAGAACGATTATATGTCTACTTTTATCCTTTGATATCTGATGCATTATTCAACAAGTCATGGCTGCTTTTCTGAAACTTTAACGAAGAAACCATTTGTAAATTCCAAAATCGGTGTACGGGCCACCTCTCCTCCTCTGATCCTTGTCAAACTATATTGAAAATTCAAAAAAGAAAGACACTATATTAGATATACTTTATATATAGTAGCTAGATATATAAGTAAATAATCATAAAAGTACAAATTTTACTTAGATATAATAAAGATATAAACCTGTTATTTTTGGTAACCCAGACATGTAAAAGGACTGCCATCAGAACCTTGCTGAACTCTGCGCCTGCACATGTCCTATTCCCTCCTCCAAATGGTATGAAGTTCTTCGCCGTTGAAATGCCTCCCATGTTCTTTAATTATAAGATTTGCACAGTATGAGAAAAGAGAAAGATTACCTTACAATTATTCAAACTTATAAAAGCCTCAATCA
>NW_018397257.1:9549295-9549861 GCF_002168275.2 Theobroma umbraticum
TCCTTTAAATTTCTGCTATTTGTGTTTATATGTGTTAAGGTTACTATTATTAATTCTGTTTATGAGCAGAGCAACGTTTCTTTTTTTATCAATCAAACGAAATCTTATTCAATCTATTTTTTATTCGGTCAATATTTTTGAGTCGGTCAAAAGTATAAGTAAAGCTAGACTAGCTGGGGAAAGATTGACATAGTATCTACCTTCCATCTTGAAGGGTTGAAGGTAAGAGGTTCTTCATATGTATTAGGGTTAAATTGAACTGCAGGTACAGCCATAAGGATCCATCCTTTTGGTATAGTATAACCTGCAAATAAGAAACATTCTATTGATCATAAAATATATATTTGGGATCTGTTTAAGTATACAAAATAAACAGATCAATTTATTCATAAATAAGAATAATTGTACCATCAACATGAATATCAGTTATAACTCTTCTCAAGATTCCAGGAGCAACACTTGCTAACCGAAGCGTTTCTTTAATCACCTAATAATAGAAAAATAATAAATTAAAAATCTTAGAAAAGAAATCAATTTTCTTTCTTTGAGAAAATGTTGCCATTTAA
>NW_018397257.1:9549871-9550497 GCF_002168275.2 Theobroma umbraticum
GAGTAAAAGTCATAGATTTGTATTCCTCCCATGAAAGTCCACGAGTGGCGCCTTCTCTTTTCTTTAGAATTTCCTCATGCTCCTCCTAGTGAAATCGTATCCCAAAAAAATAAATAAAAAGGAAAAAGAAATCAAGGTTTTCGTTATAAAAATGATAAAATGTTCGCAACATAAAAAAATAATATTCGAAATGATCTTATTTCGATAATTAATCACTGACAGTTAATTGTTGCAATGCTGATGGATCATCCAATACACACTTAATGGTAAAAGTAAAAGCGGAGGAAATAGCCTCAATGTTAGCCAATAGGAGAAGGAATATAAGGTTGCTGACGAACTCCTTCGTCAAAAATGATTCCTTTCCCATGTCTTCCACTATTTGACCAAGAAAATCTCCTTTCTTACAACCTTGGGAATAAGACTTCGTTCTTTCTTCTAGCAACTGAGATATAAGCTTTAATGCTTTTTGTTGCTTCTGCATATATATTTAGAGAGAGAGAGAGTGGAAGATATCAGTTTTTAAATATTTTAAAATTTTGCTATAAAATTTACAAGGTTATAGCAAGTGTAAAAGAGATGATTAACCTTTATGCATCTGTAGAAAGCAGTCCCAGGGATATACAAAG
>NW_018397257.1:9550597-9553620 GCF_002168275.2 Theobroma umbraticum
TTACCTGAGAAGAAATGTACAGTCACATGATTGACTTGACTTAGGTCTTCTTACATTGGAGTAAACTCAACAAAAAGGACCCACCAAGTGATTCTGATATGCGTTTGTTCTTTAAGCTACTTACCCTTTTTTTATTCCTAATTATATTTGTTTGCCAAAAGGAAATTTATGTTATCATCTAGAATATATGCATATTCTAACAAAATATTTACTTAGTGGATTTTTGAATGATTTGATAGTAGAATATTGGTGGTTTCCACCATGGAATAATGCAACATTATAAGTTTTTTCAAGAAGGCTAAAAGCATATATTACCTAGTTTCTTTAGATTAAATTTAGTAGTATATCCTAAAGTGTTACAACACAATTAAAAGAATTCAATTTAGTTTTTTGGTGCACTAGAAGAAATTATTTTTTGATAGAATATAAACCAAACTCAACTAAACCAGCAAAATCCAACCTATAAGGAAATTGACTCTGCCCTATATATCCTTGATGGCAAAATGAACATAAAATTAAAGCCAAATAAATATCTCAAATTTCAATAGAAAAAATTAGTTAGATTTAGTTAGCTTTTAGGGAAAACCAAAGCCCTTTTATTGTACAGGTTTTGTTTTACCTAACCGGCTTTCATGTCAATAGGAGTCTTTGGTAATTCATATTGAGATTAACAATGGTATATCAATTGTGTGCTAATAAAATATACTTTTTCAAACAAAAAATAATATTTTTACAGTTATATATATAGATATAATGTTCTAAAATATTATTGAATTACTTAAAAAAATTCAAATAAATTTATTTTTTGTTATTACCTCTTACATTTAATTAAGTATTTATATTTTTATTTCAAGTCAAATTAACTTTTATGATTATCGATTAATTAATTATTATTAATTAAAATATATATTTTTATTTTATACATATGTGTAGTATGAAGCTATTAATGTTGTAAATATTATGTTACATCATTATCTCTTATAATATGTTAATATGTCGTATATGTTAATATTGATGTTGAAACTGTCAAGTGATCATGATATCATAAAATATTAACATATTAAATCACTTTTTACTTTAACATGTCAATATGCATTATTAATATCACGTTATATAAAAAAATTAATAAATGTTATATTAGTTAGTAGCCATTATAATTAATTAATCATTAATTATAAAACTTATTTTAATAAAAATAAAATATTAAAAACTTAATTAAATATAATAAAAAATTTATTAAATTATTTTTAAATGATTCAATCATATATTTAAATATTTTACAAATAATATTTTGCACAGCATATTTTCTGAATTATTATCTAAAAAAATAAAATAAAAAAATAACCCAAAAATATTATAGTACTACTTTACATGCTAACCGCTGTCAGTGGCCTTAGGTTAAACCCAGAAACAGGGTCACATCTCTCACTGATAAAAAGTATTAGAAGGATAATCGTTTTTTCTTTTATTGTAATTTGTCGACTGTTTCTTTTGTCTTGGTTTATTTTCTTAAGTAAATTGATTAAATATAAAAGCATAATCGCCATGTCTTAAATGAATCTGACTATTTTAAGAAGTAGTTTCTCTGTTCGTCTATCGCACGCTCTCTTCTCAGCTGCTCCGCCTTCTCCAACCGTAAGATTCTTTTCAATGCCTCGAAACACTTGCGTTCAATTTACGCAACCTTATTGTTATTCTCCGATCCTTTTGAAAAACCCTAAATCTTTTATTTATTTATTTATTTATTCATTCATTTGTTTATTTTCGAAGTTTGCAGGTGCGATTGGAGTTAGGGTTTAAAAGTAGCCCTGAGTCGAAATCTTAGGTAATTTCAGGTATACAATATTCTCTCCCTTGTTTGGCTGCTGAGAAAATGCGCCAAGGTGAAAAACGAAAGGGAAAATGTTTGTCTTTCTTTGCATAATTTTGTTTTGCATGTTGGAATTATTCTATCTCTGATTCAGATTGGCTGGAGTATCAATCATGATTGCGTATTTTATTTCTTTGAACTATTATTATGTTTTATCATATTATTTTTTTGCAAAAAAAATTATGAAGATTGATAACATTTGATTAATTGTAGGGATCCTGCTTACAGTTTGTTGATTTTGATTGTTTGAGTCGTCTTCTTAACTGCATTATTGTTTTGCTAATAGCCACATTGTTGATTTTACTAATGCTGCTCTGTCTGGAAATGATGATTTTTCCCCTTTTTTTTTTCTTATTTTCTAATTCGAAGGCTAATTAGATTGATGCACATTGGGAGTTGAAGCCGAATTCCTTTGACAGAATGGGATTTGATAACGAGTGCATACTGAATATCCAATCTCTGGCCGGAGAGTACTTCTGTCCTGTTTGTCGTCTACTTGTCTACCCAAATGAAGCGTTACAGTCGCAATGCACCCATCTTTACTGCAAACCATGTTTAACCTATGTTGTCAGCACTACTCGAGCTTGTCCTTATGATGGTTACTTAGTAACAGAAGCTGATTCTAAGGTAAGTCTCCGACACTTTGATGGTTCTTATTGTATTCTCAATATCATTGTTTCCTACTTATTGACCATTTTCTTTTCCCCTCAAAATACAGCCACTTGTTGAGTCGAATAAGATGCTTGCTGACACCATTGGGAAAATCGCAGTTCATTGTCTATACCATAGAAGCGGCTGCACATGGCAGGGTCCTCTGTCTGAATGTACAGCTCATTGTTCTGGGTGTGCATTTGGCAATTCTCCGGTTGTATGTAATAGGTGTGGCATTCAGATTGTGCATCGTCAAGTTCAAGAACATGCGCAAAATTGCCCTGTGAGTGCATTGAATTTTTTAGTAATATATCAGACCATGTTTTATGTAGCATTTGTGATAAGTTTGACTTTCGTACATGCTTTTAATTACAGAGTGTGCAGCCACAAGCACAGCAGGCTAAGGGTGGTCAGGATACTGCTGCTGCCGGTACCACTGCTGCTGCCGGTACCACAGCTGCTGATCAGGCCCAGATTGCTTCTCAGACAGGAACAGCTACTT
>NW_018397257.1:9553720-9558530 GCF_002168275.2 Theobroma umbraticum
TAAACAATACTATTGATAATTAAATTATTAATTTTATATAATTAAATATATAAATTTATTAAATTAATTAAAATTTTTTTTGACCCATAGAACTGGCCGTGCCCTAACCCACATCAACTCACTGATTTAGTGGGTTGGCCTATTTAGGCTTGATTCTAATATGGGTCAAAAATTTCTAACTTAACCTACCTCATATTTAATAGAAAATGAGCAACTCTATGAGCCAGGTCCATTTTGACAGATCTATACAGCAGCATCAGTTGATAGCTTAACGAAGGAAAATATTGCTAATTAAGAAAATTAAACTTCCACCAAATTGCTGACGGCGGTGTACATATGGAACACAATTACTTATATAGCAGCCAAACAAGTTTTATTTAAGAGTACGATTATATGTCCACTTTTATCCTTTGATGTCTGATGCATTATTTAACAAGTCCTGGCTGCTTTTCTGAAACTTTAACGAAGAAACCATTTGTAAATTCCAAAATCGGTGTACGGGCCACCTCCCCTCCTCTGATCCTTGTCAACCTATATTGAAAATTCAAAAAAGAAAGACACTATATTAGATATACTTTATATATAGTAGCTAGATATATAAGTAAATAATCCTAAAAGTACAAATTTTATAGTAGTGTAATAAAGATATAAACCTGTATTTGGTAACCCAGACATGTAAAAGGACTGCCATCAGAACCTTGCTGAACTCTGCTCCTGCACATGTCCTATTCCCTCCCCCAAATGCTATGAAGTTCTTCGCCGTTGAAATGCCTCCCATGTCCTTTAATTATAAGATTTGCACAATATGAGAAAAGAGAAATACTACCTTACAATTATTCAAACTTATAAAAGCCTCAATCAACTACAGCAATCCTTTAAATTTCTGCTATTTGTGTTTATATGTGTTAAGTTTACTATTATTAATTCTGTTTATGAGCAGAGTAAGGTTTTTTTTTTATCAATCAAACGAAATCTTATTCAATCTATTTTTTATTCGGTCAATTTTTTTGAGTCGGTCAAAAGTTTAAGTAAAGCTAGAATAGCTGGGGAAAGATTTACATAATATCTACCTTCCATCTTGAAGGGTTGAAGGTAAGAGGATCTTCATATGTATTAGGGTTAAGTTGAACAGCTGCAGGTACAACCAAAAGGATCCATCCTTTTGGTATAGTATAATCTGCAAATAAAGAAACATTCCATTGATCATAAAATATATGTTTGGGATCTGTTTAACCATATAAAATAAATAGATCAATTTATTCATAAATAAGAATAATTATACCATCAACATGAATATCAGTTATAGCTCTTCTTAAGATTCCAGGAGCAACACTTGCTAACCGAAGTGTTTCTTTAATCACCTAATAATAGAAAAATAACGAATTAAAAATCTTTGAAAGAAATCAATTTTCTTTCTTTGAGAAAATGTTGCCATTTAACTCACATAATGAGTAAAAGTCATAGATTTGTATTCCTCCCATGAAAGTCCACGATTGGCGCCTTCTCTTTTCTTTAGAATTTCCTCATGCTCATCCTAGTGAAATGATATCCCAAAAAAATAAATAAAAAAGAAAAAAATAATCAAGGTTTTCCGTATAAAAACGATGAAAATGTTCGCAAAATAAAAAAAAAATCATTCAAAATGATCTTATTTCGATAATTAATCACTGACAGTTAATTGTTGCAATGTTGATGGATCATCCAATACACACTTAATGGCTAAAGTAACAGCGGTGGAAATAGTCTCAACACTAGCAACTAGGAGACAAAAGATAGCGTTGATGACAAACTCCTCCGTCAAAAATGCTTCCTTTCCCATGTCTTCCACTATTTGACCAAGAAAATCTCCTTTATTACAACCTTGGGAATAAGACTTCCTTCTCACTTCTAGCAACTGAGAGATAAGCTTTAATGCTTTTTGTTGCTTCTGCATATATATTTAGAAAGAGAGAGAGAGAGAGAAAGCGTGTGTGGAAGATATTAGTTTTTAAAGATTTTAAAACTTTGCTATAAAGTTTAGAAGTTATAACAAGTGTAATAGAGATGATTAACCTTTATGCATCTGTAGAAAGCAGTCCCAGGGATATACAAAGGGAACGTCATAAGTCCTTCCAAGAAGCTACATAAATATTCACTTAAGTTTTCCTCTGACTTTTCCAATTCATAACTCACCATAATATTTGAAGTAAACCCAAGTATCATCTGCAAAATGCGATAAAATTAGTGAAAATAAAAAAAGAAAAGAAAAGAACTAAGTACACATTGTAATAATAAGTCCACCTTGATTTATAGCCGTTTCAACCCCTACTCTCCTCAAACTTGTGTCCAAGGTTCATATTATTTCGCTACTACTGTTTTATGAAGTATATTAGGTTAGGCTAGAATTACTTACAACAGCACTTTGGGCTCTTACGTCTACTTCTGACTGTTTGGCCCACTCATGCAATCCACGGTTTATGATTTCCTCAGACTCACAAAGTAGCTTCTCTTTGAGAGCCTCAGGGCCAAAGTGACTCAGAACCACACGCTTCAGATACTTGTGCAGGTAGCCACCTTCATTTATGTTTTCTTCGTGAACCAGCTTTGCAAAGGAATCCATGTAATATAGCTCGACAAGTTTTCCTTCTTGTTGGAGCACGAAATAATTGAAATCAGGATCTGACGATACCACCACTGATTGACCTGCTAAACTTGTCTTGAACAATGAACCATATCTAGTAGTTAATTAAGAAATGAAAGATTAATTTAAAAACCCATATCTATATAGAAAGCAAAAGTTTAAAATGATGAAAGTTTTCAATTCTTGCATGTTGAATGATTAATGTGTTTTTTCACCTTTCTATTCTCTCCTTAATAAAAGGATGGATGTCTATGGACCTGCACGTGACAAGAAAATTAAGCGTTTCCCCCATAATTGGGAGTCCCATGGAACCTGGAGGTAGTCTGCCACTACAACTAGGGTTCCTCCACCAATAAATCCATCTTGTCACACTTAGAACAAGGAAAGAGATGACAAAAAGCCAAAGAGGCCACATCTCCACTAGATCACTCAAGTGGGAAAGAGGAGATGGGAGGAGAGCAGAAGTGAACACAGCAAACTGGGTTGCACTTTGTTTTGGGTTTTTGTGAAGAGTGCGCTAGTCCTAATATATAAAAGCCCGTGATGATTTCAGTACTTGTCAATTGACAGTTTTCCCCTACCAAAATGGATGTTGATCAAGCTTTGATTACTGGAGTTAGTTAGACTTTTGTATTATTAGATTTGCTTTATTCCTGCATTTGATTGAACCCCTTGCTTCAAAAAATCAACACTTTTCTGACAAACATTATAATTGAATTGCCTTACCTGATTGAGACCATTTCACTATCTAAAGTTTTCTCCAGGAGCCGTTTACTTCGAGAAAGTTGAGCTCCGCTAGATACAATCCTTCTAAAGGTATTTTTAAAAATAATTTTTAAAGATAAAATAATTTTTTTTATAATTTTAATTTTTTTAGTTAAATTAGATAAAATTATTTTTAATAAAATTACACGTCATACTGTTACACATTATATATAAAAACATGTTACACGTTACGGTCAAAACAAGTTGTTACATATCATGTTAAAAAAATATTATTATTCTACGTTATGTACAAAAATATATTATAAATCATGATTAAAGAAAGTTGTTACACGCCATATTTAAAAAAAAATTATTATTACACGCCATGTACAAAAACATGTTATATGTCATGATGAAAAAAATATTGTTATCACATGCCAGGTTGAAAAAAATATTATTGTTATACACCATATTCAAAAAAGTTTTGTTACACTTTAATACTTAAAATGTTGTTGTTACTTACAAACCAAAGTTTCAAATCTTGTCAACTCTCTTCATTTTTTATTGTGTTTTTTTAACAATTTGATATTGATTAAAGTGTTTCTAATATATTTTCATAAATCAAAATATAAATTTTTAATTTAAAATATATATTCTAACTAAAAATAAAAAAAATTCTTTTGAAAACCTAGATTTATAAGTTTCAAATTCTTGAATTTATTAGTGTGGTTCCGAAGTGATCTAATTAAAAATTATTTCAAATATCTATGATTATTTTTATCGTTTTAGTTTTATCTAAAATACTTAAAAATTAAATTCGTCAAATAGTCATCCATCTTAAACATATTAAAATCATCTTTTGGTATCTTGTAAGTATAAAAGAAAAAAATCTGAAAACACAAGAGAGAGAAATCAAGTGCATGACAGATGAGCATTGAAAAGAGAAATCGATAAAATTAAAAAGAATTAGATGGTAGAAGAAAGAAATAAGAAACATAAATAAAAAAAACTTATGATGAATAATTTAATTTATTTAAAATAATTTTAAAAATATTTTTATTAAATAATAATTAAATATAATTAAAATAATTAATTTTTTTAAATAATTATTTTTAAAATATCTTTATCAAAAAAATTATTCTCCACAATTTCCTTTTCCTTCTATCACGTTTCATTTTCCTGTTTTAAATCTTTGGTGGATTCATAGGAGAGACAGCTTCCAACTATGCTGAGAGCAATTATTACCTTGATGACTTGATCTTTCTTAAAAAGAGCAGATGTCTGTCTACGTCGAAGTGGAGTTATAGCTGACATGAAATGAACCAATAAGTGGAGTTATAGCTGACATGAAATGAACCAATAAGATCGTTCCGAGAACCATTGCCTTAAGGAGTTAAGAGACAGCTGGAATTTATGGAAGAAGATAAAGGCTCCAGCTTCGTTCATGATAAGAGCGAAAGCGGACAAGGCAGTTGTGAGTAATCA
>NW_018397257.1:9558630-9561712 GCF_002168275.2 Theobroma umbraticum
ATTTGCATTATTCTTGCATTTGATTGAACCCCTTGCTTTGAAAATCAACAGTTTTCTGACAAACATTCTAATCGAATTGCCTCACCTGATTGAGATCATTTCACTCTCTGAAGTTTTCTCCCATAATGAGCCATTTACTTTGAGAAAGTGGAGCTTTGCTAGAGACAATTCCTTCTATCACTTACCATTTTCCCGCTTTAGATCTTTGGTGAATTCATAGGAGAGACAGCTTCCAATTTGGTCAGAGCAATTATTATCTTGATGACTTGATCTTTCTAAAGAAGGGGCGAAGTCTGTAGATGTCGAAGGGGCGTTACAGCTGACATGAGATGAACCAATGAGATCATTCCGAGGACCATTGACTTAAGGTGTTAGGAGACAGCTGGAATTGATGGAAGAAGGAAAAGGCTCCAGCTTCGTCCACGACAAGAGTAAAAGCGGACATGGCAGTTGTAAGTAATCAATAACAAAATGAAGAAACAAAAAGCAATATTTAATAAAAATAGAAATTCTCCGCCCTCATTTAACTCATTTAATATCTTGTTCGGTGGTTTTTTTTTTATAATTTTATGTCATGTGCCTTTTATCAATCAAAATCTTAATATGAAATGTTGAAAGAATAAGTGACATAAAATTATGTTAAAAATACCTAATAAAATATTAGGTGAGAATTGCAAATATATATTTAATAATTATATAAAAACATAGCAATCAAAGGAGTTGGAGTCCATTAATTATAACCAACAAAGTAAGTAGTAGGTTTGAATATACATACTATTATTCAAACATTATTGAAAATATCATCCCAAATGACTGGTGATTGGTGAATAAGCTTTACTCTGAACAGGAATTTCGAGTCATCGATCATCCTTGGAACAGACTAAGGGGTTGCTTATGGTCTTCGATCGGCCTCATTATATGCCCTTATTTGGGTGAAAGAAAAATTTAATCTGAATTGAAAACGTTGTCTCGAAACCGTGTAATTAATTTTGAGCTACCTGCTTTTCGATCTGATGCCTTGTTTTCTCTAATGATATCCCTTGACTAAAGATCTTTCATGCATACGGTTACTGCTTAGGGCTTTGTTGTAACAAGAGTGGCAAGTAAAATCCTTCGAAGGGCTACCACGACAAGCCTATGGCCAAGCTTGGATATGAATTTTTTATGCTTGAGCTCGGTTCCACTAATTAAATCATTTTATTTATAAATAAATATATTTTTATTTTTATTTAATTTCATTTGTAAACTATATTTAAGATAGTAAACTATTAACATAAAAATAATATTTATTATTTTAATTATCAAATAATAATTAATTGATTAATTAAAAGAGAAATCTAATAAGTTCAACTAGATAGTAAACACTTTTAAGAGTAACATCAAAGTTTTCAAAAGATAGGATATTCGCCTAGGTCTGTGGGCTTGACTTAACTGGGGTCAAGCTTGGACATAAACTTTCAAGCCCAAGTTCGACTTTATTAAATAATTACAAATAAATATTATTATATTATTATAAAATATAATTTAAAATAACAATTATAAAAAAAATATAAAAAGAGAGTAGGAAAGATCTTATTTAAATGTGTATTTATAAATGAAGTGAAGGGTCAGTGTATAAGCTAATAACTTTTTATTTAGATAAAATTTATAAGATAAAGATAATACTAAAAGATTAAACGGATGGATTAAATTTTAATCTTAATTCAATTTAATCTACATTCAAATTTAAATATACAAAACATAAACAGATATTTTTAAAAATATTCATAACATATATTTTTATCTTAATTTTAAAATATATTTTAAAATACTAATCTAAAATATCATTTTATTATACGGCTTAACTCTGTGACCAAGCAAAACATGAAGAAACCCAAGCCCTAAGAAAAAAACCATAAAGAATCCACTTTCACAACGCTGCCCAAAGTAATTCCTTCCCATGTAAGGAAGAACTTACCATACATATTCATAAAGTAGTTAATTAATAGCAAAACACTCAGTGGCGAAGCTAGTTAAACCTGGTAATTTTAAATATAATACATTAACACAATAAGGAAAGATACGAGATTCAATAGGTTTGGATTTAGTTTTAACGTATTATACAAGATTTCACCTAATGGTTAAATATATAAATAGTTAAATAATATAAATAAAAAGAAAAAAAATAAAAAAACTATACCTTCTTTTAATTTCACAATGTGGTGGTGAGTGATATCCGTTCTTCCTTGTCAAAGCCTAAAAGAAAAAGGTAAAAATAAAAGGGCAAAAGAGGAGAGAAAGAGTAGATTCATTTATCCCCTTTATTAATGAATTTCTTAACTTAAAAAAAAAAAGAGAAAGAGAAAAAGAAAGAGATAAAAAGGTGTGAAGCAATTGAAATTATGGTAAATGAGTAAGACTTGTAGGATCATTTTATTAGTTTTTATTATATTAATTATTAAATAAAATATTATTTTGATAAAATTTTTCAAAATTTTGGGAAAATCACTAAAAAATATATATAAATGAAAATTTTCAAAAATTTTGAGAGGGCGATCCATCCATTACCCTCCGCTCCTGAAACCACTTCAATCAAAATTTATTCAAATTGAAATACATATATTATTTTAATCAACAAAATTGGCCTTTGTAATATTGGTCATTTTTGTTATGTGGGCTTCCAATTAGAAATTTGTACTTTTTCTTACCATTCACAATTAACTTCATATCCCTCCTAAAATATAACCCTGTGCTTGGGCTAAACAATATGGAAGCTTTTGAACAGATAAGCTTCGGAAAGCTTAAAGTACTGGAGGAGGCAGCATCAAATGAGGATGGGAAGATCTCTCTCAAACTCATGGTCGGCAAATCCAAGAACATGTTTTGCTATGCTGAAGCAAGTGAAAAGTTTGTTGATTTGCTCTTCAGTTTCCTTCCTATTCCACTTGGGCTTATAGTAAAGAAATGCAGGAGGGCAGTTCAAAACGATGCATAAATCACCTTTATGACAGCATTTAGGATCTTGATGCTAAGCAATATAGTATCTAAGGAAACGACAGCAATGCTAGTCAGTCCCAAGCTTGCTCCTGGTTTTAGATATGAT
>NW_018397257.1:9561812-9566754 GCF_002168275.2 Theobroma umbraticum
CCAAAGGTTCTCTCAAACTCAACATTGATGGAGCAGCCTGCGCCAAACCAGGACCTGCGAGCATAAGGGGTTTCCTCCGAGACCACCAAAGCAACATAGGGGGTCTTCTTTTCGCCATCGAAGTAGAAGACTCTTAACTTCGCTGAATTCCAAGCCATCAAACAGGGCATCAAGTTCTTTCTGGACTCTCCATGGGCCTCCTAACACAACCTGGAAGTTGAGAGCGACTCCTTCAATTTTTGTTGGGCTAAAGGTCATAATAATGTTCCTTGGTGCATGAAGCTCATTTCCAGCACCATTGAAGCTCTGTCCAGTAACACTGCAGGCCTTTCGTAATGAATTCATGAATTTTCAAAAAAAAAAATAAAAAACACTGCAGGCCTTTCCTTCAAATATATCAGATGTGAGGCTAACACGATTGCTGATGGAAATAGTTGAAAATAGGATTTTTTGTATTGTTTTTACTACTAGAATCCAGTTTCTGCAGAACCATATTCAACCGTGACAACATGATCTGAATTATTAGTTTAAAAGCTGGAGAATTCCTTTAAAAACTTTATCAATTATTTTCAACTTATTCATATTTTAATCAAACATAAGAAAAATTAAAACAATCAATATCCAATATTTTTATTTAAACTCAAATTACTGAATATAAACTATAATACATAAAGTATAAAAAGTTAAATATGATATACAAAAGTTCACATAATCATTAAATATATAAATAATTAAATAATATAAATAGAAAAAAAAGATAAAAAAAAACTTTATCTCACCTTAATTTCACATAATGATGGTGAGTGATAAGATCTTTTCTTGTTTAAGCTCACAAGCTTATAAATCTTTTTCTAAGAATGAAGTGTATTTCAATATTGAATTACAAAGAGGAAAGTAAAGTAAAAATAAAAAGCTAAAAGAGAATAGAAAAAGAAAGATGATGAGAAATTAGGATAAAATTGAGTAAGACTAATGTGGTCAATTTAATATTTTTTATTTATACTAATTATTAAATAAAAAATTATTTTGAAGGAATCATTTTAAATATATATAATAAATAAATAGTTTTAAAAAATAAATATAAAAATTATATATAATAAATAAAATTGTTAAAAATTTTGAAGGGCCATGATTCAATACTCTCTGCAAATAGGCAGACCCACCTATATAAGAGTGGTGTCACATAACACCACTCAATTGTTAAAAATTTATACTAAGAATATTACTTTTCTAGAATATTACATAGTTAATAAAACTAAAGAACCTACTAATTTTTTTTACAATTTTCTAGAGAGTGGGGTCAAAAATTTATATACTAATATCTAAATACTTGAAGATAAAAAAATTTATAATTTAAGATTTTATTAAAGATATCAAAACCTAAACTACACTCGTTCTCTCCAAAAATTCAAAAATGACTTTTGAGACCTGCAATGAGACTTCTCTTCTCGATCTTTGATAGACAATTCGTTTACTTTTAGTAGTTGAAAACTATCTCTAACATGTATACAAATAAATAATTGCAACCACCCAGTCCTTTTGCCAATTGAATGACTTTATTTGTGTGAAACAATATTATCTTTGACCAATTAAGTTTCACATTATACATTGTTGTCTTGTCATGACTAAAAAATAAAAATAACTAAGTATAAGATATTATATGCAAAGTAACTTTCATGAACTGTACATATTTAATGCATAACTTAATACCACAATAACTTATATAGAGTCGTATACTCTATACAAAATATTTATTAATGATTGATTTTTCCATTGATTTAGTTGTAAATTTTGTATACCAAAAATTAATCAAAATCGTTAAAGAAATTGAATCAAGTAATCAATTAAAACTTAAACCAAATTAACTAAATTCAATTGATTTTGATCATTTTATTCGATTAACATTGATTAATACTCATCCGTATACTTGATCTATTTGTTCAAAATAAAGTTTAGTTATAAACGAAAATTTAAAAAACAAAATACTTATCATAGGGTTTACCAAATGTACTTTTGTGAGGTCACTTATTGTTTTCACCAATCTAATTATTACGAAAAAAAATAAAATTTAACATTTACTATTGGTTCATGAGCTTGATTATATAATAAGATGAAAAATAAACCATATATATACAAAAGTAAACTCTATATAAACCCCTTGTGACATAATTTTTTTTGTATAGCATCTGAGTTTTTTTTTTTTTCACATAAAATCATATATATGCTAAAGCTTCTCTTTTTCTCTTTTTTCGAAAAGCAGCTCCCCCAAAAGCTTTGATTTACCTTTCTATAATAGGATAAAAAATATACAAAAGAGAAGCTGGTTTCTCAGTCTGAGGAAATCATAAACCATGGATTGCATGAGTGGACCAAGCAGTCAGAGGTAGAAGTCAAAGGCCAAAGTGCTGCTGTAAGTAATTCTAGCTTAACCAAATATACTTCATAAAACCACAGTAGAGGGAGAGAGGTAGAAACGACTAAATCAAGGCTGACTTATTATTATGATGTGTACCTAGTTCCTTTCTTTCTTTTTTTTCCACTAATTTTATCGCATTTTGCAGATGATACTTGGATTTACTTCAAAGATTCTGATGAGTTATGAATTGGAAAAATCTGAAGAAAATTTAAGTGAATATTTCTGTAGCTTGTTGCAAGGACTTATGGCATTCCCTGTGTATATCCCTGGGACTGCTTTCTACAAATGTATAAAGGTTAGTCATCTCTATTACACTTGTTATAATCTTCTAAATTTTATAGCATTTTAAGATCTTCCAAAGATAGTACCGTTTACTGTGTGCCTATATATATATATATATATTTGCGTGCAGACGCAACGAAAATTAAGTAGTAAAGGTGCTATCCCAACTACTAGAAAAGAGAAGGAAGTCTTATTCCTAGGGTTGGAATAAAGGAGATTTTCTTGGTCAAATAGTGGAAGCCATGGAAAAAGAAGCATTTTTGACAAAGGAGTTTGGAGTCTACCTTATGTTGTGTCTTTTCCTTGCTAGCGTTGAAAGTATTTCCACTATTGTTACTATAGCCATTAAGTGTGTATTGGATGACCCATCAGTATTGCAACAATTAACTGTCAGTGATTAATTATCAAAATAAGATCATTTCAAATGATTAAATCTTATACTGCAAACATTTTCATCTTTTTTATAGAAAAAAACCTTGATTTCTTTTTTTTTTGGGGGGGGTATGATTTGCTTACGAGGAGCATGAGGAAATCCTAAAGAAGGGAGAAGGCACCAATCCTGGACTTTCATGGAATTCATGGAACGAATACAAATCTATGACTTTTACTCATTACCGGAGGTATACGGCAACATTTTCTCCCAAAAAGAAGATTGATTCCTCCCTAAAATTTTTTATTCATTATTTTTCTGGTTTCTAGATCATTAACGAATCGCTTTGATTAACAAATGTTGCTTCTTAAATTTTAAGAAGGGTTGTAACTAATATTCACGTTAATAGTATAATTATTCTTTTATTAATAAATTAATTTCTTTATTTGGTATAATTAAACTTATTGTAAACATATATTTTTATGCATGCAATGTTTCTTTCATCGTAAGTTATATACTATACCGAAAGTTTGGATCCTTATGATTGTACCCGCAGCCCTTCAACTTAATTCTAATACATATGAATATCCTCATGCCTTCAACTCTTTAATATGTAAATCTTTTCCCAAGCTTTTGTAGCTTAATCAAACTGTGATCAACCAAAATTGTTGACGGGATAAAAATAGATTTAAATAAGATTTGGTTTAATTGATATTAAAAAGTTAAGAAAACCCGTTACTTCACAGATAAACAAAATTAATAATAGTAATCTTAAAATAGGTGAACACAAATAGCAGAAAAATTAAAGGATTCTTGTAGTTGATTCAGACTTTTGTAAGTTCTAGTAATTGTAAGGTAATATTTCTCTTTTCTCATATTGTGCAAATCTTATAATTAAAGGACATGGGAGGCATTTCAACGGCGAAGAACGTCATAGCATTTGGAGGAGGGAATAGGACATGTGCAGGAGCAGAGTTCAGCAAGGTTCTGATGGCAGTCTTTTTACACGTCTGGGTTACCAAATACAGGTTTTTATTTTTATTATACTACTACTATAAAATTTGTACGTTTACGATTATTTACGTTCTACTAATCTACTAATTTATCAATTATCTTTATTATTTTAAATTATATATTACTATAATAAGTATACCTAATATGGTTTTTTTAATAAATTTTTAATATAGATTGACAAAGATCAGAGGAGGAGCAGTAGCCCCGTACACCGATTTTGGAATTGACAGATGGTTTCTTCGTTAAAGTTTCAGAAAAGCAGCCATGACTTGTTAAATACTGCATCAGATATCAAAGGATAAAAAGTGGATGTATAATCTACTCTTAAATAAAACTAGTTTGGCTTCCTATATTTGTGTTCCATCTGCACACCGCAGTCAACAATTTGGTGGAAGTTTAATTTTCTTAATTAGCAATACTTTCCCTTGTTAAGCTATCAACTAATGCTGCTCTGTGATTTATATATGACAGCTTCCATCTGGTATAATTAAGTTCTTAATGTTCACGGTATTCCGTGAAAATTTTGGATGAGGATTTCTGAAACAGGAAAGTTAATAATGATTTTAAACTAAGATTATCATTCAATACCCGAGAGTGCTTTAATAAGCCAGAGGAAAATTGAAATACCACTTGTTTCAATGTTTGAGAGGAACCAGGATTGTTTCAATGTCTTCCAATAAAACAAGCAATTATAATCTTTAATGAGTCAAAGCAAACTCAAGATTGTTATTGTCATGATATGCAAATCTTCCAGGCATAGAAATTATGCTATGATAATAACTGCACTTAATATGCATGCATTGCAATCACAATTAAAATCGTTTGAACACTCCAGAAAGAAACAGTATTCTCTTAAGATC
>NW_018397257.1:9566854-9572466 GCF_002168275.2 Theobroma umbraticum
CAAATGAAAGTTGAAAGGTTAGATTAAAATTTCATTTAAAATCAAATTTGACAAATAGGAAAATCAGGGCTTCATTCTGGAATAAAAAAGGAAAAAGAATCCTACATCTTGTTCATGAGAAGTACAATACTCAACAACCTTCTTTTGCTTATCAAAAGCAGAGTTCAGACTTCTTTGGCTTCTCATTGGAACAGAATCATTTGTTCAAGTTTTGATTGCTGTAAAAACTTTAATCATCTTATGTAATTAATTAAATAGTCCTTTCTAGAGTTTCCCCAGGGTATTGCTCAAGCTATGTAAATGAAGGAAAGAGACTGATAGGTCATGGATCATCAATTGAGAAAACGAAGAATGACAGTACAAGCAATTCAATAAAATTTTCGATGCAATGTTCTTGTTTCTGATATACCCTTTATTCTGGTTTTATGATGATAAACAACAAGTGACACTTTTCTACCAGGGCACTGGGGAACCAAATTACAACCATCCAAACACCTTTAAACCAGGTTCATTCAGGGTATCAAACTTCTGCCTTTGATTTAAAATTTTCAAACAGCACCCCAAACTTTTTTGATTGCTAAAAAAAATGCAGACTTGCAGAGAAACCATTAACTGAAAAAAGCCAGAGCAGAGAAATCTGCAAATGGAGCGCTAAACAGATTGCAATAGCTAGAAGTTCACGAACATCAAGTTATAAATATTAGCATGTGAGACTATATTACCTGGAAACAAAAGCTGACCAAAAAAGCAGCCTGAGAATGCTGGGAGACTAGTGAAATATTCCCTATCAGTTTAAGAAGAGACAGGCAGGAGAGAGCTTAAAGCACAGTGGAAAAGGTGTATGCTAGGGTCTAAGTCTTTGATCTGTACTTTGTCAACTATGATCAGATTTATTGAGGGAAGTCCTTCGTTGAGAAGTAGTGTACAGTCACAATCACAGTTAAGCTGTTGACTTGGGGTCTTCTTAACTCAAAAAAATATGCTTTAATCTTAGCATAGGTGATGTTACGGTTGGCAGGTTAGATGAACGCTTAATTAAATCACAAAAGTTAAGAGTAAGATGTACCTTTTTCTTCTCTCTTTCCCTTTGGTACGGATTCTTTACATTCTGTTAAACTTTTAGCCTTCATTCATATTTCTGGCAACTTAATACAAGCAACAAGCTAAATTTACCTTTGTTATCATCTCATATCTGAATCACCTCATGCTACACTGGTTTTTTCTCTCGTTCCAAATTTCAACCTCGCAACACCCATAAACTGCCCAGTACGTGTCCTGGCACCAATGTCCAATCCTGACTCTTGCTTCTGACATAAGGGATTTTGATTGTATTTCATAACCAGTTGAATACAACCATTTTGTTTTCCCTATTTCAGAGAAATAAGGAAACCACGCTCAAAATTTAAGTCAGGATACTTATGTCTAGTGCAAGAATAGCCTCGCTATGCAGCCATCCCTGAATAAATATCACACCAATGACTTGGAGGAGCTTAGCTTTATTTCAAGTTTCACATCGACTTCAGAGAGGCTTCAGGTTTAACCAGTGTTTGCCCTTAGAGCATAATAATTGTAAGCTGAAATTCCAGTTGTTTGCACTGAAAATTGGACTGCAATTTTGTGTGATCCTCATTTTCCTTGTCTTAAAACAAACAAGTACTCAGATGACCAAAGCTTTTTACTTAAACATCATATGGTATGGCATCGTAAAGCAAACACAAGATTACAATTGTAATAGGTGAATCCGTTAGCCATATATTGATAATAGATAAGATAACATAGCAACCCTCCTTAGTCCATACAATATAAACTATATATGCATCAATACAAAGCACCACCACAAAATTAACATCAAAGTAGCTAGGCTTCTGATGGCTAATGGTGACATCTATTACCCCCTCAAAAATCACAACCCAAAATTCTTGCTTTGGCTCCGCGAGTAGAAAGCAATCGGTTAGAGCAGATTTTGAGATAAAAGAAGCTACCAATAGACGCAAAGCCTGCAACACAACAAAATGTCAAAATTAGGATACGTCAGAAATTACTGTGAGATACATTGTTATGGTAGGTATCATTTGAGTTTTATGCCATAACTTTAAAACTAGGCAGATGCTATCTAAGCAGCCAGGCAATGTTCAGAGGGAATTTTTTTCCCCCTATTTTGGTTCAATGGTTGGGCTTACCTGCTGATGGTCATCAAAAGACCATCAACAAAGCTAGTTAGAACCTCCAGTGGTGCTTTTTATCATATGATAAATTTTTTGTAAAGGTTTGCTTTTAGAACTATCTTGATAGCAGGTAAACCTTTGCTGGTATAACTTTCTCGTTAACCATGCCAAGTTGGTTTATCCATTTAACTACCTAGACAGTGAAAAACTATTTTTGAACTTCCAACTGCTCCACTTACCAGGAAGATCAATGAGTGAACCTTCACCAATATTCTCAACTTTTAGAACAAAAGACTTTACGTGCTTAAACATAAGCATCAATTTAGGAAACACTACACAATCAAATGCAATTATAGATTCTGGTGATCAGGAAAATTAAACAAGGTTTGAAGAACTCAAAAGAGCTGTTCAATGAAAAATAAACAGATATATAATTTAACCTCACTCTGAAGCTGAAGATGCTATTGATGCCTAAACAATAAGGGAAAAATCTTTAACCACAAGAAACCAAGTGCAAGAACTTTATCCTCCAATTAGATCATATTGCAAATTAGAACATCAAGGTCATGATCTTCCAAGACTCATTTACAATGAATTTTTAATAAACCATATGATCTACCTAGGTACATTTGAATGAATTTGTAATAAATCATCTCTTCATACCATTAAAAAACATATTTACGTCATAATGTTCTATTAGGACAGACCAAGTGGAAAAAGAGAAAAAAAAAAGCAGGGAAATAATTTAAAGGGAAAATAACAATTCTAAACTTTTTCATCAAGGCCTTAAAATTTTTGAAAGTATTGCTGCTTGAAAGTTGAAAATCAGATGATACTTACTGAAAGTTTTCAGAAGAAAGTGATAATTTTAACTTACCCCCTTTTCACCCACATGCACAATGTGCTCTTCTATATCACTAAATGGTACCTTCAATTTGCTCAGAACCGAAAGACCTCAGATTGAGGATATAGCTGTTATGATCATCTGTTACAGTGAACAATGCTGGTCCCCTCAAAAATCTTTGACCACTTTTCTTATCCTTGTGATCCATGTCATTTAAAACTGAAACTGTCCGTGAGCTGTCAGAAGGGAGAAGCATTTTATCAGAAACTAGCATGCCATCCCATTTTGATTTCAAAGACCGCTAATATTTTGGGTGTGTATTTTCTTCAATGCCTAACAGTTGATTGTCATAGCTAAAACCAGGGGCAAGCTTGGGACTCAGTAGCATTGCCTTCTTTTCCTGTGATTTTAGTATTGCTCAGCATCAAGACCCTGAACACTATCATATAGGGGGTTTATGCATCCCTTTGAATTGCCAGCTTGCATTGTTTGACTATAAACCCTAGTGGAACAGTCAGGAAACTGAAGAGCAAATCAACGAAATCTTCTCCTTCTTCAGCATACCAAACCACCTTCTTGGATTTGCTAATCAAGAGCTTGACAACAATCTTCCCATGCTGGTTTGATATTGCCTCTAATTTACGCTTTCTTGCGCTTCCCTGCTCAAAATCATTTTCAGTTAGCTCAGGTTCCAAACAGTTTTTCAAAAAAAATCAAAGGTATCTTTGCTATTAGCGAGCACTTGATCAGTTGCAAAGCCTGAGAGAAGAGATCATGTTTTTTTGGTTAAAGAAGGCATCATGTTATTGATTATGCATGAGTATATATCAAAACTACTCATTGATGTGACTAGTGAGAATCCATAAATCTCTTAGTTACCTGATCTACTCCAACGATGAAGGACCTCTCTTCAATTGCGCTTCCGTCCATGATCCCAAGCTTGGAAAGTAGACAAAAGCTTGCTGCACTTCATGAGGGAACTACTTGTAATTCATCACTTATTATCAGTTGTGTCAGCCCTTTGACAAAGAGTCCTCCATCTTCAGCATCAAAATCCTTTTTCATGACCAAAGTCGTCCCATGTGTCATGCGCTTTCCACAAGCACAAATAGCATCACTGTAATGACTTAATGGCTTGTTTGAACTTCCACAGCTAGCAGTGCAGCAAAAATATGTCAGATGCTTAAAATCATCTAATTTCAGTTTTAGGTTCTCACACTGAGCAGCTGCTGCACTTCACCGGTATAGTAATAGGCTCCTGCGTATTTCTGTCTGGAGACATCTTACCTCAAGTTTCTTAACACTTTTATATAAGTTGTTAATGCAACCTACACTCACTTCTGCTGTTTGATTATGAGTGAGCTTGATTATTGTTCTCATGGGCATTGTGAAGAAACTGATGAGAATATCAACAAAGTCCTCGTTGGATTCAGCAAAAATGACTCTATTGTTTGTCTTCTCAACAAAGGCCTCCAAGGTTATTATAGCCATCGATAGCACAAGTAACGTGATGTTAGTTTGGCTTCCTACCTTTGCTTGCAACCACCCCACAATCTGTGGTTAATCAGTCTCTAGTATACCCTTAAATGCAAAATAAGAGCTGCCAAAATTTACCACCGGCTACATTTGATCCTAAATGGAAATGAAGTTAAAAGGAATTATATGCATATACACAATGAAGGATGATTAAGAATTCAGGAATTAGAATTACATCTAATCATAATATATACCGCTCTGATAAGATTTGCCATTTCGATTAACAATCCATCCTTGGCTTACCAAAGGCAGAGAGGGTTCAAACCTTGCGCTATGGCTTCTCCTCGGATTGGAACAATTCACTGACTTTTCAATGGCTAGAAAAACAGAATTTGTTTTCCACAATTCAATCAAAAATAATACATTAGATCAGGTGTGCTTATGTTTGTGTCGGGTGATGGAATTACAATGTCCAGACACCAAAGCTACGCATGGACCATGCATCAGTCCTCTAAATCGGATTCCTTGTTCTGTCTGGTCCTTTTATCATGCCCTCAAGTGTTCCAGTCTGGTCCAAAGTGTCCCCGTTTATGCTACTACTGCTACTACTGAATTTTGTAGATTGAACATGCAAAAGAATGGTTGTCGAATATCAACAAATGAGTAAGACAAGAAAGAATGAAACTAACAACTACTTCAGGAGAAGGTCCAAAATCCATAATATTATTTATATTCAGAGTACTACACGTTTCAACTCTCAATACTCATATCTCTATCCTTCTTCAAAATGTAACTTTTTGGAATAAATGGAGAGAAACCAGATAAAAATTATAACCCTTAAGAAAGGCAAGAGTGTGGAAGTATGGAAATGCAGTACCTTGAAGAAACGTGTGACCCAATTACCCTGGCTTGTTTTGCTGGAGAGAAACGACGCCAGGAGGGAAGAATATGATCATTTCCTGGGAACGCAGGTGGAAACAAAAGTATTGATATAAGCTTTAAGAAAACGGCGGGAAAAATAGGAAGGTAAAAAGGATAAAAAGGAAGGAATGTAAACGAGTGAAAAAAGAGATGACACTTTTTATTTTTACGTGCTAGTAATTTCCTACTATGTAGTTTTTTAACCA
>NW_018397257.1:9572566-9574246 GCF_002168275.2 Theobroma umbraticum
TTTATATTGTTATAAATAGAAAAAAAATTATTTAATTTTTTATATTATTTTATTTCAACCAAATATAAGTTATTCACCCAAATCTAGCTTTAAGTATGAATTTTTTCAGAATTTCTGTAATAGAAAGGAAATTTAAACTTAATTTTTACAAAAAAGATAAATTAATGTACATATTATGAAATCAAATAATCAAGTAAAAAATATTTATATATATTTTTTTAATACCATAAATCTTTTATACTTAAATACTTACTTTATGAATAAATATGTGTATCATCTACTAAAAGATTTGTATTTTTAAATATGTTTTCAATTTAGTCCCTCAACGCCTCAATTGTTCAATTTGGTCCCTATACTATACAAATTTGTTCAATTTAATCACTATGACGTGGAACAGTTTTTTTTTTAATTTTTATCTTGATCTATTGTGTTAGCATTGACACACTGCACTGCATTGACATATCAGTGTCGCATCACCATTACCACGTGGCACTACCACGTCATTAGGTTGGTGTCACGGGGTACTACCACTCCATTATGTAGGTGTCATGCCACCAAAAGTGCCATGTCAACGTTGCTGTCGGTGCTATAACGACAACATTGGATGCTATTAGAGAAAGAGAGGCTAAATTTAAGCAATTCTCGAAATCAAATGACTAAGTTGTTTCGACACCCAAGCATTTGGCTCATTAGTTGGTGCATTATCCCTTTACTTAAAAAGCAGGGTTCAAATTTTCTCTCCCCCAAATTTAAAAAAAAATGACTAAATTGTTTCGATTTTGAGTACATGGATGAAATTAAATAAAATGCATGAATATAGAGACTTGATGGGTATTTTGACCATTAATTATTATAAGAGAATAACTATTTCTTAGTTCATTTGCCAATCAAACGGGGAAAGAAATAATACATAAGAATAGAGAGTGAATAGCTTAACTATGTCCCATACCAAATAAGCTATATTAAGGTATGTAACAATCCTCTGACCTTGTTTGTGGAATCTAAAATCTC
This sequence comes from Theobroma umbraticum, assembly GCF_002168275.2. Lineage (NCBI taxonomy): Eukaryota > Viridiplantae > Streptophyta > Magnoliopsida > Malvales > Malvaceae > Theobroma > Theobroma umbraticum. The sequence goes on from NW_018397257.1 coordinate 9,573,578, forward strand.
CTTTAACTCCCTCGAGTAATAGATGATAATCCTAGATTAAAACCATTGTTACTTATTTTTCCTGTTTCTAAAATTCTCACCCAAAATTTTTTGCGAATACCATGAACACTAAGAACTTAATTATACCTTACGAAAGTTGTCATATATAAATCATATAGCAGTAGAGCTGTCAATATGGGCCGGCTTGGCTTAGCCCGGCCCCAACTCTTATGGGTTGAGAAAATATGGGTTGGACTGGGCCAGTCTATTTTTTATATGACTCATTAAAACTTCAACCCACCCCTTATTAGCCCATGAGTTGGATTGGACCAGTCCATTTTTATTTTTTTCAAAAAAAATTAATTTTTATAATTCTACTTGATAAATTTTTATTAATAAAATTATTTTATAATTTAATTTATAAATTGAATAATAAAAATATGTTACAAATAAACAAATTACACCAAATATAAAAAATAAATAAATTGCATAATAAAGTTTAAATCTTTAACACATACTACTATTTCATAAATATAAGTATATAACCAAATAATAAAAATTTTAAGACTCATTTATATCTTTCTCAATCCTCATTCTCAAGTAAAACATTTAAATTTTGTTTAAACAGCAATGATGCCTTAAGGTCTGAATCATTATCAATTTATAATCTAATATTCATTACCATAAAAG
>NW_018397257.1:9574256-9574364 GCF_002168275.2 Theobroma umbraticum
AATAAGTTTTAATATAAATTAAAACTTTTAAGTTGATAAGTGAAGATTAAAGGCATTAAAATATATAAAATAAACAATACTATTGATAATTAAATTATTAATTTTATA